>NC_140751.1:3275000-3747500 GCF_051527215.1 Medicago sativa | reverse complement strand
GGAAATTAAAATATTCTAAGCAAAAGTAAGGTGAATATTTATGGTGGAGAGCTACTCTATTTATAGCTTTACAATTGACTTAGAAACTAAGCAACTAAAAGGATAAAACAGTAAAGCTGCAACAGGGTAACTTGGGCTCGAAGAAAAAGCAGCAAAAGAGTGTTCTGGATCGGGCACGGCCGTGCCACATGTTGGCACGGGCCGTGCCAAGCTTCTGACTTGGTGGGATTATATTTTTTGTCCCGTATCTTCGTATTTTTGCACTGTATTTGCTCCAGTCCTCTTTCTTTTGCTCCAAGACACCTTCCACCATATATTCGTTCCTAAAATATAATAAAAAGCAATTTAAAGTAAAATATTCTAAAAGGAAATAAAATGCAATAAAATTAAATCAAATCTTAAATAAAACTAAACTAAATAATGCAATAAAATAGACTATTCTATGACTCATCAGAAGTCCACCTGAGTCATAAGAAAGGTCAAATATTGTTGAAAACTTAACTAACAATAATTAGACTGATCTCAAGTCAAGCTTACTTGTAGTTGATCGCAAGTCAAACCAAACTCTTATAAAAAGGTTCTGACTGGTTTTTTAAAGTTAAGAGACTGAATTAAACTTTTAAAACAAATTAAGGGACCAAGGTGATATTTGTAACACCCTATTTCTATTAAGCGGTAAAACACGCGAATACATCAGAAATATTCTAGAAATAGATGCTACGTCTCCGAATAAACCACAAACCATACATGCATAAAGGTCATGTTACACAACATAGCAGCGGAACAACATATAATTCATAAACATATCTGGATCTCCAAACTAAATACAACTGTATCCTCCAAATCTCAATAACAGAATATCTCAACAACTCCAAAATACAAAGTCAAAAATAAAAACCAACATGCAAGAACTACCCTAGACCAGAGCCCTAATCTAGACACTTGCATATAAAAGAGGAACTCCACTCCTCGGCATCATCAAGCAAACAACTAAGCATCCTGCACGCCGTCTACCCGTCCATACAGAAAGGTAGGCGGTCCACCACAGACCACTGAGGGTTAGCATTACATCATCATAATCCACGAAAAACATTTATCATGAACATTGGAAATGAAAGAATATATTGAAGAATAACAATCCATACATATATTCATATGTAATCACAACACATGCATATTATCATTCCAAGTTCATCTCCACAAGTGTATCATACACGTATCACATATACATAACCCTCCCTCCTAGAACACTAGCATCACATGATCATTATTATCCCCCATCACTTACATTTCAAGCTATCACATTAATATCATAGCATAGAATGCATATTCAACCTCTAATCAAGTCATCAACAAAAGCTCATCATTTATCAACATCAATCAATGATCACATCACTTACCTCATTACTCAATTCAGCATGCTTAATTCAACAAGTACAATTCATCATTTCAAGTTACAAGCAATCAATCATCATCTTCAAAGAAATCACCACATCTTATGTATATACATATACAATTCTCACCTCATCATTATCATCAAATCAATTATCATCAAATAGATTCACCAAGTGTATAAGTACAAACAAATAAGACATGCAATTAGAGCATAAATCAATTATCCACAACCATCCACAAAATCCACCAATGTACTTATACATCAATCCACACAATCACAACATTCACCAAATTTCACCAACACACAATTCACCAAGTCATATATTTAATTATGACACAACTCATCAATTATTCAAATGCATGCAATGTTCTAGACTCTTCTCTAGATGCATGTGGTACCAAAACACATTATTAGTGACTTTTATGCTCCTCAAAAGTCACTAATAATGGAAGTTTATCATACGAGGCCTCCTCAATGGTTACCAGAGTGACTATAAGATTTTAAATAGCTTATCATGATATGGACAAATTTGTACTCAAACATATATTAGTTAGACATCCACCAAACCCGAAAGGACATGCGCATAACATCTTGCACATCATTAATTGATAAATGATGTGCAAGATGAGTGTATACCCAAGGACCTTACAATTCCATTTTTAAGTTGACTCTCAACTTAAAAATGTTCCCACTCATCACCATAGAGCTACTGACGTAAGTAAAGCTAATGCAACAGTAGTATTTATATCATTTGTGGGTGCAGCTAATTCTCCATGAGGTAACTTTATAATTTTCCAAGGCAAAAGAGCCCCTGACCAATTCGAAACAAAAATAAATAGAAACAAAGTTCCAATAAACGGAACCCACGGACCATATTCTTCTCCAATCTGAGTTTTGCTCACGTCTCGGATGAATTCAAGGACATATTCAAAGAAATTCTGACCGGACGTTGGAATAGTTTGCGGATTTCTAACAACTAGAATGGTTGAAATTAATAAGATAGCAATTACAACCCAGGAGGTAATAAGTACTTGAGCATGCACTTGAAAATCCCCTATTTGCCAATAGAAATGTTGACCTACTTCGACAGCAGATATATCATAGAATCTGTTTAATGTGTTGATGTAACATAATAGAACATTCATATTGCCCTGCCCTCTAAAAAAAAAATATATATATAACTTGAAAGGGAATTATTTTGATTCAACCATTTCCTTATTTGACTTTCATTTCCTTTTCTATTTTGAATACCTAATAATCACAAAATATTTATTTTTGCAAAATTTTGTAATGCTATAATAACCGATTCCATAAATCTATGACCGCCCAACCAAATCTAAAAATTTATTTATCTTATTATTAATCAAAAATTTCATATATAGCTAGAACGACCCTCACAAATTGCAAAAACTAATTTGTTAAGAATTAATCGGATTGAAGCTATAGCATCATCATTAGCTGGAATCGAAATATCTGCTAGATCTGGGTCACAATTTGTATCGATTAAACAAATCGTTGGAATTCCCAAAGTGATACATTCTCGAAGAGCCGTATATTCTTCTTGCTGATCAACGATTATTACAATATCGGGTAACCCCGTCATATATTTTATGCCACCCAGATATGTTTCCAAATGAGATAATTGTCTCTTGAACATAGCGGCATCTCTTTTTGGAAGAGAGTTCAGTTTCCCTGTCTTTTGCTCCGTTCTCAAGTCCCTGAACTTACGAAGTCTCGTTTCTATAGTATACCAATTCGTTAACATACCTCCGAGCCATTTTTTATTAACATAATGACATCGAGCTCTTATTGCAGCCCGTGTTACTGAATCGGCTGCTTTTTTTTTTGTACCAACAATTAAGAATTGTTTTCCCATGCTTGCTGCATCAAAAACCAAATCACAAGCTTCTGATAAAAAACGAGCAGTTCGAGTAAGATTTGTAATATGAATACCTTTACGCTTTGCCGATATAAAAGGTGCCATTCGAGGATTCCATTTCCGAGTATCATGGCCAAAATGAACTCCAGCTTCCATCATCTCTTCAAAAGTTATGTTCCAATATCTTTTTGTCATTTATATCGGCCTCATAATGTCATTATAAGGTAGTTGAGTCAAGTTACCTGACATTATATCAATAAGGTTCTGCCTTGTCATGGTTAGTGAAGTGCACTAACCATGTGAACCTTTGGAAAAAAAAGAACGTTATAAAATTTGGAGTGTTTTTTACACGGTTCCTCCAAATGCGCTCCTTAGCGAATGTTTGTTACGCCCCCTCCTTAAAAGGAGTGTGTAACAACTCACCTTTTAGTGGGCGCTCCCATCATGATGAGTCAAATTCTTCAGTTGGGATGGAATTGCCTCGGTTCCTTTCTCTAATTTCTTT
Source organism: Medicago sativa (assembly GCF_051527215.1). NCBI lineage: Eukaryota > Viridiplantae > Streptophyta > Magnoliopsida > Fabales > Fabaceae > Medicago > Medicago sativa. The sequence continues at coordinate 3,743,720 of NC_140751.1, read as the reverse complement.
CCAAAGATTATCTCTACTTTGTTACAACTCCGTACTTTCAAATCTTTTAAGCTCTTTAAGCAAAGAAGAATATTATATGGAATTGCACATGATAGATTTTCACAGTTTTCCAACTTCAAAGTTTTCAAACTGTATAACCAACTTCTTTTCAGACAATCATCAGCACGATTCCAGTATTCTTGTAGATCGCGATGTTCTGAAAGATTCATTTCCTCCATACCCTCAAAAAACTTCTGTAAAAGTTGTAAATAAATTTATCATTAGATATATCATGTTATGACGATGCTTACTCTCCCTGCAAACATCATTACATTGTTATTTGTTATTTCTATTAGCATTGTTAAATAGGAACGAAAAGTTCAGCAAGTAATAAAGTGAGTTGATGTTGCGCTTTGTGAATCAGAACTGTTATACGTTTCAGTGACTAAAATAAAATAAAAAAATTATAGGGACTAAAACAAAAAATTGATGTATTTCCAGAGACAAATAAGATATTTAAACCTTGACAATATATTGATAAATGTTCAAATCATCTTAATTCTTTTACATACATGAAGAATGAAGATAATATATAGAAAGTTATCAAGCAATGTAAGTATAGAAGTTTAACACTATGCGCCAATTAACACTGCACTGCACCAAATGTATATATACACATACACATACTTAAGAAAGAATACAATCATGATGCTTTTTGTTTAATAATCTTTAAGTAACCATTTTTGAAAGGGACGCTTGAAAAATGTGTTAACCCTAGAATGAGTTCAATTTCAGGTACCCCAAAATCTATTTAATTACGGGATTTTTTCTAATAAGAAAAAATCTATTCTTATTAGAAAAAATATCTAATAAGAATTGTCTGTTTCAAAGGCTATGCCAACTAATACAGATTAAATAGGACATATTTTCTAATATCCGAAAGAATATTAGAAAATAATACCTTATTATTTTCGAACCAAGAAACCCGTGATTATTAAATCCATTTAAAATAAGGCTTATTTTAGCCTATATGCATTCATATGATTAGTTGGAGCTAATATTAAAATATAGAGGGGAAAGGTTCCATGTGAACCATGACGGCGTTATAATTACTACGGTTACTTGAATAAAACCAAATAATAATAATAATAATAATAATAATAATAATAATAATAATAATAATAATAATAATAATAAATACTGTCATCAATAAAGGAACCATTAAAAATGAAAAGAAATTGTTATCAGAAAAGGAACCGCTAGGGCGTTTGCGTCTTTAAAAAAATGTTTTAGTACTGTGGTATATCAATTTTGGAAGCAACAATATTTCAATCAAAAAGGAAGTGACTTAGTGGTGAGAGTTGTAAAGTGTAGCCAAGAGGTACCCGGTTCGAATCCTTGAAAAACCTTTTTTTTCATAAAAAATATTCAGACCCGCCAAAAAGGGCGGGATTAGGGTTAGGGGTTTAGGGATTATTGTGTCGAGGGACATTTATTTTGAAAGTCTATCAACCACTAATACTTTTGAGTCGAAGTATGATATTTTTGCGCGGGTTCGAAACTGGGACCCCCATTTAACACTTTGATGATTGTTAGATCTAGATAGAGAAAGTTTTTTCTTTTAAGATTTAACCGTCCCTGCACTTATTTTACCATGGATTTGCCGGAGTGGATCCATGGTAACATATTAACATAAGGGAAATGATATGTATAGCGAAGAATGGGATGCCGAAATCATTGCGAATGAAAATATCATGATGTGGAAAAAATATAAACATTGCCTCCTAGCGTGTTTTCTACCCACAAACAAATTTAATTGGCTATTGTGATTTTCGTGATTCATTTTTGAGGAATTTTTCGTTTTATATAGCAGTCCTCTTAACATAACGGTTCAAAAATGTTTCCTCATATCAAAGTTGTTATCTTGTCTTTTTCATGAGTAATGTGTAGATATTATAGATTGTATTTTTCAAAAATGGTTATTTCTTAAGTATGTCTAGTGACGTCACTTCAAAAAACTATATGACCAACATTTCAGGTAATATCCCATTTAAGAGACAAAATTTGATCAAAGGTTCTGACCAAGGTTCAATTGATGCTAAGTATAAATAGCGTGTGCATATACATTGAGTATATTTTATATATATTAAGTTGATATTTCGATGTAACCAATACTTAGCCACAGTTTATCATAAGAGTCCTATTTAATCTAGGAACATATTGGTTGGGGTCCCTTAAATTATGTACTCCCCTAAAAGCACTTGTGGCTGACCTTAAATTTGAACAAATTTGGGAATATTTTATTTATTAATTGATTTAAAAACTTTGACAAAGAAAATGTTTCACTCACAAAATTTAATAAGAGAATTAGAGATGTAATTTATTTATTTTTTTTATTTTTTTTAGTAGTACTTTAAGTTACTAGAGACTTACCCTTGGACCTAGAGGTTTTCCATTTTGTTCAACTGCAATTGTGAAAATAGAGAGAGAGAATCATCAAAATCAACATACTTAATTTATCATAATATTAAAGCAACTAATTAACACAGGTAGAAATGTAGAATCGATAAGTGTCCTTACATGAAGTATTAGTCATAGGATCTGTTAAGTAACTTGGAGGAGCATTGCCTTGTGGAGGTAAATGGTTAATATAGCTAGAAGAGTAATAGTTTATACCAATAAAATCAAATGAACCATTCACTAGCTTTGATTGCAATTCTTCCTACAACCTTATGGTTTTCGTCTGGGATAGACAAGACATTCAATACATTTACATGATGTCCATATATTGGGTATGGGGTTTGTCAAATTTACTACTGATTGGTATTGTATTTCATGTACTTAAATTTTATATTTATTTCCAATGAATTATTTTACTTATAAGAAAACGTTATATTAACTTTTTTCATCAATGATTTCTCTCTTACAAAGTTAAATTCTGATATAATCTATTATTATTTTTAATTTTTATTGGTAGCATCTAGTATGTCTTTCTGCTTTTATCAATAAAATTAATAAAAGTTATAAATTTATCTAATTTTTTAAAAATTAAGTTATTTGATTTGTAAACTAGAATTGAATTGAAAAACAAAAAAGAAATGACGGGTAAAACTGAAAGAAAAAAGTGTGTTTATAACTGATTATTTAACTAAATAATAAAAAATTATAAATAAAATAGTTTTATATCTCCTAAAAAATAGTTTACATAAAGAATAAAATTGAAAAGGAAAAAGTCGCACCAAAAGTTTGTATACCCTTTTGTATAAATAATTAAACGTGAATTTTTTTAATATGATGTAGATTGTTCATATAGAAATCACATCATTTGAATTAAATATATGAATAATTTATTTTTTATAACTTACAATTTTAAATAAATAAGTTAATAATTGTTATTTTTTTAGTCTAACATGCATTTGTGTGAACTAAAACCAAGATAATTAAAACCCATCCGGCCATCAATATGCTGGATGGCCATTCCGTCACAGAAGGACAATTTTAGTGAAAAAACTGTCCTTATTTCACTAAAACCAAATAGTTACCAGAATGAGATATTACGCACTCGATCAGTGAGCTATTACGCACTCTTTCAAGGGTTAGAGTTTGAAGATATGAAAGAAAATGATGAACTAAACAAATTAATGTTCTCTTTGCCAGAAATTCCTGAGCCACCAACACCTCTTGAGCCTATGGAGTTCTTGTCTAGATCCTGGAGTCTTTCTGCTTCTGAGATTTCAAAGGCTCTTACTGAGAAACATAAGCAATCTTTTCTTGATAAGACTCATGAAACATTGCCGGAAGTGATTTCTGCGCCTCAATTAACGGTAAGCTTATTCATTGAATCAATGTTGACTAGCAATACATTTCAGGCCTATTTGGATTGATTTATTTGAGTTTATCTACTCGCATAAGTATTTGTGAGGTCCGTCTGGAAGAGTATATGGGAACCGTTTATTAAACGTCCATAAGCTCTCAGGGACAACTTATAGATTATATGAAAAAGTATGTCTTTATTTTATCTTTTATTGTAGAAATAGCTTATAAACGCTTAATTAAATTGTTTATCCAAACAAATTGTGACCATGTTTGGATAAACAACTTAATTAAGCGTTTATAGCATAAGTACATTTCATATAAGTGCTTATGAATAAGCTATTTATACAACATAAGATTAAATGAAATCAGACTATTTTCATAAGCTATTCTGGAGAGCTTATAGATAATAAGTTGAAAACAGCTTGTGGAAGAGTCATAAGCTCTCCTAAATAATCTCACAAATACTTAATGCATTTTAGATCAGGACTAGTTGAACGAATTATATGAACTTAACTACAAACGTAAACCCTTAAGCTGTCTTCAACTTATTTTCATAAGCTCTCCAGGATAGTTTATAAGAACAGCTTATAGATACTATGAAAATAATTTGACTTCATTTTAAATTGTGTTATCATTAATTTTGAATAAGAGTCATTTTGATTAAATAGGACAGCCTGAAGTATTAGAGGTTGTGTTAAGAAAATAGTGGCGATGCGGCCACCATTATCCCCAATATTTTCTCCAAGGACTAAAATAAACATAAATAGATACCTCAAAAGGCAACCAATCTTAATTGAGGTTAATATTAGCCAAATTTCTCTCTGTCTTTAGATGTATGGCTAGGATATTTTTAGATGTATGGAAATTAGTCATTATTTTCCTAAAATAATGACTAATAAAAAATAGAATAGTAAGTCAATTTCTGCTAAGGCAAGCAAAAATAGAATAGTAAGATATTATTTTCCTCTTATAATAGAGGTGCCAAAGATTAAATAAAAGTAAGAGAGAAATTGTTTGTGTTATTGACTAATAAATTTATAATTTAGGTATCATCCATTTAACCAAGTAAAATGGATGATACCTTATATCCCCACACCATAGGATATTATGAATTTCTCGGATGGTTCTGAGAAAAAAACATCCGGCCATCGAGGGACATGTTTCTTATAATTAATCAATTGGTTTTGCCGTCAGCCACCACGTCCCGGTTCAGGAATTTTAACCCGATTCCCTTTCGGTGTACGCGCTTAGAGCGCTATCAGACGGGCTTCCCCCGTCCCTTAGGATCGACTAACCCATGTGCAAGTGCCGTTCACATGGAACCTTTCTAATAATTCCCTCTCAAATATTCTGGTTATGAATTAAAATATCGCTGAAATTGAGGGATATTTAATCACGCTATGATCGTTTTAATTTAAAGGTGTTTTGATATACCCCCAAAATATACAATAAGTTGAGAGTCAACCTTAAAATTTTTTACTCAATTTAAAAATAAGTTGAGTAATTCATAACACTAATTACTATGCATACGATTTTTTACTAGGGGGAATTAGTCATTTAGCAGAAAAATTCATAATATTATAAGAATCTCACAAAAAAAAAATCAAAATTTTTTAACAAAATATGAATTTTTACATTTTGTACGGTTAAAAATTCATATTTAATTTATGTTTTGTTAAAAAATTATAATTTTTTTTGGGAATTATTTTTACAATATTATACATATTTCTGCACAATTTCATTAAAAAATACAAAAATTAAAGTAAAAATAGGGATCAAAAGTAATGATTGAAAATTTTATAGGGACTAAAATTTGAAAAAAAATTTAGAGTGACTAAAACGAAAAGTTGATATATTTATAGGGATCAAAAACATATTTAACCCTAAAAATAATAATAAGGATTAGATATAATTTTAGTCTCTATATAATTTTTCTTATTTAAGTGTAGTTTTATAAAAAGAAGAAGAAGAAGAAGAAGAAGGATATTTTGTATTTGTGGAGGACTAAAGACAATTTCTTTTTGGTAAAAGAAGAGAACTAAATAATACCTTTGGGTGAAGGGCTTTGCAGCCTCCACAGCCAGGTGAATAGAAATCCACCACAACCAATGTATCTCCAGCGTTGACCAATGAATGAACAAGTTCTTGAGCTGAATGGATCTCAATCATATTAGCCTTCAAGTTCTTCTTCCACCATTTCAATGATTTGCTAGCACAACTTGTTGCATGTGCCTAAAATAAAAACGTAGAATTAATGTATAATAAAAAAAATAACATGATAGAAAAACAATAAGTAGATAACAAAAAACAAAAAATATAAAAAAAAAAAAAAACAAAGCTTTTACATACATTAATAGAGACATCTCTAGAAGTTTTCAAATTGTAATACTTTGAGCCATTTACTTCTGAAAGAACAATGGGTTTTCCAATGAAATCAGTACTCAAAATAGAATAGGTGCTTGATTTTGCTTCAACATGTCTTGAAGGACAAAGCCTCAAAACCCCTTTGGATTTAGTACCAAGAAGCATGGTATCATTCAATTTAGGTACATAGAAAACACTCTTTAATGAACATGCCATGATTACTCAAGATAAAAGATCTTGTCAATTTGAGAGACACCAAGAATGTTTAAATGCTTACAAAACAGAAAGAAAACAAAAGACAATGGATAAAAGTTGGAAGCTTGAACAAACAAAAAGTGTTATTTTTCTTGTGAATGGTTTGGTGAGACTCATGTGATGGATTCCAAATTCATAAGAGAGAAAAAGTGGATTAATGTTTATGTTACTGGTGGGACCTCTTATGAGCGTAGCTATGACACTTTTCTTGTAAAATAGAAAGCAAACAAGGGGCGGATTCCCTCTAGTGGGGTTTTGTTGGGGTGTCTAGGATGGTTGAGACCAATAATGGACTAATGATTTAAAATTATCAAGAGATCAGGATACCACATTTATTATTTTTTGTAATAAAAATGTTTAGATGAGTTGGGCTTTAGATACTCATTGAAATCAGGGCATATTCAAGGTCCAACATCGTTTACAAATACTAACGTATCGTCTATCTAAGATGTTATTATGTTAACAATAAGAGTTGAATTTACGATATTACTGATGACGCCATCACAATAATCTTAAGATGTTGAATATCTTATAGTAATAACATATCTTGAATGTTGCTGTAAAAAAAAACATATCTTGAATATTTATATTTAATTCTTTCATAACCGATGACCAATGTCAAATTAACAATCACATTTAAACCTAATTGTTTTTGCTAAATTTAATATCTCAAACTGCACATCTCTATTTCTTTTTAATTTCTTATTTCATTAGAAACAAATTTAGGTAAAACCTAAAAAAAACAAATTTAGATAAATTGTGTTTTAAGTGCTCGCATTAAGGACACTAAAAAAAACAAATCTTAAGATTCAAATAACACTAACAAAATACTTACAAACTATCCATACGCCAATATCTGAGATGATTCCACACTCTTGTGAGCATGTATGAGCTAGAAATGTTAATTTTGTTTTTGGTATTTATAGTTGGTGGTCGAACCCGCTCTTATGTATGGGCATCGACTGAATGTTGTGTATGATTGACTTGATTGTACTCTTCCCGTAACTGTTTTGGCACACGTTGATTTTCTTATCCAAAAAGTCCTTCCCCTTTTTGCCGGTTGTGGGCGAGGAGGGATTCGAGCCCCCGACACCGTGGTTCGTAGCCACGTGCTCTAATCCTCTGAGCTACAGGCCCCACCCTGTCTCCACTAGATCTGTTCCTCGGAGGAACCTACAAGAAACCTTTCCTCTCCCCAGAGATTTTAGCTTAATAAGATGTGAAAGCGCCTCTCTCTCCAGACCCTCAAAGTTCAATCTGGAAGGAGGGACTCTCATGCAAGCAACCAAGCGAGGTGCTTGAAAAATTTTACACTAAATTTTATTTGCACTTTCATATGAATTGTGTGCCAAAACTTCAAATATTCCTCACCTCGTTTATGATGTGGCATAGGCAACGTTTTATGATGTATATTCAAACGTAAGCAAGAGCGCAAGTCGTTTTCACTTTATATTTTTTGTTTGTCTCTTTCCTCTCTTTTTCAACTTAACTGCACTGTCAACCGATACGTCATGGCAATTCGTTCTTAGACTTTAGAAAGGTATGTCGAAATTTGTTGTTTTTTAATTTTATATAGAAGAAAAATCCAACCTCACTTCTTCTGCCTTGAATAAGGAAAGTGTCCATCTTAAGGGATTATTAGTATTATCATTATCCCTTTATATATTATTGATGATATTTATCTTTCAAATTCCAACTTTGGATGGTAAAATATTATATTTTATAATGTCCAAAAAATATACAGAAATTTTAAACAATTTTTAAAAATCATTCTCTTTCTAAAGCTTGAAGAAAAAATCCATTTACCCACGCTATGTCCCTAAGGAGTGTGACTAAATAGCTTATATTTTTGATTGAGAAATGATAAATGAGAATATTGCCTATATGGTTAGAAGTCTGTATATTTTTAAGCTTATATTCAAAATCTTCATTAATGATGATTATTCATTAATTTGAGGATGAATATTATGAGAAAAATGGGTTTATTTGATCAGGGCATTAATGATGATTATTCATTAATTGAATAATCACTTTTTTTTCCAAAGGTTATGATAATGTTTATCTTTAGGTTACAAATTAGATACCTCAAAAGGCAAGGAATCTTGCTCGAAATTAATTGGAGCTAATATTCCAAAGGTATTAACCATATTCTTCATATAATTGTAGTTTCTTTACATTTTATTTAATTTATTTTATATGTTTGTTTATGCAGTGGCTGACTGAATTATATCATCCTAAAACCACACTGAAGTTAAATGATGAAGAATCTAATCTGGCAGTTTACATATTTGGCCATCAATATAATCAAAAAGCTGATGAGTTAATTATACTTTTTATTTTATTTTGATTTTTTTATTATTATAATTTTTTAAATATTATCTTATTTTATAGGTTGTACATATAATGATATAATTAATCTTAATTGCTGTAGGCAAGAGGTCATGATCAGTACAGAGATAGATTACGTTGAAGGAACTAGGAAGTTGCTGCAGGGTTTGAAACCCAACAAATTTATTGACGATGATGTACAAACTAGTTTCTTTTTAAATATTGAATTGATTTTATACTTAGTTTTTAAATATTTGGACTCAACTTAATTTGGACCTTTTTGTTAAGAAAAGGTCATTTGACTAAAAATTGTTATGCTAAATTACCCAATACTATTTAATCGAGGACCTTTTAACTCAATGATCATCAAAGTATTTATGGCTTATCATTGGGGAGACATAATAAGGCTATGAACCAGATTCTTATAATATTATGAATATTTCTTATAATATTCATTTATCTTTATACACTTTTCTAATATTTCTAATACTCAGAAATACTTTTATATTAGTGGATCATAATTGAGAATTCCTCGTCATCAAATTAGAAGGGAGCAAGCTTGTTTATGTTTGAATTTATTTTTGATCCACTAAATCGCAGCTTATTGTCTACCCATATGTAGGTTTGAATATTAGTGGTAAATAAGTGTTTTAGCAATTAGGTGCATTTTGAATATATTAGATGTTTTATAGTGAATCTATACTCTGTTGCTTGTTGCTTTCGAATTCGACAATGTCATTCACTTTTGTTCATGTTTCTGTTTAATGCCACCCCATTGTTTCTGTTTAATGTCATTCACAGCTTAGTTATGTTCTTTTTGTGCTTTGTGTTTGGATTTTTGTTATGCGGTGGAAGAACATGAAGAACAAAGCATAGAAAAACTTGCGATGTAACGAAAGTAAAATGACCATTGATGATATTCATTACTCAAAATACAATGTTTCAAACAAAACTAGTGGTGAAAATCTAACTAAGTTATTCATTCTCTGTTTTTGTTATTAGGCTTAATTGACAAAAATTGCTTTATATACTGGTCTAGTATGATAGTGTTGATTAATGCAAATGAGTAATTAAATAATTAATGTATATGTAGCTCATGGTACAAGTGAGTTAATTGCTGAAGGAGCCCACAAGATAGGAATACATTTTCTTAGATTTTATAGTAGTGTTTTTCTCATTGTTTTTTTACAATATTTACTTTCAATATTAATTAGCCTTCTAGCGATGCTACTTGAGATGATTTGACTCTCTTGCATCTGTTGGTTAACTGTTTCATTTCATATCATGCTAGTTTTTGGTTCACTCTTAGAAACATCTTTATTGTGGATTGGCTTACTCTTTAGTTTATTGTTAACATTGGTGAAATGGCCTGAATATGATTGATATAGACTGTAGTGTCTAAGACTGTTGTGAAGTTCCTTTGCATATGTGTGTTGCATTATAATGTCTCAATATTATAGTTTTAATTACACCTAACGCCTCAAAATACGCCTTATAGACTTATAATGTTCTAGTTTAAATGACTCTTTTCAGGTTGGTTGTGTTTGTTCGTTTCAATACAAAGGGTTATTCAATGTTTGAACTCTTCACGTTCATTTTCTGGACTAGAGATTTGTTGAAGATGGTGGTGAACAAGGGTAATACTGTAATAGTTTTAGAGTTGAGTTTCTGGGGATGTGGAACCACATTCCCAAGTTCTATTTGATTATATGTTATGGAGTCAAATTAGGTAAGGTGAAACAGTTGTATGTTCTAAATGGATAGGATAAACTTCTCTCCGACTTTATTATTGTATGTTGTTGTTTGTCTTGATGGAACATAAATAGGTTGTGGGATTGTGAAGCAAAATCGGTTTTAATATATTTTGTTAAAATAACTTGGTTTTTGCCTAAATCTGGGGTTTAGAACTAGATTTGTTATCTGGATAATCCATCTATGAGCAATGCTATTATTATAGATTGAAATGTTTTAATTCAACCCAAATCACAAGTGACTCTTGGAATATGGTTGCAGCAGCAAACACTATTCATTAAGCATATAAAAATTGAATTGTCAGAGAGACATTAATAAATAAAAAATTACAAGGGATATACTTGTTCCATTTACTTATGATTCTGGTTATGCAAACTAACAAAGATTCTGGTTATGCAAACTAACAAAACAAATGACCTCTAATTTTCATTGATATCAATATATGCATCCAGTTATTATCAAGGTTAACAAAACAAAGGACCTCTAATTTTCATTGATATATCAACATATACAACCAGTTATTATTAAGGTGATATGAACAATGAGGCAATGAACAAAGCTCAGTACCTCCTATTTTTATTTTTAACAAATTTTTATGGTTAATTAAATAAATTTAAATGGATTTATATTTAAGGGAACAAAATTGACCGTAAAAGTGTGAATTGTTTAAGGGTTGCTTAATTTTTATTTTCCATTTCTAAGTTTCTTAATGGTTGTTTAAAGGCGTGGCATCATTAAGACCTCTTTTTAATGATTACGAAACCCAAAGTAAGTTCTTTATTTTCTCCTCATTTGAGATTCTTTTAAATATACTCCCTCGAGTCTCAAATATAAGAAAATATTCTTTTTTTAGGTTCATTGAGTAGTTAATGTATCTAGTTTACATTGTAAAGCAGATACATTAATTATTCAATAAATCTAAAAAAGGAATCTTTTATTATATTTGAGACCGGAGGGAGTAGAATCCACTGCGTTGCTCTCAAAAAGTGATTGGAAAAACTCAAGTCTCTCATCATTTAAAAACAAAGACACTCTTCACTATACAAATCAAGTTTGTAAGGGTTAATTAATTATATCCAATAAAAAAATAATAACAATAACTTCTTGAAGGCTTTCTCCTAAGCTTATTAAAGGACAATTCGCTTGTGTCTGAATGAGTTTATTGGTTATTGTTTCGGTTAGACCTTATTGTCTACTCCATCCGTTTCAAAATGAGTTTCGTTTTAACCAATTGCACACAGATTAAGGAATGAAATAAAGTAGTCAAATGTCATAGCAATTTTACCAAATTATCCTAATCAACAATTGGTTTGTTTTTCATTAAAGAAAAAATAATACTTTGGAAGTAGTGTAACATAGCATTAATTGAAGGATACAATTGAAAAGAAAAAGTTATTATTGCATTGGAAACTGAAAGTGACATTCATTTTGAAACAATTTTTTTTGGCTAAAACGACACTCATTTTGAAACGGAGGGAGTAAAAGATTTTGGGTCATCTACTTTCTCTAAAATCAATGGTCATTTATATGCATAAATCAACTTCACAAAAAATGAGTCAAAGATCTGGCCTAACTTGGTGGTTCAAACTTCCACATATATCATGGTCGATGAAGTCAAGAAAGGAGATATGTATAATGGTATTTTCACCCTAAAATATAACTTTCTTGAATGATAGGTTAAGAAATATAGAAAAAAAATGAATAGATTTGATAAATTTCAACATATATATCCTAATAATATCAATATCATGTGACAGTAATTTTATTTCAAAAAAAAATAAAAAATGTGACAGTAATTTCAAAACTAAGCATGTAATAATTCATACTAAACATTTTTTCTGTAACACAGAAAATCTGGTACAAGATTACATCTCAACTTTTGTAACATGTCTATTATCTTTTATGTCACAAGTTATCCAACTCTATGTCACAAGACTAGCATTAGCAAGTAGTCATCACTAAAGGATAAGAGGGACATCCTTTGAACAGAACATAACATTTTAGGACAAGTTAGTGATCACACCACGCCCTCCATTCTGCATAACACGTAAAATCTATGTCACAGTAATAACCAAAACAATAAAAGCTAGTACTGGATGTGCTAAAATAGATTGTAGGTAATCTAAGAGTTTTAAGCATAATTATGTACCTTACAAAGTTTAATATAAAAATCTAAGAGTTTTAAGCATAATTATGTACCTTACAAAGTTTAATATAAAAATCTAAGAGTTTTCAGTCTAAAATTGTATAGATGCATCCTTGCATTGGTTCAGTCTAAAATTGTATAGATGCATCCTTGCATTGGTTCAGTCTAAAATTGTATAGATGCATCCTTGCATTGGTTAATTTTGTCTGATTAATTTTGTCTGGAGTTGGTCGTATTAAGCATAATTATGTACCTTACAAAGTTTAATATAAAAATCTAAGAGTTTTAAGCATAATCTAAGAGTTTTAAGCATAATTATGTACCTTACAAAGTTTAATATAAAAATCTAAGAGTTTTCAGTCTAAAATTGTATAGATGCATCCTTGCATTGGTTCAGTCTAAAATTGTATAGATGCATCCTTGCATTGGTTAATTTTGTCTGATTAATTTTGTCTGGAGTTGGTCGTATTAAGCATAATTATGTACCTTACAAAGTTTAATATAAAAATCTAAGAGTTTTCAGTCTAAAATTGTATAGATGCATCCTTGCATTGGTTCAGTCTAAATAGATGCATCCTTGCATTGGTTCAGTCTAAAATTGTATAGATGCATCCTTGCATTGGTTAATTTTGTCTGATTAATTTTGTCTGAAGTTGGTCGTATTAAGCATAATTATGTACCTTACAAAGTTTAATATAAAAATCTAAGAGTTTTCAGTCTAGTCTGAAGTTGGTCGTATTAAGCATAATTATGTACCTTACAAAGTTTAATATAAAAATCTAAGAGTTTTCAGTCTAAAATTGTATAGATGCATCCTTGCATTGGTTCAGTCCCTTACAAAGTTTAATATAAAAATCTAAGAGTTTTCAGTCTAGTCTGAAGTTGGTCGTATTAAGCATAATTATGTACCTTACAAAGTTTAATATAAAAATCTAAGAGTTTTCAGTCTAAAATTGTATAGATGCATCCTTGCATTGGTTCAGTCTAAATAGATGCATCCATGCATCTATACAATTTTAGACTGAAAACTCTAAGATAAAATTGTATAAATTGTATAGATGCATCCTTGCATTGGTTAATTTTGTCTGAAGTTGGTCGTAAACAGTACACAGGGCTGCACATAATTAACCAATGCAAAACCGGCTTGTAAGGTGAGGGCTGCACATACTTTATAAACACTACACATGTCATATCTCTAAGCAATGTGGGACTAAAACCGACCCCTTCAAACCCAACACAATGAAGGTGTTGGAGGCTGCAATGAACGCAACCCAAATGCCGCAATTAGGCAACTAGGGGAGAACTGCAATGAAGGCGGAATTTCCAACAAAAACTATTAAACTATTGAATAACAGTGTATAAATACTCACACATAATGCAGGGCTACGTCTGGTGCAAAAGCTCTTCTATGGATTCATATTCTTTAAGATTATCAAGTATGTGATGAATTCTTGCAGACAGCTTGTCACTGTGCTCTTCGACAATTTTCATAAAAGACGTTAACTGTTCTTGATATGTTACACACAACCGTTTTTTAATCCGAAGCTCTACTGTTAGTTCCTGAATTTTCTTATCCTTCTCATCCTAAAACAAAAACAACGCAGAAAGCAATCATGAAAATGTCAGCAAAAGCATCATTTTGTTTTAAGAGACCAGAGATGTTATATAATATAATAGTAAAAATAACAACCAAATCTTTCCTCACAAAGAGGAGTTAAAACAGGCATGCTATATAGAACAACCAAAAACAATAATATTAGCTTCTTCTTACCAAGGCACGATACAACGTTTTATCAACCAAAAAAATATAGAAATGAAGAAATTAATTTAATGTAATGTTTCCTTCTTTCTTCCATACATGCCTGGGCACAATATAACGTTTTATCAATTAAAAAATATGGAAATGAAGAGAAAAAATTAGTACTAGCAAGAAGTTTTCCAAAGATTGAAAACCGGTTAAATAAGAATTATGGATTTACCATTGTTTGGCGTGCTTCACGTGGAGAGACTACTAGTGTATGATTATGATCTTTCACAAACTTTGTTATCACCCATTTTCCGGACTGATCATACTTGATATGAATCATCGCCTTACAACCTTCCCTAGTGCTGGCCCTTGGTTTACGAACTGGACCAAGTTTCCCTTGTATGCTGACACAATGACCCTCCTTATTACATCCAAACCTGCGGGCGAGAATCCTACCATCTCTTTCCGAGCGCCGACAAGACATCACACGCATTACAAATCCTACATGTCGGGCATATTCATCATAAAATATCTTAGCAGCATCTTCGGATACAAATTCCATGCCTTCATATGGTTCCTTAACAGCATGGTCATGATCAGAGATACGGTCATGATCAGAGATACCCAACTCTCTCCCAGAATAACTCTTTTCCGATCTACACCCATCATTCGGTTCCACTGTCACAATAATTTATCTTTTGAACACATCAAAAAATTTCATGCAAAAATAAGTTATGCATGGCATGATGACATAACGTTTGTGTTGATTGCTTTAAATGAAAAATGGAGAAAGAACTTAAATTCAAAGAATTCTGCTGTTTAGCTGCAGAGAAGCAAAGAAATCAAGAAACCTATAGTTATTAGAGGCTCTAAAGGGTTTTTCTCCCCAGGATAACCTGTACCGGTGATGTCTCTTTGAGACAGACTACTGGTTTCTTACCGTTTTTGTCGTGGTTCTTGTATGAGGTATTGAAAGGATGTTTACTAAGAGGGATATTCCTTAACCAGAAGCTCTTTCCCACCTGCATCGCCTTTTCCTTCATTCAACTATCGAATAAAAAATTCATTCTATTCAGGATCCTAATCCCCTTCATAATTTTCATTTCATTAAGGGTCCTAATCACCCTCATAATACTAATTCATTTTGGAATATAAATGATAGGAAAACATCATAATTCCATTCATCTTTCTCAGTGTCCCAAATTCCAAGTTGAAATGTTTGGTCTTGAGTCTTGCATGCTCTGTTGGAAATACTATTTTTGGTTCTTATTTACGACATAGAGAATTTGTTATTCACCAGGGTACATAGCTACAACACATTGTAGGATTAAGTTTTGTAAAAATATAAACCACATATACACAACTAGACAACAGAGAAACTAAGTAGCATGCAACAAATTAAAAATCGTAACTCCGACTTTCCACTGTGTTTAGCATCGCTTAAGACTTCTTTCATGTTAAGTAAACAAATTTTGAGCTAAAATGTGGGAACTATGTTTTTAGTGTAGCTTAAGCAAATTACTGAGGTTGAAACATTCTCTGTCAAAAGTTATATTATGTAGAGACCAGACCTAAGCCATGAACAGGATGCAGGAATTCAAACTTAAAAAGATGCATTAGCTTTAATCATTGAGAATTTCAAAATCAATTCAAGTTGCAAACTTTCATATGTTTCTCGATACATACCCAAATTACCATCCCCAGAAACTTCCGCCCCGTCACTTCCATCAACTAATCTAGATTCCATGTTGCATAACAAAGTATGGTATCAGCAAACCAGCAAAAAAGATGTAGCCTTGCTGAAAAGATCCTGTCCACAAGTAAAAGATTTTTATTTAAAAAATGATATTCCTAACTTTGCTTTCAATAAAAGAATGCACTTTTATGTAGGGAAATAAAAACTGATAATGACCATACTCATATATGAAGATATTAAGACTGTCTAATTCTTCGTGACAAATACACTATGAAAATGGCAACAAAGTTCAAATTAGACTTCATTTGTATAAGAGCTTAATTAAATGCTTATATATAAGCTATTAACAAAAGATAAAATAAAGTCAAACTATTTTTATAAGCTATCCTAGAGAGCTTAAACAACTTATGGACATATCATAAGCTGTTTCTATTAGCTCTCACAAACAGTCTCACAAGTCCTTAATCTAGTACAAGAACCAAGCCTCATCCCACTAAGTGGTGTTGGCTACACGGATCATACGATGTCGTAATATTCTAATATATCATATCCCTATTCAAACTCTCTTTAATACTGCCATTTTTAATTCTATCATTTCTAGTCTTACCACACATCGAACACAACATCACCATCTCCACTATGCTTAATTTACTCTCGTGGTTCTTAATCTAGTAGATAAGTTCAAATAAATTAATTCAAACAGACCCTTATTTGGTTACTTTCTCAGAAAAGGGTCATCTTTGTCAGAAACCATCTTTACAATCATTGGCAGAAAAGGGTCATGTTGTCTCAAACCTACTTTACTACCAGTAGCAGAAAATCATCACTTAAAAAACAATTCTAAAGCATCAGCAAGCTTCCAACACATGTCATTTTCTCAAATAATTACACGTGTTGATGTGTGTGTGTGTGTGTGTGTGTGTGTGTGTGTGTGTCAGTGGTGTGTCTGGTGTCCATGTCTAAGCTTCATAGCTCATGAGTTCAAAACTATGACGCACAGACACTCCTCGAATTAGGCGTGCCCTGGAGTCGGACACACTAGTGTATGATAATAACACATATGATTACACTGAATTATGTGATTTTCTCAAATTATTATCGGCGTGTCCATGTCGTTTACAGTGTCCGTGTTTGTATCAGTGCTACATAGGTTCTTAATGGCAGTAGATATAAGCTCAAATAAATCAACTCAAATAGATAATTATTACATGTAGCAGAAAAGGGTGATGTTGTCCCAAGCCATATTTACCAGCAGAAGCAGAAAACCGTGATTTCAAATACAATTGTAAGCATCAACAAGCTCCCAAAACCATTTTGAAACCATCTGTTACTACTATACTGAGAATATGACAAACATTTTGAAAATCACAGTCAGAGACAAACAACTTCAAATCAAAAGTACAGATTTTTACATCCATCAAACAATAACCCGAACTATGCAACCCAAGGCCAAGGGTTTAAACAATTACACAAAATAAATCATAATGAAGCTCAAAACCCACCAAATAAACGAAGTTTACCATCAAAATATATATTAAAAAAAAATGAATTTATTTATGATTATTCTTTTTTGTAATAACAATATTAATGTTGAATATATATGAGGTAGTTGAGTAACGAACCGATTTCAGAGAAACAAACGAGCGTGAGTGAGAGTGTTAAGTTTGAATGGGGAGTTTCATGTTTCAATCTTCAATTCAATCAACTAAAAAACGTTGGTGTTGTTGGGTTTTCCTTTTGCTTTTTCGCACTTGGTTCTACTTCTAGGATGTAAAAACAAAACGACAAAACTTAGGTACAAATTATGGAATTGTTTTCTCGGAGCTTCTAGGGTGCAGTCAGTAAACTGACTTTTTTGAAAAAGTTAATTTTGATTTTAATGTTTGATTCATTTTTAAATTGTTGATTATTGGTTAATGATCAATAATAATTCATCTAGTAATGCTTGCAACATCTTGGACTTACAAGTACTATTTTATCGTTGGAATCTTTAACAGAGTTGATGATATTATGTGATAGTCTTAAGTGTTACACTTTGTGGGGTGTTACGCTTATAAAAAGGTAGGATAAAATTAGATTAAGTGTAGTCTTGTTAATCTGATGAATTGATGATACTATAAGGACTGAACTTTTGATGTCATTGTACAAACAGTGGGGTGTTACTCATTACATTTATGATGTTATAGTGTTAACTTCACCAAAAAAGTCATTATTATGACTTCACCATAGAATTTTCCTTGTTTTCTACCCTCTTTTGGATTTAAAATTCCATTTCTAACCTACTTTAAAAAAAATAAATCAAAACTACCATACTTTTTCAGAACCCACTAACATTACTTTTTAAATTTCTCGGGTGTTTTATGTGATACAAAAATACAGTACTACTCGAGTTGAAAGGAAGATTCTATCGAACAACTATTAGACCGACGATGTTGTATAAAACAAATTGTTTAGTGATTAAGAACCAACACGATAATAAAGTACGCATAGCATAAATGAGATTTTACGTTGGATGTGTGGTAAGACAGACAAATATGATTAAAAATGACAACGTTAAAAAGAAAATTGGAGCAGAAAAAATGATGGAAAATAAGTTTTAAGTGGTTTGGTCAGATAGAGAGAATACATGTAGTTTATGTAGTAAGATAGTAGATCAGATGACAAGATGTAGATTTGTTTTTTGGGGTGTCAAATAAGAGGTAGACGAAGACATAATAAAAATAAAAAGATATTAGAAAAGATTAAAAGATTAACGAGGTGGATTGAAATATGATTTATAATAATATTATGAGATAATTTGATTTAGCCAATCTATTTAGTGATATAAATCTCTTATAAAATAAATCGAGGATATTCCTTTTTCATTAATAATTTTATTTTAGAAGATTCCTCCTTCGATAGAAAGGTCAACCGAGTAAAGCTCTGTCTATTTTGTTGTGCTCTAAAGTGAAATTTTTTGGTTGTTTTTGTCTATTGATATAAGTATAAGGGAAATTCTAAGAAATACTCCCAAAATATTCTTTAAAAATCTTAAATATAAATCTTATAAGAAACAATTGATTTTTTTAGATGCATTGAATAATGTATGTATTCAGTCTAAAATTTAGATTAGAAACATCAATTATCCAATTAATCTAAAAAATCAATTGTTTTTTATAAATAAAAACGGAGGAAAATAATAACTTTTTTTGAAAAATAATTTTTAAATTTGGAATCTTTTAAGAGTATGTTGGATACTTTGTTAAATCTATCTAAAAATGGTGGCAACATAAATGAAGATTATTAAATAGGGTCTTGTAGATACCAACTTTAACAAGTTGAATGGATAGCAAGTGTCCTTAGATTTAGGTCATCACATCATTCACTGACACTCAACAAAGAAGATATACTTAACTTCCTTCTTCACTTCCCTTCTTTTCTTTCTATTCTATTTCTAGGGTTATTCATTTTTAGGGTTCCAATTTTCGAATGTTCCTTTTTTTCTTCTCTTAATTCTCCACCACCGTTACTTTTTCTAATTGCATCGAATGGATCATCGAACAAACGATGAAGAAGAAATCGAAGCTGGTGAATGGGAATTTATCCATAACGATAATGAAAATGAAAATCCAATCGTTGAATTGAAAAATTCTGATTCAGATTCATCAATTATCAGATCTGATCATTTTTCAATCAATCCGATTCAGATTAATCAAATTCCCAATTCGATTTCCAGTAGTTCTAGTTCAAATTCTGAAATTGATCGAAATTTCGATGATTCTTACGTTGCAAATCAGATTTACCCTAATAATCTTCCTCGTTGGAATGATTCTGATTCCGATAGCGACGTTGTTAGTGCTAACAACGTTGCTGTCGCTGTAATTGATGATAAGGAGGTTGTTGAAAGTGGTATTGATTCGGCGGCGGTGGTGGAGGAAGAGGGGAAGGAGGATGAGAAGAGATTGGTGTGGTGGAAGGTACCATTGGAAGTGTTGAAACATTGGGTGAATCCTTTTTCGGTGGTTTCGATGCCTTTGTCTGTTGCTGCAGCTGCTGCGTTTTTAGGGCTTCTTATATTGGGAAGGAGATTGTATAAAATGAAGAGAAAGACTCAAACTTTGAAGCTTAACCTTGCTCTTGATGATAAGGTCACTCTCTCTGTTTTTTTATCTATTTTTCGATATTTCATTGTTTATGTTCTATGAAACACCAAGACACGACACTGACACGAAGACACAATAGACAAAGAGAAAATATAAGTGATTGACTGTAATTATATGCATATGTGTCAGAAAGACACCGGAAACAACATTTTTAATTTGAAGTGTTAAGGCGTGTTTGGGTGGAGGGTTTAGGAGGGGAAGGATGGGGAGGGTTTACTTATTGTTTTTAAATTATGGAAACTATGAAATGTTTTTTGAAAAATTAAAATAATATGACAAACGATCATATAATATTTTAATCACACTTAATTTATTTTAGAAAAACATGTTATATAGGCTGTAATTTAAAAAAGAAAAGTAAACCCTCCCCTCCTAAACCCTCAATCCAAACACACCCTTAGTGATCCATGTGATACATAGCGGACACATAGGCGCTTATAATATAATATGAGAAAATGAATGTGATTGAATGTAAACACATGATTGGTCACGTAGACACCAATAATATAATATGAGAAAATGAAAGTGATTGAATGTAACTACACGAGTCCTCTGATACGTGTTGAAAACCGAATACACCTTCAAATTGAAATTTTGTGTTGCATAGCTTACAAGTTGTTTGTCAAAAAAAAAAAAAAGTGTAACCACACGAGTCCAGTCCATGACCCTGATACACAGTCATCACTAATAATATGAGAAAATGAAATTGATTAAATGTAACATGAGTCCATTCACAACCAAATACGCCTTCAACCCGCCTTCAATTTGAAGTGTTGTGTTACATAGTTGCTTATATAGTCCTTGCATATAAATGGCAATTTACAAGAGTTTACTTGAGTTTATCTTATGGCACCTTTTAAAGTTTAAATATAAGTTTATGATGATATGTGTGAAGGCTATTTTTGGCTTATTTTGGTATGCTTTCCAGTATAGCTGAGTGATTTCTTAATAAAGCTATTTATTCAATCATGTTAATTTAAGGTATAGATAAAAGGGTAAGAACAATAATAAAGTTCATGGTGATATGCATGTGTGCTATTTTTTTGTGTATTTCTGTTAGCTTTCCAAAATAGCTTATTAAAGTAGTTGCTTGATTAAGCAATTTACTCAATCTCATTAATTTAAGGTTAAGGTATAGATAAAAAGGTAAGTGCAAAGAATTTTGATTATTAATATGGTTTGATATGATTGGTGGTTATGATTTGACACAAGAAGTAAATATTTGTTTGCCAGTACTCAATTTATAGTGCTCATATAACAGAAATTAACCCTTATCTCATCATATATTTATGTACAAATACACGACAGTATTGCATAAATGATAGAAGGAAGAAAGCCACCTTTTATAATTGAATATCAACACTAAATTATCCGCTAAACAGAGAGCAAAGTGTCATCTAATGGGAGAGGCTTAATATATCTAGTATCTGTGCTTGTCCTAGTATTTGAGTCACAGCCAGGGATTTATTCAGCACCTTGTCTGTGAACAGGATTGTGACACGAGGAGACAATGCATTGACTGTCATAGTAGTTGATTGGAACTGAAACACGAACCTGTAATTCAGTAAGAAGAGACTGAATCCAAATTATTTCTCTTGTTCTTATGGCTAGTATCTGATATTCAGTTTCGATACTTGAATGAACAACTTGTTGCTGCTTTTTAGACTACCGTGAAACTAAATTAGGTTCAAAGTATATGCTAGACCCTGAAGTAGATCACCTGTCATCAGGGTCAGTTTCCCAATTGGCATCGCAAAATACCTGTAAAACGATGTGACTGATCTGGCAGTAAAAGAAGGCCATGATCAGTGGTGCCTTTTAAGATACTGCAAAATGCACTCTGACAATTTTCCAATGCTCATTTAGTGGCCGTGCCATAAATTGGCACACCTTATTAACACCAGCTGATTTCATTCTGGTTCCAGTTGCATATTGCAATACACCTGCCCTACAGTAGAATGACAGAGCTGAGGGTAAGCCATGTGCCATAAATGCTGTAGGCACCGTTTTTCACGATTAATATCTATAACAATGCATATTACCCTTGCATAACTGTCTATGATGTCTATAGTGGAAGACAGCACCTAAACCACATAAACACATATCCCAAATGAGGACACGGGGCTCCAACAACCCAATTGCAAGTCTGCAGCCCAGGCCCACAGTGTGAAGAGTGTATGTGAGGAAGAATAAGAAACAGAGGACAAATTATAAAAGAGAAGAGAGAGAAAGGGATGGGCAGCAGTCTGGAGTGTATGTGAGGAAGAATAAGAAACGGAGGACAAATGATAATATGGGGAAGAGAGAAAATGGGACGGGCAGAGAGAGAATGGGACGGGCAGCAGTTGATGCAAGGGACTGTTATTTGATTAAGGGACAATTATTTGATTAAGAGGTTGGTTATTTGAGTAGTATGGGGGAGTGAGTGAAAAGTTGCCTTGGAATTCATTTTAGAATTGTTTATGGAGAAAATAAACTATTTTCTCTGTAGGAGCATTTGCTCTTGTGGACAGCAGGGTGCCCATTCCACTGTATATCTGTTATTTCAGTCTTACACAGTTTCCTTCATCCAATTTTGTTCTGTTCTCTTTTACTTATTTACGGATTGTAAATTCTGATTCCTATACTGTTGAGTAGATAAGTTTTTTCCTTGATTTTATCGTATGGTGATTATTAGACCAGCACATTTCTTAGTGCCTTTTTGAGACCTGTCTGCTTTTGTTGATAATGATATTAATATGCTGCATTCTTTGAGAAACCTCACAACATTGTTAAGTTTCTGAGGTTCACTTGTAACAATTTTCGCAGAAGGTATCTCAGCTCAAGGATCGTGTTGCACGTCTCAATGAAGCATTTTCAGTAGTGAGACGCATTCCTGTGGTACGGCCATCTCTTCCAGCTGCTTCTACTATAACTCTGAGGCCTGTGATGAGTATGAGATGAAGGAAGGATTTGGCATATTACTTGATTTGAAGTAGTGTGAAATTGCAATAATGTTTGTAATATCATAAAAATCCTTGGGGACGAAAACATGTATGTATGTATGTATTATATGTATTATGTGTGTTGGAGTCGAATCTACGAAGCAAGTGGCTTCTTGTATATGATATCATATCATACTTGCTGTTATTTCTATATCTTGCCAACATATTGTTGTGAGGGTATTACTACAGTATTTTGTTAAAGGCTAGGAACATGTAATTTGTTTAGTTATGATCTTTAACTGGAAAATTTCCTAAAAGTAATAGATTGTAATAGTAACTTGGTTTTATAATGTGATGATAAAATTAAGTGTAATATTCTTGGTTGAGAATGTGGTGATATAAACCGTGCATTGAGATTAACACTTGAGGTGCTAGTTCAAGTGTTGAGATTAACACTTGAGATTAACACTTGAGATATAAACCGTGCATTGAGATTAACACTTGAGATTAACACTTGGTTTTATAATGGTAATTAACGCCACTTTGATTAATATTAGGCATAATTGCACTTTTGGCTCGTATATCAATTGTGCGATTTTGGCTTCGGTTTTGTCATATAAGGTAAGATCACTTAAGCAAATTACAACAAAATGAGCACGTGAAGACCATATACAATATGAAACATTCTTCTTTCTTTGTTGACTATAACACCAATGAAGACTAGTAATTGTTCCAAAACCACTTTATGCATGCAAAGAGTTTAACTCATTCATAAACCAAATGTTGTTTATATCCAGCAATAAAATTACATCCCTGAGAATGATAATTGTCATATTTTTACCAATAATGTTATTCCATGCCTGGTACAGAATATTATTCAATCCCTGCTATGAAAGAGTCTTCAATATGGTAACATTTTTCATAACAGCTTTGCTAGCAGTTGAAGTAATAGCATAGCATCTTTGGAGGAAATGACATTGTGAGAACCATTCTCTTTAGAACTACTAGACAATATATGAACCCCAATGTCAAGAATCCAACGTAAGGCACATCAGAGAAAATTTTATTATGATCATGAAAAGATTCCAAAGCCTCAAACTGAGCTACAATGTTAGAACCTTCATTCAGATTGATAGGAGTGACATTATTGGACATAGTGGCAGGGATTTCTTCGGGAGTAAGTTCGTCTTTCACTGAGAATCGAACAAACTTTTCTGGTCAGTTCACCTTTGCGGCCTGATCACTGCTTTATCAAGCAAATAGTGGCAGAAGGGTAAACATCACTGAAGAGTTTGTTGTTGGCTTGTATAATGTTGAGATTTTGAGACACTTTAAGAGCATTAATGCCCCTTCTTATATCATCTTTTTTTGCTATATTAGTGACAAATCGCTCTTTGTTACTATCATTATTCACCTTGGAGTTAACCATCCTAGTATCATCTTTCATTTTATTGTTCTCCTTAGGATTTTTTTCCTTAGAATCATAATCTAATTCCACTATGTTGTGAGCAATCTGCTAACAACCAGGCCAATAATTTTGCAGTTGGTGCAAAACAACGGATTTTTTTCCAAAGCAATATCAATGTTCAACACATGATCATCCCGCTCAATAAGGACCTTGTTGAAGCGCTTTTGTGACATGTCTAAATCCACAAGCATAGTGACCAATAGAGGCGTGTTTTTGTTGATTCATCTAAAGAGAGGGGAATACCTACACTAGAAGCTATTTCAAATAGCAATTGAGTTCTCCAATACTCTTGTGGTATATTCATAAGCGGTAAGCCGTATCCAAACCTGAGCATGTGTAAGATTCTGATTATGGGTGTTGAAATCCTTAGTCAACAAGAGAATATTAGTAAACCAGGTTTGAGAATGACATGCCCTAGGGGCCACATGCTCTTTGAAGTATCAAAAGGAGACAAGGTAATATAATATCTATATTTATATATTTTCTTGGTAATAGATATATTATTTTTAACCATATTTTTCATTTAATTTATTACTTTTTGTCTAAGCTAAACTTTTGAGAAAATTATTTTAATATGATATTCCTTTTTTCATATGTTATATAATTTTTTTTTTTCAGCAAAAAGAGGTGCAAATGGTGAACCAACTGCAACACCCTAGAAATATATAGATAAAGAGAAACAAGAACAAAAAGAGAAGGGGGACATAAACCAAAACCTTCTCAAATAAGGAAAAAGCAAAACAACAAAAACAAAACAAGAAAGAAAATAAAGCAAAAAAACCAAAAGATAGCAAGGAGAGAAACAAAACCCCCAAATGGAACTCAAATCAAATCGGAGGTCTGGCCCTAAAACGAGTGTTATGAACCTGAAAGTGTTTCTGCACCTTTTTTTTCTTAGACTTCGACACCCTAATAAAAGGCTATTCTTCAGTAACAGAACGGTTCTTCAAGTAGTTGATAGCTGCCTCTCTTTCTTCCTCATCAGTATAAACCCGAGGCACACTTGCACAAGCATCATTGCCTCTCAAATATGGTCGCAAAATCTCCAAGTCATGAGCAATGTTAGGATTTAAAACCTCTTTAGAAACTGTGACATTGGAAGAACCTAAGCCATATCAGGATATTCGTTGCTCTTGATTATATAAAATTTATTATGGATTTACCTCATAAATTTAATTTTTGTTCTCATTTTGTCGATCTAAAAAATGGAAATTCTTTTTTATTTGTGAAATTTTGATTAAGAATTGAGTCATAAAAATAATATGAGTTGTTCACTTTGATGAATAAGTTATGAAATATTTAATATCATATTTTTTTCATTATGCAGACACACACTTTTAACATTACTATCAATTATTTATAACATAGAAAATCAGAAATATCGTGTGTTCTCGCTAATTTTGTACAGTTTTTTAACAAATACATATAGTTTATTACTCTAGGTGTTCCGATCAAATAGTTTATTCTATTTGTTCTTAATGCAAAAAATAACCAATTATCACTTTCTGAAATGAATAATAACTTTTTTCTTTGAGGGGAAATGAATAATAATTTATTTATTTTAAATCTATATTGAAATATTACCTTGTAATAATAGATTTTCATCTTATTTGTCATTTGATTTTTTTTTTTGTCTTAGGTAAACTTTTTTATAATTCATTTTTTTCATCTTATTAGTTTGTAATGATCAATAAAATTTCTGTCTAATATGATATTCTTTTTTCTCATTATTTTAGATGTTCCTATAAAATTTATTTTAGATTTACTTTATTAATTTCATTTTTTTCATGTTTTTATATGAAAAAGTCAAAAATGAAATTATATATATTAATCAAACCACCAAGAAACCTTGTCAAAAAAAAACTAAGAAACTACTCCCTAACACATAAGCGAACTCTTCATCTTTGTTATTTTATTTAAGAATAAAAAATTAGGGGATATTCATAATGGAAATTGAACAAACCTTAGTCCTACGAGGTTACAAAGTTAACTTCTTACCACCAAATTAACACATTTATCTTTGTAAAATTTTAATTAAACAATGATTCATAAGAATAATACGAACTATCACTTAAGTTAATAAGTTGTGAAAAATTTAATATCATATTTTTTCATTGTGAAAATACACACTTTTACCAATTTTTTTAGGCATACTTTTAACATTGTTATCTATTGTAAAAATACATATTTTTTACCATTGTTAGCTTAAAAATGGAAAGATATCTTTACCATTGTTATCTTAGAAATGCAGATATTATGTGTTATAACTTGTGCATTGTTTTACCAAAATTTATACCATCCATTATTTAAAAGTCTTGAAATTTTCGAAAGAACGAGTAACAATAGTATCATTCTTCAAAGGTGGAGTAACAAAATATTTTCAATAGGATCTTCTGCATCTAACACCATTATTCCCCTTGCATATGATTATTAGAAGAATCAGACATCTCATCAAGATGATTTTGAACAAAAGCTATGCCAATTTTGTTAGATGATTTATCAACACAACCTATAATGTATCTTTAGACAGTATATATAAGATTTTCAAGAGGATAGCCAATATATCTCGGCATACATATGAAGCACCAAGATAATTTAAGTGTGGGTGATTGGATATGCAACACCTCAAACATTAACATTGTGTGGGGAGTAAAAATACTCTTTATCCTTTATTTTACGTGTTATAATATATCATGTACACAATCATGCGACTGATCTAATGGAGATTGTATATATGCCCTTTACACCAAAAGTTGAGTCAAACGACTTCATAGCTGGTCCCTAGATTTGTATCTAGAGTTCTGTATGTAGTCATTTCACCGTAACAAACTTTTGCTTACTAAAGTAATCAATGATATTTTTACATATTTTCTCCTATTTCTTGATGATTTCATGGACTCAACTGCTTCATTTGTCTTGCCTTTATCGTAGTTTTTCTTACTACGATTTTTCAAGAAATTGGGTATTTTAACTTCTTGCTCAATGGCATCAACTATGCTGCCGATGGCCTGAACAAACCTAGAAGTGCCAACATATCCTATCTCATTTTTTGTCATCAACAACCCCATCATCTTATCCATAGTAATTACAAGTTACAACCATCTTCTAGGACGACAACTCAAGGAAATGAAGCTCGTACACCATCCTCTTTATTCTGTTCACACATTTCCACCAAAATGTGCTTATATTCGCGTGAAGCACCTTGGCAAAATTCAATGTGAATTATCACATATTTTTTCTCTTCAATTTGTATTTCCCTTTTTGCCATACCATTCCACCAAAATTCAATATTTTGTCATTTATCTTCTCTCTCACCCCATTGAGTTGATCAATGAAAGAGATGGAAATTTGGGCCGTTGAGTAATGTGCAAGACTTAGGAGCCTAAAAAAGAAGGATAATCTTTAGTAAGTTCTAGAGAAAAATGACGAGTGTAGGGATTAATGAATTTATTAAACATTTTAGAAACATTCTTGATCCTCCATAATGGCATTACATCTTAGAGCAAGAGGGAAAGAGGAGTTGCTATGTAGCTTTGCCAATACTGATAGTGATGGTCTCGTAAATTCTATTTCTTGTTAAAAATTAATTTATCAATTTTCACTTTCCTCGTCAAATCTTAAATGATAATAACAATAATGGTTTGACAATAATAATAAAAAATAATGTTATAATATTATTAATAATTTTAATTTGCTGTAAATGTTCAAATTTAAAAAACTTTGTTGTTGAACTTGAAAACTTGCTGAGGTATCAGCTAATAACTCTCAATAACGATTCCCCTTTTTCACGCGATTACGTTGAGGAATAAATTTTGTCCATCAATTGTAGATTTCTAGACTATTTCAAAAAGCGTTAAGTATAATGTTTTGAGATATTCGAGATACTTAAAGTAAAGATAAAGACATATCCTATATTTATAGAAAAACTTACGTTTTACCTGAGGAGCTGAAATAAAGGAAAAACAAAATTTTATAGGAAAACTTACGTTTTACCTGAGGAGCTGAAATAAAGGAAAAACAAAATATTAAGAATTGAAATCAAAGTTTGTTCAAATGTTAGTGACCACTATATGAAAAATAAAACACATTTTTGTTGCTATGGATCACAAACAAGATGTTTTCATTATTTTTAACGTCTTTTGACCTTTAGCCAACATGTTTTCATTGTTTTAAGCCTTTTGTTACGATTTATGTGCTCCAGAGTTTCTATAAATACTTGTGTTTTCTTCGTTGTAATCTATTCCTTCTATTGGTTTACCCTATATCATATATGTTGGGGTTTATTGATCCTGCGAACGGCTTGCGATATTTGCCATACGTATTGTCCTCACCACTATTTTATGTTGTTTTGGAGGACAATATGTTTGTCAACAAGGGACCTTTATGCATATAGTTTTGAGGGCAATATAAATATAAATGGCCAATAAGGGATGTTTGTGATTGTTTGATACTGACGTCAATTGAAGTCTTCCTATATCGTGATGTGATCCTTTACGGTTTGCACGCAATTTTTATATTGCCTCCGTCTTAATTTAAATGTCAGTTTTGGGTTGTACACAGTTCTTAAAGAAATGACAAGTTGTGTTGATTTCAATGATAAAATTAATATCATTTATTAAAACAACCTTATTATTTGTAGTTAGTGAATTAATTAAGTGAGTTAAAATTCAATTAATAAGGGTATATTAGTGGGCAAAAAATAAATAAATGTTGCATATTTTTAGACAAAGAAAAAAAAAAGAAGCTAAGTGACAATTAAAATGGGATGAGGGAGTACATATTTTTTTTAATGTTGTATAAGCGTTCACTAATACTCTATCTTGCTTTGCATTTCGATTTTTATTGAGAATTTGTCCCTAAGGTTATTGGAGTAGTAGTGGAAGTGTTGAAATGAGTAGCTCTGGAAAAAAGAAGTCTCTTTTGGATTTCTGAATATTTAGATTGAAGATGATGAATATTAAATTTATGCACTCTAATGATATATGTTCCTAACATTTGAGCGAACTTTAATTTGAGTCCCTCATATTTTATTTTAAGCCCTAAATTAAAGTTAGGAAGAATCTATGTGATATTTGAGTCCCTTATATAATTATTTTTGTCACGTCATAAAAAAATCTATGTGGCAGAATTCCCTGTTATGTTAGCATCTTCTATGTGTTTGGGCTACTAGAGGGCACAAATAAGAAGAATATCAAATTATAGGGATACAATCAGTTTTTTACAAGTCTATTTCTAAACTTTGCCAATATAACAAGTGCTATTTCAACAATTAACTCTAAGAATAATGATGGATTATGTTCCCAGTCGAGGTGGATTGCGAATGGCTCTCTGACTTCTGCACGCATTGTTCGATTCTTGGTCATTCGGTCGCGAATTGTCGTTGGTTGCATCCGAAAAAAGCTTTTAACAAGGACAACGATAACACTCAGAAGGTGCAGGACAAGGGGAAGAAGTTAATCACACAACAAAAATTGCAAACCAAGAAGTGGCAGGCACGTGAAAACCCGCTCGACATTGGGTCTTCTTTAGCTTTAGAAAAACCAGATGTCACTTCTGAAATTGCGGCACCCGTTGCGGCTATTGAGCAACCACCTGAACATCAAGTTTCCCCCATGGTTAGTGCTCCCGTTGACACGCATATTGCACATTCCGAAACTTGTTCAGCATCAGCCACCCTTGAGGCAAGCAGAAATGACCTTGGTGACAAGTATGTTTTCTCCTATCACTTGGCACTGGAAAATGTTACTGATGAGATTGTTCGTATTACTAACATTGAGAGGCACTTCATATTAGAACTGGTGCTGCAGGTTGAAATTGTGCCAGTTCCCCTCACGGTCAAAATTCAGCAACATGAGGAGGGGGTTTCGCAAGCAGCATCAGGTAGTTTGGAAGTTGCGGAAGCAGACAACTCTACTGCCAAACATTCCGATCAGCACCCTTTTGCAAATGTTATTCCACACCGCTGTCCTTTGATTACTAAAGTTTTGGAGATCATACAACATGCCCAGGTTGTTTACAATAATGCTGATGAGGAGGGTTTTACCACTGTTGTGTCCAAGAGCAACCGAAAAAAAAATAAAGGCTATCGGCACTGACTTTTGGCTAATCTAACTATCTTCACACTGTTCAGACACGGTTTGGTGGGAATTTATGCCTGATTTTGTTTCGGGGGATTTTTTTAGGGACCATTACCTAACTTTCGTTATTTTATTTTCGTTATTTTTCTTTTAAGGGTCCCCCCACCCCCACCCCCTACATACTTTTTCCTCGTTTTCTATATATATTATATGGGTGAGTGGGAGAGGATTTGAGTTCTCTGGGGGTGCCGACCTAGTCGAGATGTCCAATAACTCTTTGATGTCTTTCTCACTTTCAATTCAGTAAAAAAAAAAATTCTAAGAATAATGACATCAATGGTCATTTTAAAATATCTCAGATGAGATTTGAACCATACTCCTTGCAATTACAAACTCAAATTCTTACATGCTCACACCTCCTTGTTTATTAAAAAAAGAAAAACTATGAAAGAATTTTCGTAATTATTTTATTTTTATGTTTAATGCCATTGAGTTGGTTAATTTCATCTGGTCAATAGATATTAATTTGGTCATTTTTATTACATAATCTCAATTATGTTATTTTTTTTATTATGTTCTTCAAAAAAATTTATTTTTTATTATGCTATTATGATAAATGTTTTTATTTAATTTTCTTATTATGTTATTATATTTATATTGTATTTTTTTTTTAATTTTTAGAGTATATATAGTATTTAATGTTGTTATTACATTCAATGTATTTAAGATTTGTAGTCCAAATCATTATTAATTTAGTACTTTAAGATGAAAAAAATGAAGTTTTTTTTTCTTTTGAAAGGGAATAGTTGATTTTTTTTTTTTTAAAGAAAGAATTGGATTGATTAAAAATTATGTTGACCCAAGCAAATCATGACTGGATTACATCTCTAGTACCTCCAGTATTTTCTTAAAAATTACATTCCTCTAAATTTATTTATTTTCTCACTTTGGATAAATAAATTTGAAGAAAACAGATATTTTTTTAGTTTGGATGAAAAACAGTGTTAAATTATAGAGTGGAAAAAAAACGCTCCCATATTTTTTTTTAAGGGACTCCCTTTTTAAGATGAAGTATAAAATCCCTTTTTATGGAAGAATAAAAGTTACTGATTCATAGTGTGTGTCTATATATATATATATATATATATATATATATATATATATATATATATATATATATATATATATATATATGTAGTCGATGGATGAATGTTATCTCTGTTATTAAGGAGTTGATTTGATTGTAAGGTTGGAGTAAACTTCCACCGTCAACATGAAGACCTCTTTGATAGATAATTTATATATATTTCTATAAAAAAATTTAGAATTGTAAGATTTATCCTGACCTTGATGAATTTCGAGAGCCCAACTAACGTAATTTTTTTTCTATAAAGAAGTTTTTTTTTTTTTTTCTGTCACTAATTTCTCATTGCCTTGTAGCATTTGTTTTGGTCAACATGAGGTTGTGCTGTTTATGGTAAGGTATAATCTTTTAAAAATAAATGTTGAAAATGAAATTTAAAAATAGCTACTAGATAAGATAAAGTAGGAATAAATATATTTGAAATTAATATGTTTTCTAAATAAATTCTAAAAAGATTCTCCTATCCTTAAAAAGAAACCAGTAATAGAAATTAGATTATAAAATCCAAATACATTTAAGTATAAAGTTTAATAACAATCAAGTTTTACACACCTAATCATATTTTATCATCTTATCCAAATATATAAATGAATAGAGTCTAATGACCAACTTACTCTAAATTGTTATTTTATTTTTTTAAACAAACTAGCCAGTCTACTACTTAAAAATAGATATTGAATTCAATCAATTTAGTCGTCAAATTATAAATACATAGAATGTAGATCAATTATACAAATTTTCATAAAATTTCAAAATCATTTCATAATTTATCAAATATATTTTCTTTGAAACAATGTTCTTGATGCAAAGTATCCACGTTTTTGTATATGACTAATATTTGTCAGAGGATACTCCACTTCCAACCTTTAGTAAAATTTCCCCTCCTAATTACATTTGTTTCATCCGCAAAACTCATACACGAGACTTTACTTAAGATTTTTTTTTTTTTGAAAGAAGACTTTACTTAAGATATCGAGTCCAAATTCATTCAAACTAATTTAATATTGGTCTTTATCAAATACTATAAATTATTAATAGAAATAGAAAAGTCTAACATATACTTTTTAAAGAAATCTCAGTATTAGCTAATTAATTAATTAAAAATATTTTTAGTCAAAGAAAAAAGAATAAATATTTATTTACCTTACTCAAAAATCATAATTTATTTACCATTAAATATACTTTAGTTTTAGTTTCAGTAACAGTAACGTTTTTTGTTGCTCAATAAAAAAACATAAACAAAGAAGAAAAGAAAAGAAGACTCATTTTTTGAATTTTGAAGAAGAACAAGTAGACAGTGGACAAGACAACCTGGATTGCTGTTTCCACGCGTTGTTGTTTTCTCTTTGCATGTTTCACTCATTTCAATGATTCTCAATTGAAGATCATCATCATCTTCATCATCATCCATCTCAAAAGGTTACAATTCAATGTTTCTTTTGAACTCTTATAGTACTATTTATATGATCTAGATCCAACTTCATGAATTTCTTATGTTTCACCTGTTTTTGAATACCCTTTGAGATTTTAAGACTTTTTCTGTTCTTTATATGTCTCTTTTTCATCACCCTTTTCAGCATTGTATTGCATGTTTATTGTTTTTATGGGTAAAGTTCAAATTTTGCATGTTGTTTTGCTTGAATTGAATTTGTGTCAATTTTAGTTTTTTGGATCTTATTTTTGTTGATGAGATTGGATTGGATTGGATTGAGTTTGTTTATTGGGAAGTTGGGTTTTTGAAATTTTTTTGTCATTATCTTTCTTGGTGACACTTTGCTCCATTTTCTATAAAGGTTATTCTTTTACTTTACTATTACGTTTTGTGATATTTGTGTGTCCCTTAAAGATTTGCTTAGATTTCAAAATTTTCTCTTTCATTGGTGGAAATGGAATATCTGTATTTTTGCTACATTACCTCTTTAGATTCATAAGCAACTTCATTGTATAAACTAAGGTATCCTTAGCGCACAACTGGGGAGACTAATCCTTCGAGGTATCCGAGATTCATTTAACGGGTTGACCTCTCCCCTCAAATGGTTTTTATATTTGTATTTGTGATCTTACATGGATTTTTGAGCCTTTGTTATATCTGTGCCACTTTGATCAAGTCAAAAGTCAATTGAAAATTTGAAGCACTTTTTTATATTTGATGAAGCTTTTCACTGATGGAAAAAGATATGTGACTTTTTTTTGTAGGAAAGCTGCAGTGAATTGGATTGATGTAAAATGCAGAGATCGCGTAAAGCTCTTCAACAAAGAAGATCTTTAGAGAAGGCTGCAAGTGGGAGAAACTGTCTTTATAAAGTTTCTTTGTCTTTGGTTTTTATTTTGTGGGGATTGGTTTTCCTTTTCAGCTTATGGATAAGTTGTGGCAATGGATATGGAGGTATCTTTTTCTTTCCGATGACCTTATTTTTTTTGTTTTGGTAGTTGACTACTTGGACTTGATTTTGTGATTGAGTTGCTAGTTTTTGCATTAGTTGGTGGCTTATGTGATATTTTTCTGGAATAGATCTTGAAAATTGTTGAAAATTGATTTCTTGTCTGGCCTCGGTTATCCATGTTATTTATTTTTATAGGCAAATGTTAGTAGTTAATTTGTTAGAGGAGGTAGAAATGTTAGTACCAGGGATCGAACCATGAACCTCCTTGTTCGTACATGTTTTTTAATAGGTAAATGTAAGTAGTTAATTTGTTAGAGACGGGGAAATGTTGGTACCAGGGGTTCAACCCTGAATCTCTTTCACAATACTCCTTCGTTGTCCCAAACATTAATCTAGTCCTTCGGGGACAGGCTATCCATGTGTTTCATATTAATACCATTGCACTTGAAGCTTTATGATTCTAAATACTAATAATACCTTGTGGATTTTATGTTGTTGAATATTTATTAGGGAATATAGAATGAGTTTGGTCAAATTGATTACTGTTTTTTTTTTTTTTTGGGGGCTAAAATTATTAGAAAACAAGGCAGAACTAAAAGGAACAGAGAAAATACACAAAACTGTGTTTTCATAAGTGATTAAATCAAGCTAAAAAATGAAAAATTCAAGATTTTCTACATTCAATTGATATGCTAGTAGTTGAATCAAATCTGTTTAACAACATAAACTAGCAGAGGTTCATGTTTTTGTGTTACTGCAGAAGTTTTATTTTAAATAATGTTACGAAAATAATGATCACAATAGAGAAATAATTTGGAAGCAGTTGAAGATTTTAACCTTATAAAAAAAATTTAAAACAAGGATTTCAACATATGAAAATTCTTGATCTGATAAGCACATTTCACTTCAATTATGTAGCACTTGTTTGGTTCCGCGTCCAGTTTGTGATTCTCGCGTCTCAATGTTGTTTTCACCGTGATTTCACGAAGCTAGAAATTCAAGCTTTAGCCTCATCACACGGTGCCACCGCGAGAATAAACACACACATAAGGAAAGGTACATTGCAGTTGGTGATGAAAGATTATTGTTTTTGCTTTATTAATTTTTAGTTTAAGTGCATGCTATGAGTTGTGTAGCTTATTCTTATTGGATTTAGTTCATAGAAGGTTTATACATGAATCCGATTATATCTCATCATTATATACCTTTGTTATATCAGTTCCTAAAATATCTCCAGTGTTATTTTACACTGACATTGTTTACAAGTTAAACTCATTCTTATTTAGTTCGCATATTATTTATATGTAGATGTTTCTGGAGAAGTTCCGGTTGCTGTATCAAACTGGAACAAAGATGAGCAAAGGAAGTGTAAAAACTCCAAATCTGATGAGGAACATTTGACTAAAGGGCTTGAAGCTTGCGTTCCTTCTGAGACTTTCTACTCTGATCGTGACAAAACCAATGATCTTATTGGTAACTCGCTTGTCGGTGAAGAAAATATAGACGGTTTTGAACACAGTGATAGAGAAAAGTACATTCCACATAATAGAAAGGAACATGAAGTTGTTGAAAGATTTGAATCTTCTGCGAAAAATGAAAATGATGTGCAGAAATTTGATCGCTTGTCTGCAGCCGTGCCGCTCGGTCTCGACGAATTCAAGAGCAGGGCAGTTAGTTCCAAAATCAATTGGAGTACTAGTCCATCCGGAAGTGTAATACATAGAGTAGAGCCAGGTGGTGATGAATACAATTACGCTTCATCATCAAAAGGTGCAAAAGTGTTAGCTTCTAACAAAGAAGCTAAAGGAGCTTCTAATATCTTAACCAGAAACAAAGACAAATATCTTCGGAATCCGTGTTCTTCGGAAGAGAAATTCGTCGTTATAGAACTTTCAGAAGAAACTTTAGTAGATACAATAGAAATAGCTAACTTTGAGCATTATTCTTCTAATTTAAAAGATTTTGATTTGCATGGTAGTTTGGTTTATCCGACCGACGATTGGATCTTTCTTGGAAATTTTACTGCCTCAAATGTGAAGCAGGCTCAAAGATTTGTTCTTCAGGAACCGAAATGGGTTCGATATCTAAAAGTGAATCTTCAAAGTCACTATGGATCAGAATTTTACTGCACGTTGAGCATGGTTGAAGTTTACGGTGTTGATGCTGTTGAGAAAATGCTCGAGGATCTGATATATGCTCAAGAAAATGGTGAAAATAAAGTAGCAATAGCACCGTCCGATCGTAACTCGTTCGAGAACAGTGATGATGATGTTTGGAAAATCAATTCTGACACTACAGAAAATCCTTCTGAGAACGTTGAAATGGTAAATAGAAATGTTCCGGATCCGATCGATGAAGCACGGCAACAAGTTGGCAGGATGCCGGGGGATACTGTTCTCAAGATTTTGATGCAGAAAGTTCGTTATCTTGACTTGAATTTATCGGTTTTGGAGCAGTATTTGGAGGATTTAAATTCTAGATATGTTAACATTTTCAAAGAGTATAGCAAAGATATAGGAGACAAAGATATAGTTCTACAGATGATCAAAGAAGACATTAGAAGCTTCATTGACAGACAAGATAATATAGTATGTTAAACTTCTTCCTTGATCATTATTTTGGTAATATTTGTGTATAAAGCATTAAAGATCATCATTATTTTATTTTGTATATTAATTTTAGAAACAATTTTTTTGCATTGCAGATGAAAGATGTTAGTGATCTTGATTCTTGGAAGTCTCATTTTTCTATGCAATTGGATCATATACTTAGGGACAACGCTGTTTTGAGGTGAGAGTTTACAACCTTTTCTAATTCATTTGGTTTTCTACTAAAGCATAAACAATATTAGGGTGAAATCCACTCTTAATCTTTTGTTAATCACTTTTATGAGTGTCAGAGTAGACATGGTTTACAATAATAACCAATGTTGTCAAAACTAACCAGACCGAACTGGATCAACCACAGTTGATTCAACTGTTTTGTTTGTTTGTTTGTTTGTTTTTTTGTTTTCATTAAATAAAAAATTTTACAATACTTTTTAACCATTTATTTGTTTATTAGATATCCAATTCAACCATGATTAAACCAATTGAACCATGACTCAAAAATCTAGTCGGTTAGATCTCCAGTCCAGTTCGGATAACATCGATGATACCAGTATGTTATCGTTCAATTGGATCCTTAAAAGATAAGTAACATCAATTTGATCGTTCAATTCGGTTAGGGAATTTGACATCACTAGTTCAAAAATAGAACAAAGGGCACAAGGCACAAGTGGATAAGTTGTTTCCTTGATTTGAGCTTGTGACCTCACCTCCAAGTCACAAGGCAACAACTTGCCATTACACAGTCCAAAAGTGACATCAAAATAAACAAAGGCAGTGATCAAACTAGAGTTGGTTGGACACTATGCTGATCAGAAGTCACTTAAACAATTAATGTTTCTGTTATAGAAATATAATAGAAAAACCATAAGCCCATAGGTTAAGTTCTCGAAATAATTTTTTGTATAGACAGATGTGAGAAGTTAGTTTGTTAAGGGCGAGGATGAATTTGATAGCAGTAGGTTGTGAAATAGTTAATTCATTACTCTCTCCGTCTCATTTTAATAATAGTTTTAGAGTTGTGTGCGGTTTTTAAGAAAATGATTAGTTTAGTTGATTTCCATGATAAAATTAAAGTAACTTACAAAAATACTCTTTTTAATTGTAGTTAGTAGAGTAATTAAACGGAGTGGAATTCAATAAATGTTAGTGGAATTCAATAAATGTATATTAGTGGAAAATGAGTAATAATAAATGTTGCATTGATATTTTGAAGCGACAATTATTTTGATACATGGAAAAAATGATAAACAGTTAAAATGAGAGAAGGAGGGAGTATATGTATGATATAAAAGCAAAATCTCTATGACCAAGTAGTGTCGGGTCTGATTTTTTGCCACCAAAGTTTTTCTAAATTTAAAAAATATTAAATTTTAGCACAAGGTAAGTGGGACTCTACATTTTCAACACTTAAAGGCCATCAAGGTTGTGTTAGATATAGTTTTGAAGTATAAAACCATTTATGTATCTTAAAAAAATGTCTTTGAGATAATTTTTTTTTTTTTTGAATGGTTTGAAATAGTTTCATGATGATTGTTATTAATTTAATTAATTTTTTTATAATGCAGGTATGAGGTTGAAAGAGTACTTGAAAATCAAGTATCATTGGAAAACAAGGGTGTATTAGTGTTTTGCGTATGTGTTATTTTTTCATTATTTGCTATATTAAAGCTATCTCTGAATATGATTATGAGCATATATGGAGTATTAAGTTATAATAGAGCAATTAAATCCAGGAAATTTTGCCAAGGTAGTTCTTCCTGGTTTCTCTTATTATTGAGTTGTAACATTATTATTTTCATATTAACTACATAATAATTCACTTTTCATTCAAGTGAAGATGTTATTTTCATATTGAGTTGTTACATTTTGTATAGATCTCAAAAGTTTTTTTTGAAGGTTCAGTTAGTGCGTTACTTTTGGAGAAATTATCACATTACAAGTTTAAACTCTTGTTTTCTATGCAGTTCTTGCCTCTAACTTATTGTTTTTTCCCATCCAAAATATAAACAAAAATATAATGATATTTTGTTTTTGCTGAATATCTATGTTGGGGGTGTAAATAGCTGTATTCTTCAAATTCGCACTTTCTTTTGGATTTAACACATGATAATTGTTAGACTGTTTCTTTTTCCACCCTCTCACTTCTCGCGCACCCTCCAGAATTCTCAAAATATTCTGTTTAGAATATATGATCTGAAACCCCTAAAATTTCATAAAACACACATAACTCTAATACATAAAAGGGGCAAGAGAAATACGTGCATGTACTACACTAAAGTTGTTTTTGAGTATAATAGCCTTCTATGCTAATTGTTTCAAAATGCATGACATTAGTC
The DNA here is from genome assembly GCF_051527215.1 of Medicago sativa. NCBI lineage: Eukaryota > Viridiplantae > Streptophyta > Magnoliopsida > Fabales > Fabaceae > Medicago > Medicago sativa. The sequence goes on along the minus strand of NC_140751.1, from coordinate 3,704,553 downwards.
TACGGTACTTTTTTTTTTTTGGTACATAGTCTACGGTACTTTAATCGTGTCAATTTTGGTGAATAACTGCGGCTTAATACAAAATTAAGAATGCATATTTTATGAATGCCATAATATTTAGTTTTTTTTTTTTTTTTTGTCTTAGATGAAGTGATAAGCCACTAAAATTAAACTCACACATAACTGTGAGGTCTCAGTTCGAACCCAGGTCACAACGCCCGACCATGCTATTTCGACATTTGCCATTTGAGCTATAACTTCTAGACTAATATTTAGCTTTATTATGACATGAAAATGATGTTTTTTTTTCATTACTTATGCAAATAAAATATGCTGATGTTTATTTTCATTTACTATGAATGCAAATAAAATATGTTAAATTAAAACAACTTTGCGTAGCATCATTTTATACAAAATTTTAATATAAAACACGGTGATTGATCTTTTTGTGAATGTAGTCAAAATTTAGAATACATTTTGCTACACAAAACGGTAAATTATTGTTATTTTTTTTAAGTGGTTATACAAAAAATTATAAATAAAATTTATACAAACTAGCAGAAAGACGGGCACTATCGTGCCCGTCTGTCCGCTCTTTCTACTGCGTTAATGCATGTGATTATTTTATTATGTTTGTTTGTATAATTTTGATTAAATTTTTTAAATTTTTAAATATTAATGGAAATTATTGATATATTGATTTATAAACAAAATATTGTCAAGTTATATAACAATTATTTATGAACTCAACATATTTTAGTTTGTCTGCATATGAAATAAAGAAAAAATAATGATCTTTTATTGTTTATTCTAATAGTAATTAGTAACATCATAACATAAATGTATAAATGACATTTTATGTAAAAGAAACAATGTTATGATTGCGATAAAAGAATATCTTTAAAAACTACATTTTTCGTAAAGTCTCCATCTTCTCCTTCTATTTTCCCTTCATTAATGAGAACTTTTGTTGAATTTTGAGAAACTCCTCTTGATAAAGCTACATATAATTGACCATGACTAAAAACATGTCGTGGAAGATAGATTCCGACATTGGGAATGGTCTGCCCTTTAACATTAATTTTTGCTCACATTTGTTATTGATATTTTTTTTAAGGATTTAAAGTCCAATCCTTAACATAATATTTTGCTCACGTTTGTTACTAATATTTTTTTCCAGAGGATTTCAAGTTCAATCTTTAACATTATTTTTTGCTCACGTTTGTTACAAATATTTTTTTCAGAGTATTTAAAGTTCAATCTTTAACATTATTTTCTTCTCACGTTTGTTACTAATCTTTTTTTAGAGGATTTAAAGTCCAATCTTTAACATTATTTTTTGCTCACGTTTGTTACTAATCTTTTTTTTAGAGAATTTATAGTCCAATCTTCAACAATATTTTTTGCTCACGTCTATTACTAATCTTTTTTTAGATGATTTAAAGTCCAATATTTAACAATATTTTTTGCTCACGTTTGTTACTAATTTTTTTTTAGAGGATTTAAATTCCAATATTTAACATTATTTTTTGCTCACGTTTGTTACTAATCTACTAATCTTTTTTTTAGAGGATTTAAAGTGCAATCTTTTCCATTATTTTTTACTCACGTTTGTTACAATTGATCAAAGACTAAGGATGAGTAATTTATATCAATAAAATAATATGGAATACTGTTTTTTGTGGAAAGGATATGAAAATACTTGACAATCTTTGTCGGTTGTATTGAGGGGAACAACACAGATGTACAACATAAAAACGGCTGATAAAAAAGTAACATGAGTTGTTGTTTTGTGCTAGTTTTTTTGTGAGTTTGATCTTTGGTTAACAAAGGTAAAAAAGGGTTAACGGTGACGATTAGTGATATGGATTACTAATCCACGTATTATTTTATAATTGGCTATTTGTATTTAAAATTAAGGGTATTTTTGGAAAGAAAAGTTCAACCTAAAGGTGTGCTTATAGATAAAAAAAAGCACACTATCATAGTTTGTATAAGCAATTATAAACCAGCAAAGTCAAATAATTCTTAAAATTAATCGTAAATAATTTGAATCATAATCACTTATAAACCAACAAAGTCAAATAATCCATAAAATTAATCAACTTTGATTAGTTGTAACATGAAAGAAAAAAAAGCTTACAGGTTAATTCTGAATTCTGATGCAGAGGGCGGAGAGAGGTTGAGAAAAACTAAACAATGCGAGAACGAACTATGAACTGTGAGAACCCTACTTATTAATATTTTTAATATAGTGCTAACAACAAATCTTTTTCTAAAAGATTTTGAATCATAATATTTTGCTCACGTTTATTACTAATAATTTTATCAGAGGATTTAAAGTCCAATTTTTAACATTATTTTTTTCTCATGTTTGTTACTAATCTTTTTTTTTTTGCTCATGTTTGTTACTAATCTTTTATTAGAGGATTTAAAGTCTAATATTTAACAATATTTTTTGCTCACGTTTGTTACTAATCTTTTTTTAGAGGATTTATAGTCCTTTTAATATAGTGCTAACAAATCTTCTAAAAGATTTTGAATCATAATATTTTGCTCACGTTTGTTACTAATATTTTTATCAGAGGATTTAAAGTCCAATTTTTAACATTATTTTTTGCTTAGTTTGTTACTAATCTTTTTTTTTTCTCACGTTTGTTACTAATCTTTTATTAGAGGATTTTTGCTCATGTTTGTTACTAATCTTTTTTTAGAGGATTTAAAGTCCAATCTTTAACAATATTTTTTGCTCACGGTTGTTACTAATTTTTTTAGAGGATTTATAGTCCAATCCTCATCGGCTATTATTTTTGTTTAAAAAAATTAAAAAAACTCATAGACTCGTGAGAAATAAAGCAGGAAAAAACATAAAATTTGGATTATTTTTTTCATAAGTGATTATTGTTCAACTTTGATTTTCTGAAATTCTGATTCATTCATTCTTCTAACAAAAAAAAAAAAGTATAAACAAAGCTTGAATTGTAATGTTGGCGGAAAGTAAATTGCTCGAAGGATAAAACAGAAAGATATTCAATTCATGAAGTGGACCTTAAAGATATTCCATTCAATGGTGCTTCAAAAGTATTAATCAAGTTCGTGAGCCTTGGAACTTTCTAATTTTTTAGACGTGATGAGATGTGACCAGAGGGTACTATGATGAATTCTGGATCGATTTGAATTCATGAGAAGAGATATAAAGAATGCAAATATGATTTTTAAACTTTTTGTGAGTTTGTTCTGTTGTTAACGGTGGTAAAAGAAAGTTAACGGTGACGTTTGTGACATTGATTATTAATCCACATGTTATTTTATAATTGGCTATTTGTATTTAAAATTATGGGTATTTTTGGGTAGAAAATTCCAACCCAAAAGTGTGCTGAAAGCGGTAGTTTTCTTTATATATAGTATAGATAAAAAATAATTTAAATTGTTTAGATACAACAGTATAAAAAAAATTGTTACAAAATCACATCAATTTTTTAAAAGTTTTTTCAATAAAAAATTAAATTTGAAAGTTATTTTCTCTCTTATCTAAATATGTTTTTTTTAAGGATCTAAATAGGATTTTTGTTACAAAAGACTCTGAGGTGTCAAAAGATTAAGATGGAGCAAAATTGTATTTTTGTTGGTCATTAACTTCCGTAGTTATATTATAAGAATAGAACGTTTTGAAATCTTTAGATAATTATAAGTTGAATTATAGGAAAACTTGTTCTGATTAGGATTAAGATTAAGTTTGTTTATTCTTTTAAAAAAAGATTAAGTTAATGTGTTTTTATGGAGTGAGTTTGTTTTAATTTGTTTTTAAGAGAGAAAAAATAGGGGAGGTTGAAGCAAAAGAAATAAAAGGATTTAATTTTGATGATATGTCAAAATATTAAGAATGAGTAAAATTGTATTTTTAGGAGATATTAAGTTTAATAATTAGAGAATAAAATATTCTACCAAGTATTTTTTTGAATAAAAAAGAAAAAGCATTTCTTTACATAACGTCAAAAAAGAAAAAAGTATTTCTTTCTCCACATGATGGTTGGTTTTGGACTAAAAGAGAAACCGTGTTATCCTCTTTTAAAAAACGTGCGTATTGATCAAGTTAATGATGCATTGTTCCCCAAGTTAACCGTGTATCCCGTATAAAGTATCCCTATATATATAATCAGGGTTTTCCTATTTTCTTTGGAACCAAATTAGGTTTTATTATTGTTATCAGGAAAATGCTACTTCTCAAGAGTACTTGTTTGGCTAGTTTATATTTCCCAGATGTAAATAATTTCGTTTTAGGCGAATCGAACGCATAATCTCATTTGATCACTGCACTAATAGCATTTCCAACTATAAATAACCTGTTTTACAATCGGCAAGTTTATCACGCCTAAGGACAGACAAGTTCTAATTTATGAAAAAATAGTGGTCACATATTTGTAAAAATGTGGTCATACAGACCATATATTTGGCTAGTTTATATTTCCCAGATGTAAATAATTTCGTTTTAGGCGAATCGAACGCATAATCTCATTTGATCACTGCACTAATAACATTTCCAACTATAAATAACCTGTTTTACAATCGGCAAGTTTATCACGCCTAAGGACGGACAAGTTCTAATTTATGAAAAAATAGTGGTCACATATTTGTAAAAATGTGGTCATACAGACCATATGTTTGGCTAGTTTATATTTCCCAGATGTAAATAATTTCGTTTTAGGCGAATCGAACGCATAATCTCATTTGATCACTGCACTAAAAGCATTTCCAACCATAAATAACCTGTTTTACAATCGGCGAGTTTATCACGCCTAAGGACGGACAAGTTCTAATTTATGAAAAAATAGTGGTCCCGTATATGTAAAAATGTGGTCATACAGACCATATATTTGGCTAGTTATCTTTCCCATGAGTAAATAATATTGTTTTAGGCAAAATATATACATATATGTCTCTGGCCTCTCAACCCTGTCACAACCTTCACAAGCTATAACATTCATTATATCTTACCCCCAAATGTCTTCCTCAAACATCAACCTAACAGGATCCTCACATAACCATTATAACATATGTAGTTAAAAATATTCATATATAATTAAATATCAAATGTAACAATACAACACATAATTCATAATAGCATAAAATATGTCTTCCTCTAAAAGGGATATCATCAGAACTAAACATACAACAAATATTACTCTTGTTCAACTTCCCAAATAACGACTTGAACATCTAACCAAGTGTGGTTTGGTGTTTGATATAAACCATAAAACTCTAACATATACTCTAAAAACATCAGATGTTGCCTCCACCACATGATCCTCTCGCGTTCAAAGATGAATCAAGCTCGACTGAAATTAAAAAAGAAAACACTTCATTAGTTAAAATACAAGTGTGGAGTACCAAAGGATGTCTAAGGCATATGTCAGAATATATATATTAGAACCCAGAAGATGTCTTCCCTTGAAATAGCATGTGTAGAGTACCAAAGGATGTCTAAACCATATGTCAGAATATATATTAGAACTTAGAAGTTATGTACCTTCTCTAAAAGATGAAGGCAATCTTGATTTCCTTCAAATTCAACTTAGGCTCAATCAATTTCGTCTTGAATATGCTGCTGAAAACAACCAACAATAAAACCAAAAACCAGCCAAAGGAACAAAACCAAAAAACAGCCAAAGGAATATAGCAGCTGCGCCCCTAAAAGCACACCAGAAGCCACTGATTCTGCAGCAATAAAACCCCCAAACCTGCGCACAAACAAACAGCTCTGCAGAACACCAAAACGAGTCGATAGGCTATATTGTACCTAAAATACAATGAAAACTAAAATCAAAGGCCATAAAAAGAGACATTAATTCACCTAAAACACATTTTAATAGAAAGACATTATTTCACAACCCATATCTGCAACTTCCATCTCAACCTATTGGGAATTAGGCGCCCAATAGACAGCTCAAAATCAGAATCTAAACAAATCACAAAATCGGTCGCAAATCAAATTCGAAGGAGTACATAAATCAAAATCCCCAAATCAGAAACCCTAAAATTTAAATCGCAACTTAGAAACATACAAATCAATATATAAAGATGGGTATTGTGATTCACTAACCTTTCTGGATGGATTTCTAGTGAGAATCTAGACTGTGGTCTATCAATTGAGGGGTATTTAAAGATTTTTTAAGAATAACCAAAATAACAACTCTTAACAACCACCTAACAAATTAATCAACTCACTAACAAAGTTCAGTGAACTAATTCTATAAACTTACTAACAAAGTTCTGTAATTATCCTATATTATATATCCCAACACTTCATCATTTCAGATTGAAGAATTTAAGAATACTTTAACTGGGAGTAAATACAAGGCAAAAGATGTTAACACAGTTGCAACAAGCAAAAACAAGCAACGATTAAGAGGCTCAAAGGCTAGAAGGATTGAATAAATGTAACAAGACAAGATATTGAAAATAAACATAAACATCATAAACATAAGTCATTAGAATCAAAATGAATACTGATGTAGTATTTGAAAACAGTACACACAAGATTAGCAGTTCACGTACAACGAAAGCATTCTGAATAGTTTATTTACACCAATTTTATGGCATAAACACTTCTACAAGGGTTTATAAAGTAAAGAGTTTATAAAAACAACCTATAAATGCACATAACCTGTTTTCAGCTTACTCCCATAAGCTTCTCAAAATATCTTCAAGAATGAATTTCTTCTAATTCAATATTCAATGGTATAATTAGTTCATAAATAAATTCTAACACTAATACGATAACTTAATAAGCCTTCGATTCTAAGAAGTGATAACTGATAAGCTGATCAGGGGTCTATGTGTATTGACTTGTTTGGGTTTATCTACTGACATAATCACTTGTGTGAGTTTTCAGACGAGCTTATAGAAACATCTTATGAACTGACCATAAGTTATTTTTAGCTTATTTTCATAAGCCTTCCAGGATTAATTACGAAAACAACTTATAACTTATGTAAAAATGATTGTATTTTATGTTATTTTCGGATAACTTGCCGAAAATGTACCTAAAAATTAACAACTAATTAACTGCAACAATAATCACTACATTCTAATCTACTATTCATCTGAATCATTAAGCCATAATCAACAATCACCTGAAGCCTGTGACATCGAAGGCCTCCTCACTAAAATATCGGTCAAACTACCCTCCGTCGGAGGATTAGTCAATACCGGCGGCGTCTACAGTCATAACAATCAACAAAATCATCAAATTCACAGCTTCATAGATATAGAACAAGCCAATACAAAGAGAATGAAAATAGAAAAAGAAAACATACAATTTTGAGGGATTTAAGGCGGTCTAAAATGGGATCAGAAGTTTCCAATCGTTCCGTTACGGTGGTGATTTTGTCATCCGTCGTCTACAGACGCAAAGAATTGGGTGAGTTATGGAATCGAGAGTGAAAGAAAAATGAGGAATTGGGAGAAATTTACCTGAACGTTGGAGAAAACCCTTTCTGCAATGAGAGGAGACACTATCAGATGAAAATTTTAAGTTCGGCGGTGCTGAGGCGGACGGCGGCCGCGAGATGGTCGGAGAAGAAACGGAGAAGATAGTCAGAGTTTCACATAATTTTTTGTGTGCTTTTTGCTTTTCTTGCTTCTCCATACATAAAAAAAAGGGACTGAGAGTCGGAAAGAGCTGCGAGAGAGAAGAAGATGCAAGTAGAGAGGAGAGAGAGAGAGAGAGAGAGAGAGAGCGAGAGAGAGAGAGAGAGAATGGTTGGAAAGAGCTGTGGAGTGTGGGCCCCACATTGCCACACATGTCATTTTTTTATGTGGAGGTAGGAGGGTGTTTGCCACATGGGGGTGTTCACCTATCAGGACTCTTTATTTATTGTGTCAAAATAACCTAAGGTGAAGCAAATCATTAGACACTTTTTGGTCTCTCATGCCAACAAGTCTGAGGGGGCATGTAACTCCTATGTATTTCCCAAGTTGAACCAATTTCAACATCTGATACAATTAAAAACAGTAAAGGTGTGAATTGCACAGAACTTTTTAGCATAAATTGTTTTATCGAACTCAGTTATACATATTTTCTTGTTCCCTTGTATGCACAACCTTTAGTGTACTTGTAATTGAATATGGTTGCATTGCAATATTGTAGCTAATAATGTGAGCTCATCCATGTTTTGGCAAACTGCCAGCATATAAATAAACTATCATGCAAGTTAGACCTTACAGAAATTAATTAGTGCTTACATTTAGAGTTATCATTCAACAACAGAAACATTTTTCTGTAACTTCCATGACAAGTAGAATGAAGATATATGATTGGAGTGTTAAGAATAGTTACTTACATATCATCAAATAAAATATGTCTAACATAATATTATGTCCAATTAGAAATGAAATGAAAAATGGGAAGAGTGTCTAGGGTTTCATAATTTCTTTCACATAACACATTCCTTAATTGCACACAATCACGCAGACAGTAAGAAGGCAATCGAGATAGGACCTCCGTATCTCAAATTACAGAAAAAGAAAATTTGTTTGAACTTTGAACCGTATGATATTAATCGGAAGCGCACATAGTCAGTGACTGTATGAACGTGTGCACTCAATAAATGCAAGAAATCTAAGTCTTTTAAAAAATTTCATCTCCACACCGAAATCTATGAGTCATAACTCTTATCATAATAGTTTCACTGTTTCAGTCAAGTGCAGATCTCTTCTAGTGAAATTTCAATGGAGAGAGTGCAGTGAGCATCAATACCATTCAATCACATGAGAGAATTTGCTCCCGTTTCAGTCATATGATAGTAATTTCACAAACTTTAGAGTAGAAATTTTGAATACTTTTCTGCTGACTTCGTTGATCAATACTGATTTCATAGTTGAGTTGATTTCATTAATCACTTAATATCACATTGATATAAAGAATTATAATGGAATTTTTGAGTCAAAAACATAAAGGATATTCTCTAACTTCATCCAAATAAGCACAATAGATGGTAAAGTAGGGCTTACGTATATACCTAACTGGTTTTCATATATAAATACATTAAAAAATTATTTATGCACAATGCAATTAGATTTCAAAAAAAAAAAAAAAAAAACCATTGGCTTGCATAAAACAATTCATCAGTTGCAATCACTATATTTTCAAGTCAACCCCAAAACTATTAACATTAATTTCATTTTTAGTCCTTAGAGGGTCTTAATGAGTAGCATCTTGAATTTCTAAAAAACTGTTCTTTAACTTGACAATGACCAAATAATTGTCAAGTGCTTGTAATTCCTTAGTGTAATACCTCAATTTTGTCCAACTAATTAAAAATTTCCAAACAAAAGTATGATTTTATAAAGCTTGCCATCATTTAAATTTTTTAAAAAAATTCTACAAATATCAAATAAGATATCCAATTATCCATTCAATTATCCCATTAAATTGGTCCATCACTAGTATTTACTCATTTGCACTCAAAATAACAAATCACAAAATTGAATAATGAAAAAAGAGATTACACTTTACTTCGATATACTTTGATACAAGTCAATTTTGTTATTTATTAGTTTTTCTGGTCATGCATTATAACTACAAGAGGTATTGCTTTGCACAAACATAACTATACCATGTTTGACTCCTCATTTGTTATTACTATTTTTCCTTTGAAAAACAATTGAAAAACAATATAATAAAAAGAGGAACAAGTCAAGAGCTCTTTTTTTTTTTTTTTTGTTATCTTTTACAACAAATTTTGAGCATGCAATATAGGATCCGTCTATATCGATGATCATCCCAAATCCTCTTTTTCGTTTGCTTTTCATTATTTCTCTTTTGAGATTTAGACACTAAAATGTTACAATTTTGGTCTCATCATAGTCCAACTTCCAACCTGCCCCTAACTTGGCAGTTTTTTCCACACTTTAACCTAATTTTTTAGTATAAATAAGATCTATAATTTAGAGCTTCATCTCATACCACCTCTACCATAACCATAAACAAACTTAATCTTCTTTCTTGTAAACTCCACCTCAATAAATCCACATCCCCAATCAAAACCAATCTTTCCAAAATACCCATCAAACCACCATTTTCATCAAAACTCAACACTCATTAAAAATAACAAGAATAAAAAATCAATATAAGAAGAAGAATGAAAAGAACTCAGAATGTAGAGAGAAAAGGAAGACTCATCATCTTCGTCCAAGACTCGTCACGAACAGCTCCATAACCACCACAGAGCCATTACCATCTCAATTCACACAATTGTTGCCGCTTTCCTTTTTATCACAAATCTCCCACTTCTAGAACAGTATCAAATGTACTCGAGACCCAAAAGTGCTTAGATGAGATGAAACGGGTCTCTTCTAGCTTAACCAAGGTCCTGGGTTTAAATCCAGTTTTGGGCATGCAGCAGCAGCATTAAAACTCTTAGGGAGAATCTGCCGCCCATTTGGGTCCCACAAGTTGAGACATCTTGATAGTTCACATACTTGTTTTTATAGCAAATTAATCTGCAAATATTATTTCAAAACAGATTAATTGGATGTGAGTTATTTTTAATTCTCAGAGTTTGTAAGACACTAATTGTGACAACTTGATCATTCTAAATCTCATTTAATAATAAATTATTAATACAAAAATAATTTCTTTTAAAAACAAACAAAAAAACAAATATTCAAAACAAACCGACCAACAAATATTTTTTATCCAATGACTACGTTGCTTTGATTTCTCCATCACACATATGGGGTGGGGAGATACATAAGAGTAAGAGATTACTAGTCTTTTCAAGCACATTAACGAAACGTTTACATTTTTCTCTTTATTTAATCACACTACATTTTCATTTAATATGTGAATTTTATTTGTTATGTAATGATTAGGAGATATACATATTTTAAAGTTGACAAAACTTAACACTATTAATTTGAGATAACAATTTTCTAATGGATGTAGTAGAATGTTAATACCTTTACTACGCATAACTAACTCCTTAAATTGAAATATGGTTTCAAAGATGATTTTTCGTTTTTAAAGGTATTGTTCAATGTTTTCCCTATTATGATAATTTTTGGTGACAACTTCATATATTTTTTAGCAACCCTCAAATTTTAGGATCTGACACTTTGTAAATTGTAATTAACCTGAGGCCAATATAATTTCCCCTACTTCCTACCTCAAAATTTTCCCAAACTTCTCTGGACGATGATTGAATATACTACTTTCCCTCACTAAATTCGTAATAAACTCAAAATGTTTTCCAAAACTTGGATGTTGCAAACAAGCACATGTAACAATTCTTAAAGCAATAAAAGGAATATTGATTTTTCCTAATATTTATGAAGAAATTTGAAAGTAATCTATGAGCATCTTTTGATTCTTCTCGTGATTCTTCGTTTTATAGAATTCAGCTTTGAAATAGATTACTGATTGTGGTATATAGTTCGGTTTATCATGTCTGATTTAGTGACATGAATCACTCATATTGGTCATGGTAGTTAAGGCTAAAATTCAATTATGTACATTTGATAATATGGAATTATGGAATCATCTTTTTTTGTCTACTTATACTTGCACTTGTGTTGGCAACCTTACAAAGTGCCAAAAAAATTTGTAGTTCAAGTATAGGTTACTGAACTATATATAGTTGTCAAATACAATTGCAAGTATAGGTGGACAAAAAAAAAAGGAATTCAAAATTCTTACTTATCAAGTGTTCATTAATAGAAAGAATTTTGGTGGCCTTAACTACTATGACCAAAGGGGTAATTTACATCACTGAATCAACATACTGCTCTTTAGCGTACATCACAATTAATAATCAATTTTAAAGTTGTATTCTCTTAATTGAATAAACCCTGAAGAACATATGTATGATCATTCATTCCTTGCAATTTTCTTCATTGAGTTTAGTAAAAACCAAATTGAGAAAAGTGTATAGCTCGAACTATTTATATGTAAAACTCAACTCAATTTGGATTCAAAACACGATGTTCATGTCATAAAATATTTTCATTTTATTTCTTTAAGAATTATTATCCGTCCTTGTTTCCAATATTTAGATTTTGGAAAACATTTCAAGTAACTAAACAATACAATCTTCATAGTGTTTGTTCGGTAACGAGATTATCTTGAGAAAGCTAAAGAATATCACATTGCGGACGGATCGGGTGGAAGAATATGATCCATTGTTGAAGATCTCGCCATAATCCATGGTGGAAGCTCCATCGTTGGTGGAACGGAGGGGGGCTGTACTTGTAAAAACGCTTTGATGCCCAGGTCAAAAGGGAAACGAGGTCGTTTAGAGATTTGAAGGTAGAGAATGAACTTACCTTGTTTGCAAGAGGATCTCTCCTTATATAGACATAAGGGAGACTATTGGGTTTGACGTCTTATTAGGCTTACCTTGTAATCGGGTTTTGTCAAGTAGATTTGACCCAAAGTCCAAACCCGGAATACATAGCGATCAAAATAAAAGTGGGTTTAGATTATTATTTCTTTAACAAAAAAAAGTGTATTTAGATTAGTCACTACTAATATTTGTATTTGGATTTTGAGATCAAACTAGAAGTGAATTTAGAGTAGGGGTCAGTCTTTTTAACCTCGGACATGTCACTTATTTCCTTTAAATAGTGAAGTTTAGTCGGATTGAACCAAGCAACGAAGATGGGTTCATCTCATACTTCACAAATATTTAAAGTTTGAATCTTATTATCGATGTGAGAATCTCATTGATTGATAATATATAAGTATCTCAGTACAAACTTTAAACTTTTTTAGAATTACCATTTTTTTTTTTTAGAATTGACATTTTTAAAACTCTTAACTCGTCTAAACTTTTATCTATTAGCACTTTGGTTGGCTGGACATTGCATTGGTTGAATGAAGCTCTTATCATATGGTTGGGTTGTATAACGTTGGCACTCGACAACAATGCAAAATTAAGGAAATGGACATCCTACTTTTGTGGTGGAAAAGCCACCGTATATTTAACATATTTTAATGCAGTTTATGAGAAAATAAACTTCACATCAACACAAACAAAAAAAAAAACATGTTCTTCTGTAAGTTTAGTTCAATTGGTAAGAATATTGCAATCAACAGTGAAAAGGGCAGAGTCGAGAAATATATGTGATGTTAGTTGTGCATGGAATCAATTTCAGCAAGACACAAAAGCTACATGGAGTAGCTTCATCTGAAATCGATTCTCCAGTTCGTAATCAATTTTTAGTCGTGCATCCAAACATCTTGCCAACCGAGAAAAATCAATTTTGACTTTGTAGACGCATGTTAGTTGTTCCTCAATGTGGAACCAAACAAACACCTAGACTTGTACCGATAGTGATGAGTTAGTACTGAGTGTTCAATAAATATACACTAATATTGAAGTAGATGCAAAATTAGCCAAGAATTTAACTATTTCATGCTATATTATATAACAAAATTCATAATTTTATTGAAGTACCCGTGCTTTTATTTTTCTAATATTGACGTATTCTCATACCGTACCCGCCAAGATGCAACATAAATATACACTAATAATTTGATTGTTTGCTCTTGCGACGGTATTGATAAACGTTTCCATGAAAAAGAATTCCTTGTTGCTTATAAAGCTTTAGTGAATTTTATTTATTATGTAATGATTAAGTTATACATATTTTCTAAGTTCTTGTTCCCAGCTTGTATGCACAACCTTTAGTGCAGTTGTAATTGAATATGGTTGCATTGCAATATTGTAGCTAATATGAGTTCATACATGTTTTGGTAAACTGCCAGAATATAAATAATTGATGTGATCAGGAAATCATACACATTCTAAATTGAAAACTTTGGACAAGGCAGGTTTGGAGTGTTAAGAATAGTTAGCTGCTCAGATATCATCTCAAATCATCAAATAAAATATGTCTAACATTATGCCCAATTAGAAATGAAATGAAACATGTGAAGTGTGTCTCGGGTTTCATAATTTCTTTCGCGTAGCACCTTCCTTAATTGCACACAATCACGCAGATAGTAACTATACAATCGAGATCGGACCTCCATATCTCAAATCCAATAATTTTAATTTTTAAATGAAAAGAAAATTTGTTTGAAATTTGAACCGTATGATATTAATCGGAAGCTCACATAGTCACTGACTGTATGAACGTGTGCACTCAATAAATGCAAGAATCTCAGTCTTCTAAAAATTTCCATCTCTACACCAAAATCTATGAGTGATAACTCTTATCATAATAGTTTCACTGTTTCAGTCATATGATAGTAAGTTCACAAACTTTAGAGTAGAAAATTTTCAATACTTTTCTGCTAATTTCGTTGATCAATACTGATTTCATAGTTGAGTTTATTTCATTAATCACTTAATATCACATTGATATAAAGAATTATAATGGAATTTTTGAGTCAAAAACATAAAGGATATTCTCTAACTTCATCCAAATAAGCACAATAGATGGTAACGTAGGCTTACATATATACCTAATTGGTTTTCATATATAAATACATTAAAAAATTATTTAAGCACAATGATTGGCTTGCATAAATGATTGTGAAATTAGACAAAAATTCATCAGTTGCAATCACTATATTTTAAAGTCAATCCCAAAAGCAATTAACATTAATTTCATTTTTAGTCCTTAGAGGGTGTTAATGAGTAGCATCGAAAATTCCTATAGAATTGTTCTTTAATTTGACAATGATCAAAGGATTGTCAAGTGCTTGTAATGCCTTAATCTAGTACCTCAATTTTGTCCGACTAATATAAAAAATTTCAAACATAAATATGATTTTATTAAGCTTGTCATAATTTAATTTCCACAAAAAGGTCTAAAAATATCAAATAAAAGATTCATTCATTTAGTCCATCACTAGCATTTACTCATTTGCACTCCAAATCACAAATCACAAAATGGAAATATGATAAAAGAGATTACACTCTACTTTGATATATTTTGATATATGTCAATTTTATTATTTAGTAGTTTTTTTGGTCTTGCAATTATTAACCACAAGAGATATTGCTAGCACAAACACAACAATATTATTTGATTCCCAACATTTGTTATTTTCTCTTTGCAAAACAATATAATAAAAAATAGAACAAGTCAAAAAGCTCTTTTTTTTATCTGTTATCTTTTTCAACACATATTGAGCACACAAAGTAGGATACGACTATAAGAATGATCATCCCTAATCCTCTTTTTCATTTTCTTTTCATTATTTCTATTTTGAGCTTTAAACACTGCAATGCTGCAGTTTTGGTCTCATCACAAATTTGGCATTTTCCCCACACTTTAACCTAATTTTTTAATATAAATAGGATCTATAATTCAGAGCTTCAACCCACACCACATCTACCAAATTTTATCTCTTCTTATTTTTTTCCTTCTGTTTTGGTAAACTGATGTTCTTATGTTTTTATTTACATTTGTTTTGGTCTTTGGTCCACCTTTTTTTTTTATCACAAGACAAGAAAACATGCTCACATGCTAATGAATATTTGTAGTTTCTCCAGTTTATATTTGGCGTTGATTTTATAAAGTTAGAGCTAAATCAGATATATTGTTAAAAAGGTTAACTGATTGTGACACATTATTTTTAATCTTTGAGTTTTTAAGACACAAGTTAATTAATCGTTCACAAACTGGTTGTTATAACAAATTAATCTGCAAAATATTATTTCAAAAGGGATTAATTGGATGTGATATATTTTTAATTCTTGGGTTGTGGGACACAATTTGCACAATTTGATAGTTATGTCGATTTTCTTTGAAAAACAAATATTTAAAAATATGACAAGCAAATATTTTTTGAGCAATGCTATATATCAAGAAAGATTTTATCAAGAAATTGTCCCGAAATTAATGTTAGCCAATAAAATCTCAGCATGGCCGGAAATCATGGGGTGGTGGGTGTTATGTATTTTTTTGTTATGAAACTTTAATAAATAAGATTGAAATCTAAGGGTGATTATTCTGCCATGTCATTCTTGAATCCATCAAGAAAATCCATTCTTGATATCTAGCATTTTCCATATTTTTTTACCCGAGAATTGCGTAACTTTGATTTCTCCATTACACCGGGAAATATGTAAGAGGTAGAGATCACTCTTTTCAAACAAAATCATGAAACATTTATATTTTTCTCTTCATTTAATCACACTCATTTTCATTTAATAACTGAATTTTATTTGTCATTTAATAATAAGGAGAAATAAAAAATTTAAAGTTGACAAAACTTTGCACAATTAAATTAAGCTAAGCATTTTCCAACGGATGTTGTAGAATTTTAATATGTTTTCTACGCATAACTGACTCATGAACTTTAAAATTTGGTTTAAAAGACCTTTTCCCCCTGTTTTTAAAGGTATTGCCCAATGTTTTCCCTATTTTGATAATCTTTGGTGACAATTTCATTTGCTTTTGAGCAACCCTGAAATTTTAAGCCATGACATTTGTAATAATTGTTTTGTGACACGTAACCCTTTGTTTTGAATCCAATATAAGACTTTGTATGAGTTTTTGCTAAAAAAAATTGAAGAAATTTAAAAGGAATCTATGAACATTTATTCGATTCTTCGTTTCATAGAATTCATCTTTAAAATTGATTATTGATTTTAGTATACATACCATCATCGAAGGTTGATTTAGTGACGCACATCACCCTGTTGGTCAAGGTGGATAATGCCCAAATTTTTTCAATTATGTACATTTGATAATATGGAATTATGAAATCATCTTTATTTGCCCACCTATACTTGCATTTGTGTTTGACAACTTTATAAAGTACCAAAATTCTTTATAGTTCAACTATAGGCTACTGATCTACAAAGTTCTTTAGCACTATATAAAGTTATCAACTACAATTGCAAGTATAGATGAACAAAAAAAAAATAGGACTTCATAATTCTTAATTATTAAGTCTACATAATATAAAGAGAGTTGGTTTTAACTACCATGGACCAATGGTGTGGTGTATAGCACGGAACCAACGTTCTGCTCTGTTTTGTGCATCAGAATCAATAATTAACAAAGTTATATTCTCTAAATCATATAAAACTAGAAAAATGGAAAGATGTTCACTAATTCCTTGCAAATTCCTTCACGGAGTTTAGTAATAAAAAACTTAAATTCAACTTAGATAGATTCAAAACACGAGGTTGATGTCACAAAATATTTTCCTTTTATTTCTTTAAGAATATATGTCCTTGTTTCGAACATCCGAATTTTAGAAAACATTTCAAGTTACTAAACAATGAAATTTGCAAAGTGATCATACTGATATTTCTATTTGAATTTTGGGGATGACCAAACTAAAAGTAAATTTAGAGTAGTCATTTTTTTTAATGCAAGGTGTTGGATTGGAATATACATTGCCTTCTCAGTTAGTGTAGTAAGTCAATTTATGCATTCTCCTTTTGGGGAACATCTTGATGCAGTTTATCGAATACTAAGATATTTGAAGGCAAATCCTGGAAAGGGATTATTTTTTAAGAAGACTAATGAAAAAGGTGTCTCTATATTCACCGATGTTGACTGGGCAGGTTCAGTCATAGATAGAAGATCAACCTCTGGGTATTGTACCTATGTGTGGGTAACCTTGTGACTTGGAGGAGCAAGAAACAAGAAGTGGTAGCAAGAAGTAGTGTAGAAGCTGAGTTTAGAGCTATGGCTCAAGGTATTTGTGAAGAACTATGGATCCAAAGAGTCCTTGATGAACTCAAGATGAAAATTAAGCATGATAGAACCAAGCACATTGAGATCGACCGACACTTCATAAAGGAGAAACTGGATGTTGGGAACATATGTCTCCCTTTTGTAACCTCTAGTCAACAGACTGCAGATATTCTAACCAAGAGTTTGGCTAGACCTGTCTTTGAGCATCTATTTGACAAGTTGGGCATGATAGATATATATGCACCAACTTGTGGGGTGTTGGAATATTTGTTAGAATATTTCTAGTATTTTCTATTGTTATTATTGTCCTTGATTTAAGGAGATAATTAAGCTTGAATCTCACTGTTTAAACCAACTCATGCTGAGGAATAAACCATAATAGCATTTATCTATTTCTTTCAACACAAGGTATGCAACATAGTAACCAAACTACAAGTCGACTTGGAGTGGTCAAGAAACATGATTTAATATAATTTTAAGAAATAAAAAAGATACTTGCAATACAATAAAGTATGTTTAATTTTTTTTGAGGCAATAAAGTATGTTTGATTTATATTAAAACTAGTGGAAAGACAAACATGTTAATCCTCTTTTCTATTGTCGTTAATTGTATATAAAAAAATATCAATTTTGTCATATACATGATAAAATAATTTTAACAAATAAGATCAAATTAAAGTTTTTATAGTACTAAACATTGTTTCCATTGTAGTAGTGAATTGTGTTTGTGAGAATCCGAGTTCAATTCTTGTAACAATTTTTTACCAGACTATTTTTATCTCACAGCCGAACTCCGGGTTACTAAAGCCCTTTTTCCCTGAGAATAGGAGGGTTAACGCAAAAAAAAAAAAAAAATTCAATTATAGTGAATTGTTTAATTTTTTTCATGGGATTTAATTCAACTAATTTATTAATTGAATTGATTTTAACTCCAAATTTAATTCTACTCGAAACTAGTATTTGTAGTTGTAGCTAATGATTCTATAAATAATTTTTATATAAAAATTTATAATTCAAATCAATTTTACATAATATATTTAAACCCAAATCATTTTACTTTCGACTTAATTTTAGTCTGGATCAACTCTGCAAAATCAATTCACTCAAAACCATCCACTATTGTCCGAGTAAAACTAAACATACACTCAGTCAAATATGTGCATCAACTAACAATGTATTGTCCTTCTGCACCAATTTTGCAGTTGAAAATACCTTTTATTCAACAATAATAAACATTTAAATCACTACAAAGTGCAAATAGTAACATGGAGCCATGTTCCACTATCAATATTGATCATTGGTGAGTCAATGTTAAGAGCAAAATATATTAACTTCAATCGTGGTAACTCTTCCAAATCTTGGCCCTTGATTTCAATATCAACCTCCTTCATTGTTGAGGTTAAATTCTAACCACTCTTCTGAACTCCATAAAATTTCAATATTATTTTTCTTGCTCAGATTAAAATAGATCATAAACCCATGGATCTATGCTAAAAGTTGCCTTGCATATGACCGATCAAGCACAAACTTACTGACGAGGATACTACATCAACTCAATCAAGAACATTTCAATTGCCCTGAAAAATGGTAAATGGCTAAATTAATGGAAATTTATCAATAGTTGTACAGTTCCCTTCAAATCCAAATGCACATCATGAATAAAAGGTAAATGTGTGTGTGTTTTTAGTTGCACTTTTGACTCTCAAGTATCGCAATTGTGTGATTTTAGCCCCCACTTTTTTAAACGGTTTTGGTCTCTATGTTTTCCTCATTTGTAATTTTACAGTCTTCCACCCAATTTCCTCCAAATTTACATTGAGACAGTATCATTTATTGACAGGCCATCCAACTCTCATTGCGTCATTTTTATTTAAAATTAAAGTAAAAAAACACCAAAAATTATACTGAAATCAAACGGAATCCCTAATTAGGATTCCAATTTTCTTTGGTGTTTTTTTGCGGTT
Source organism: Medicago sativa (assembly GCF_051527215.1). NCBI lineage: Eukaryota > Viridiplantae > Streptophyta > Magnoliopsida > Fabales > Fabaceae > Medicago > Medicago sativa. The sequence goes on along the minus strand of NC_140751.1, from coordinate 3,684,922 downwards.
TAATTTTTAATTTGAAAGAAAAGCAATACGGGTTTTGAAAGTTGGGTTCTACGTCAATAAATGATCTCACTTCAGCATAATTTTGGAGAAATATTAAGATAGGGACTACCAAATCACAAATGAGAGAGGGAGGGAGGGGTGGGAACTTTGAGTTGAGTTACTCTGCATAATAACTCATTATAAATATCGAAGTTAACCAATCCAACTTTTCATTATCATCATATTATGTTAATGCTCAAACAAAAATTGTTAGATTACATAGCTACAAATTTTAGATTATCTAAAACTATAGCTATGTAATCTAACAATTTATGTTCATTTATATTTTTATAAAAAAAATATTATATGTTTATTTGAAGTTATCTAATGAAGTTCGAACAGTTTAAATTTTTATTTTGAGAATTACTATAATTGATCTATTCAATAAGAATATTTGATTTGGCATTTGGATTGGTGAAAACTCAATGTTTATAATGAGTTATTAAGAAATGTAACTCAACTCAGAGTTACTCGTGAAGTAACTCAATCCCTCCTCACACATGTGTGTATATATATATATATATATATATATATATATATATATATATGTGTGTGTGTGTGTGTAGCTATGTAATCTAACAATTTATGTTCATTTATATTTTTATAAAAAAAATATTATATGTTTATTTGAAGTTATCTAATGAAGTTCTAACAGTTTAAATTTTTATTTTGAGAATTACTATAATTGATCTATTCAATAAGAATATTTGATTTGACATTTGGATTGGTGAAAACTCAATGTTTATAATGAGTTATTAAGAAATGTAAATCAACTCAGAGTTACTCGTGAAGTAACTCAATCGTGAAGTAACTCAATCCCTCCTCACACATGTGTATATATATATATATATGTATATATATATATATATATACACACACACACACACACACATACATACATACATACATACAGAAAGAGGGGACAAGAAAGCAGTGCAGTCAATTCCTTAACATCACTGTTTTTTGATGATCAAGTAGAAATTCTTGCCTGGTAAATCCATGTCACGATAGACGTGCCATTTCCTGTATCTCTGCTCTCCATTTAAAACAGGTCTAAGCCTAGGAGCACTAGTGCAAGTCAAACAACAACATCCTCTTAGATCCTTTACACATTTTCTGCAGCATCTGCAAGACAAAGGTTAACATGTTTGACTTGTATGAATCATATTTTGAATTCTCGGTTATAAACAAGACAAATGCAAAAGAAAAAGGTGTCTTACAGAAAAAGCAAATTACAGTCAAGATTTGCACAATTCCGATGTCTGAGTTCATTGACTCCCGCATTACATATGTAGCATTTTGCAAACTTATCATCTCTAGAAACTGGAGTCATCCCACCTTCCGTAATGGCCTTAGGATCGTCAACAGGAGGAGGGAGAGACAATCGGGAATCAAATACAAATAAATTTCCTATCCATTCTGCAGGACCTTCATTCCTTATATAGTTAGAAACACCTCCCTTCAGGGTATACAAATTCTGAAATCCATGCTGCCTGCCACATGGCATCAAAGCAATATATCAAAATCAGCAAAATTCTAAAATCTATGCTTTGTTCATGATCTGTCTCTTGAGCGCGATAAGTTGATGTATCTGCTATGAAGATGATACTTTAACTTGGACTAAGGCAAGTGGGGCTAATGAGCCTGTGATCAACAATAGGAGGCAAACAGCAGCGAAGAGGGCAGCTGCAAGTACATCTTTTTTTTTTTGTGGTGTCCGGGATTCGAACCCCGGACCTTGCATATATTATGCATTGTCCTTACCATTTGAGCTAAGCTCACGGGGACAGCTGCAAGTACATCTAGTGCAATGGCACAGGAAGTGTGGTAGATGTTAAAGAAATCGAAACTCTTGATGCTAAAGAGGAGGAAGACATTACAAATCTAGTAGTGATAAAAGTGATAAAGATGAATAATTTAATCGTGATGATGATGATGATCTTTGATTTCTATTGTAGAACATTCATATGAGTTTTAATATTTGGTTCCTTTAAGTGTTAGAGATTTAAGCTTCTTTATTTGCTTGACTTTTGTTGGTATTTGAATGTATGTTTTGATTAAGATATGTGACTTTTTATTGCTAATTATGAATATTTCACAAGTTTTTAGTTATTTGTTTAATTTTAAATTAAATGTATGTTTATAGTATTTTTCGTGTAATTTGTCCAAAACATGATTACATATATGTTTGTAGTATTATTCATGTAATTTGTAATAGCATGTAGAATAAATACACTAAATGCTAACAGATATGATTTGCTATTTCAAATTCTAATTTATAATCATAATCCTATTCCTAATAATAACTATATGAATTTGATTGTTTGATTCAAAGCTAACACAAGGGAGCAAAATAAAAATAAAAATCATGAAGTAATAATTTACCTCAGTATTGTAGAATACACATCACAGCGAATCCCTCCTGTGCAATACATCAATATGTTTGTATTTTCTTTATCTACATTTGATAAAGGGTCTGAAGCAGTGATCTGAAAAGGACATATTAAAGAGGAGTACTTTAACAACCATTAAGGACACATAAAATCTCAAAAATTGCAACCAATGATGCATGGATCCCAACATAAGATGAAAAAATTAAGTTAAATGAAACCCATATTGGCAGCTAGAAGCCTAGAACGCTATATTCTTATCATAATAAATGTAATAAATCAAAACAAAGTTTTTTGGTGAATATCAGTATTAATATTTAATGCACAAAAACCAAGATTTTATAGCATTAGGTCGACTAAAAAAGTTCTACATCTTGATGGCATGTTTCAGCTTATCATGAGATCATAGCAAATCCCAAATCAGCCCACATTTGATCAGTGAGATATCAAAATATGATTGAACCTCTTCTTGAGACAGTCCAAATGAAGTGCTCCTGAAGCAGTCTACATTAGGTCGTTGAGCCCCGCGGAAATGTCCAATGTCCCACTCATAACCTGAATAGCAGAAACAATACTATATTTAGACATAGAAGTTATAACCATGATAGCGATGAATATTCTCATATAGTGCACAGATAAAATGAGCAACAAACTTTCCTTTTGAGACCATCATGTCATTGCCAAAAGAAGTCATTCATTAGACAGTGTTAGACTATAATATATTAGCATTTTCTTTAGAAAATAGTCAATTATATTATGCTTATCTAGGAATAGGCTACAACTTAGCCACTGGTCATTCATCTTAACCATTCAAATATTTTTCACAAATATATCTAATGTAGAATCGTGGTTCAACTAGCCTTAGCATCTATATATGTAAGATTTGATTTATATACACCAACTATGTTAAACTTTTTTACAAATACGTCGAATCAAATCACACCATGTAGATATTTGTAGGAATATTTTAAGAACTAACCTAAGAAAGTGACATTACGATGAGATTTGATATATGTATAAAAAAGTGTACACTGTCAGTGCATAAAGAAATACACACACACACATTAACATATATCTCCCCCAAATATATCTGCCTTTGCTGGCCACCGGAATCTGAGCAGTTTCACACTGTGGTGACAGGTGAGTAAGACCTTTTATTTGGCTAATTCTTCACAAACAGGTACCTCACCATTCCACTCACTCCCTAGCCTTTATCGGCCAATGTTCCTCCTCAGCATGTACGAGATCTCTCTAGCCATCTAGGGTGCACTCGTTAAATTGTTCAAAAAGTCTCCCAGAAAGGATTGTGAATCAACAATTTTTTCAAATATTGTGATGTGCAACTAGCTCGTAATGATAACTCTATGAACATGTCATTCGGGAAGTCCTCTCTAAGGATAGATGTAATTAACATAAAGGCATTTGATTCAGGTGCCAGAGAGTCTGAACCCAGATCAGAATATTACAAGGAAAAGAAAGGGGAGAAAGGGTGTAAATTAAATTAAGGAAATAAAGGTAGATTCATTTTGGAACTGTAGAACGTTTACCATTTCTCACATCCAATATAATGTAATCTCTGTCAGGATAATCTTTTGAATGCGGATCATTGATGGCTTCTAATTTTTCTCTCCATTCTGAAGGAGCTAAAGGCAATGCCCGCATTGAAGGATCGAGCAATGGAAGATTGGATGTACCACCTTCAAACTGCAGACAAATGAAAGTCATAAGTTGATAGTGTTGTTGTAAAGCCACAGCTATTTATCATATAATGTAACGGTACAAACATGTTTGGATGGAGGACTTTGGAGGGGCAAGGAGAGGAGGGCTTTCAATTTCGTAAAATCTCAAATATATACCAAAATATAGACCAAGTCCACCAAAACCCTCAATCCAAACACACCTTGAGATAAAGTTAAAAGTAAAAGTGGACAGCCATGCCAATGCGGATAAGCTTAAATCTGTAGAAAAGAGGCGTAAATATGGCTTACCTGTACTAAAGATGGTTTATACCGCAACTTCAATACTGGAAAGGTATGTCCAGTTTTTGATGGAGATATTTGAACCAGGATATTAGAAAACCTGCTATCCTCTTTTATCCAGTTGACATATGCCATAGCGTCTTTCGATGGCCCACTATACTGTAGAAATATATCATATCAGAAGGACATATTTGAACTGCAAAACACTGCATGGAAGACTAGTTCTTTTTTATTCATGAGACAACGGATCACTAGTGCTTGATCATATAAACTAACCTGTGCATTAATCCCTTGTTCATTCAAATAGATTCTTCCATTGATGTCTAGGCCCTGTCAACAAACTAAAAGTTACACATGGAGAGACAAAATTCAGAATGAATTGTGACAACGGATCACTACTTTCCTTCATTGTTGTCATGACAACTGATAACATCAACTTAACCACTGTTGGAGCCTCCACGCATTGGCGAAAGCATTCATTAAGAAACTAATTTAGCACCAGCAATACTTCCTACTGTGCTTATGATACCAGAATTCACGTAATCACGCACGTCACGATACTTAGGGCCAGTTTGTTATAGATTTTTATTATATGACATTTAACAATGAACATCTAAAAAGTTAAAATTATACACATTAAGTTTTACACATGATGATGTGTTGCCATCAATTAAATAATTGAATGTAATCAGAAGATGTGCACGTATCAGACAGACACAAGACACATTTTCGATCAAAACTATCAGTGCTGCTATACATGATGTAAAAATAAAATGAACTGAAGCTCCAAAAATAAAATAAAATAAAAAACGAACCTCCAATTCCACGAAAGAGAGGTGTTTGGCGACTAATTCTTGTGGGTCATTGATAAAAACAAAATGGTAGAAATTAACAACCACAAAATCATCAAAATTGTCCTCCTCCTTCTTTGTACTTGAATTTTGTACTCGTCGAGCAGCTAATGGCTTGAGACGATGGTGGGTAAGAGAGGTAGAAGAAGAAAAAGAGTTATTGAATTTGAATTTGAAGAAGAAGAAAGGGTGGTTGTGGTTGTGGTTGTGGTTGTGAAATTGAAAGAGCACAGAAGTTTTGTTGTTGCGGAATGAAGAAGAAGAAGAAGATAGATGAGTGAGTAGTGCAGTGTGTGTACCTGACAATGAGATAGCCTCACTGCACCACCTCATCCTCACCATGAGATAGATAGCCTATTCTTCAGTGTTAGTTTGATATATGTTATCAATGGTTTATCTCATGGTACAGACCAGGGGAAATTATAGCTCTTTGGTATCATTGGTACCTTTAATTTATTTTAGATTAAAATGAATTATTATTTAGACGAAAGAGAATGAATGGTTGATAGAGAAATAAGAATAAAGGTGCCGCTTAAGGTCTTGGATTGAATGTTTTATTTTCTGAAAAATACTCACTTTGGTACCAAATGTGTAATGAGTAGTCATAATAGTTTATTAATGTATCAAAATTTTAAAATAGTCTCTTATATACTTTGTTAGTCAAAATAGTTACTGACGCTAAAATAATTTCTCAATACTAAGAACTGAAATAACAATAAGTACTTATAAGATCTAATATGACAATAAGTAGGTATATTGAAAGACTAGTATGACAATATTAAAGAAGAATTTAATATTATGGACTATTTTGACTAATGAAGTGCATAATCAATGACTATTTTAAAATTTTGATTCATTGAAAGACTATTGTGGCTACTCATTACACATTCAAGGATCAAAATGACTATTACTCCAAAATTAAAACTCTGGCTTTACATGAGCCTCACCAATGGATATTGAGTGGTATTGTTGCTCGGATTGGTTGGTAATTGAGTCGGATAAAAAAATTCTAAAAATAATAGTAATATAAAGAAAATAAAGACATTGTTAATATTTCGTGTATGTTTGGTATCACGTTAAATGTGTCAAAATTACGGTGACTCACAATAATTTTACATAAACTATATATAAAGTATAGCTTTTAAGAAATCATAATTCACGATAGATCGTCATGATTCTTACACACTCACCTTAATATTGAACATAGGCTTAATAACATATCATAACCAATGGGGATGAAAAACCTAGTGCTGGACCATGCGAGATAATACCAAACAACATTAGGACCAATTGACCATGACCCATTTTATTCCTCACAATTTTCTCACATTTTAATTTGGTCTCGACAAAAATGGGTCAAACTTGTCATCCTTCACTGTAAGGGAGAACTAATGTGTCATTGTTGTAACAATAGTTAAAAACAATTCAAAAATACTTTTTCAACCAACGAAAAAATTATTGGGATCAGTCGCAGATGAGGTCGCTCTTTCTAAAACGTTTTATGTATTGCACAAAATTATGCAAGTAAACTATCAACCACGACGTCCTATACTAACGCAACCTAGTTACAGTTGTATCAAAGTTATATTGCATTGTAGGAATTGTATAAACCACATCGACATATTGATTGTGTCATCACTCATTTACAAAATTGGGTATCCCTTGAGGTACGCCCCAAGAGTCATACCTCCATTATATAAACACTAGTGTTGTATGTAAACTCTCCTATATAGGACTTCTAGGAATTTTTCAATTCACACACAAACACACCTAGTGTTCGAACAATTCCCCACTTAAACAAGATGGCATACCTCTGGAGGTAGGGAAACAGAATCAAAAGATTTGCAGTCCTCAAAATACCCTCTGCTAGGTTTAGACATGTTTACTCTATTGTTCAAATCATCACTGCCTTCTGTGAGTGTAAAGTCGAACACTCGTTTTGCAGGCTTAAAACACAGCACAGAATTTTGGGCAATCACTATTTGAAGCTTAACATCAGAACCGAGCAACAATCTCTCAGGTGCAGACTGTGCAGGTGTGTGTCAACAAACTATCAGTACAAGAGACAATTTTTAAATCAGGGCTTTCAGTGTGGCAAACAGAATGTGGAGGGGAGATCTTATGCTCGTTCTTTCTGCGTAGAGATTACTCACACAATCGGAAAATGATTGAAAATACATTGACAATGATTCCTTCTGCTCGCCTCTTTCTGCATTGAGACTACTCACACAATCAGAAAATATTTCACGTTCTTTCTGCCATGTGCTTGCAATTTCTTGATTATCTAGGCAGTCAGATTCATGGGATGGCAGAGAAGTTTTAGATGATGAAAAGCACTGAACTTGATCAGTCTGGCCAGCAACATTCTTCTGAGAAACATGTCTTTTAAAAGATGGAATCAAATGTAAGTTGTTCGGCGACAATTCAATTTCATCGGAAGTTGATGAAATTTCTGTTAACAAATTCACAGGCCAATCTTTGAAAATCAAGTTACAAGCTTTTTGGCTAAAAGGCTCTCTGGTAGCCTGGCCTCTGGAATATCAGTAACCTTATCTGTAATAAAAAGCAAAAAATAAAATTACAGTAATTATAACTGAGATTTATAATATAACTCAGACACAACCAATGTAGTTCAAGAACTACAGACTCTGAGCATCTAAAATAACAATCCAAATCAAAGCTAATGATTGAATAACATTCCACACCACTGTTAAGATAGTGTAAATCACTCCTTCAAATATAGCAAATACATTTAACAAGAGCAACATTAAAGAAATTAATCAGCTTGTTACCTTAGGATGCAAATTAAAGAAATTAATCAGCTTGGCATTAAAATATCGCATAAGAGCCATATTAGCAGATTGATCGGAGTGATCTTCAAATCAGGCTTCATACACAAGCTCTTCTTATCAACAACAACCACCTATTCAATTTCAATACCTTAAGGGAGTATATACTTCATATGCGCTAGATGAGCATAGGAGAAGTTCCTGAAATTCAAACACACTACAGTTATTCCAAAAGAAAAAGAAAAAAAAAAACACTACAGTCCATTCCTTTATCAATAAAAGGAAATGGATCCTCTATAGTCTAAACATTGTCATCAATTGCCGATGACATAAGCCAAAAATCAACAATTTAAAGCCTCCATCTTACCCCACAACATGCTTCTGTGCACCATCTTCCACAAATTAGCCATAGCAGTTGCCAGAAAGTCTGCCAACAATTCGCCATGCACTATCGGTGCCATGGCCGATATTCGACAACACGAACTCTAAAATTTAACTGCATACATAGGTACAAAGGTTATTTTAACTAGGGGAAAATATAAAAATGCAACCTTAAAATGGATAATATAAAAACAAAACAATCACCTCTTGTCAAGAACTTCCACCTTGTTGCAAATATTTTGAAAAGTTGGAGACTTTTAACGCAGATGCAGCAATCTAACCGAACAACTCGTGTGACTAAACAAATCAGAAATGGTTCTTTGTCTGTATTTAAAAAAAAAAAAACATAATTACATTTTTCTAAATAACATTCAAAATCAAATTCTTTTGCAGGAACTCCTTATGGCAGAACAGAATATGGAGTGAGTCACATAAACATATCAAGCAAAGATGAAGATCTTTTAAGCCGTGTATATAAAGTCAGCATGGTTTTGGTTGGTTTACCCAAAAGAGTAATCAATGCTTCCACCATTATCTTTGTAAATACATAGAAAAATATATCATAAAATTATGAAACAAATTAACATTCTACACTACAAGAAGAAAGCTTTATGACAATTTGCGTAAAATGAATGATGTACTTACTTTAACATCTCGGGTGTAACACAATGTTAGCATCAATCTCTGGGTTACTGAACCGAATATCTTTCATGTTACTTTTCTCTTCCAATACATGGATTCCACTATACATGAATGGGAATCCAAAGTCAACCTCTGCATGATTCCACTTATTTTCTAAAAGTGCTTTGTCCATATTCTCATTGAAGTATTTCATTTGCATATGAAAAAGATGCAAATGGTACGTATCCTTCCGTGATGTCGTACCCATCTTCAAACCATGTGTGTAGAAAAATGTATTGCCGTTGATGATCACTTTTACACGATGTTGAGAACCATACCATGTCAATGGAGAAACAACACAGAGAGTTATGGCAGGAAACTTGTTACGAAACCAGAAAGAAATTGACAGTCCTTCCAAACATTGGTGATTGAACCACTCTGGAATTTTCGCTTCTGGCAAATGGAACCAAGTATTTCCAGCCTCATGTAATTCCTGTTAGTCATAAATAATTAATGTAAAATTTTTAAATAATATCAATTATCATATCAAATGCATAACAAAAAAATATAATCATAACCTGATTTAGTAATTTGCTTTTGCACGACGAAGTCAACGATTTACAGTTTATTGCAGATAAAGATTTTAAGCATGGAGGAATCCCTTCAATTTCCAAAAGTTCCTCACAATCATCCAAGACAAGCCTCCATAAAAGATGACATTTTTCGATAGATTTAGGAAGAACTGTGAATTGATTTTTAGTTAGGTGTAATTCTTTCACATTAGCAAACAACATAAGACTTTTTGACAGATATTCATCTGAAAGTTTGCAGTTCCTGACACAAATATACTTTACATGTGAAGATTGCATTGCGTTCACTTTCTCTTCATTCTGGATAGTAAATTCAGCCAGTGTTGACATCCTATTTGGTAAGTAGACATATCCACAGTTACATAATGTTTGAGGTTGTGTAAGATTTTGAAATGGAAACGGCAATTCTTTTATGGAAGTTTCATCCAAGAGGAGTCCTGGTACATTTCTCATCTCTCCCAATATTTCTGGAAAACTCTCAAGACTATAACAACATGAAAGATTGAAATGTTCCAACGAAGTCAACCTGAGCCGTGGGATATTCCTGAGCATGATGCAACATTCAATATTCAAGAATTTAAGTTTATCCAACAACCCATCCACCACCAATGGGAAAGTCTCAAGACTACAACAACATGAAAGGTCAAGATTTTCTAGAGAATCCAACTTGAGAGGTGGGATACTCTTGAGATTGTGACAACTTGTAACAAGTAGGGTTTTAAGTTTTCCAAGAAACCCATCCACCACAAGTGGAAAACTCTCGAGCCTATAACAATTTGAAAGGTCAAGTTTTTCAAGCGAATCCAACTTGAGAGGTGGAATACTCCTGAGATTGTGACAACTTGTAACAAGCAGGGTTTTAAGTTTTCCAAGAAACCCATCCACCACAAGTGGAAAAATCTCGAGCCTATAACAATTTGAAAGGTCAAGTTTTTCAAGCGAATCTAACCTGAGAGGTGGAATACTCATGAGATTGTGACAACTTGTAACAAGCAGGGTTTTAAGTTTTCCAAGAAACCCGTCCACCACAAGTGGAAAACTCTCAAGCCTATAACAATTTGAAAGGTCAAGTTTTTCTAGCAAATCCAACTTGAGAGGTGGAATACTCCTGAGATTGTGACAACTTGTAACAAGCAGGGTTTTAAGTTTTCCAAGAAACCCGTTCACCACAAGTGGAAAACTCTCGAGCCAATAACAACATGAAAGGTCAAGTTTTTCTAAAGAATCCAACTTGAGAGGTGGGATACTCCTAAGATTGTGACAACTTGTAACAAGTAGGGTTTTAAGTTTTCCGAGAAAACCGTCCACCACAAGTGGAAAACTCTCAAGACTATAACAACATGAAAGGTCAAGTGTTTTTAGTGAATCCAACTTGAGAGGTGGAATACTCTTGAGATTGTGACAATTTTCAACTAGCAGGGTTTCAAGTTTTCCAAGAAACCCGTCCACCACAAGTGGAAAACTCTCAAGACTACCACAATATGAAAGGTCAAGTTTTTCTAGCGAATCCAACTTAAGAGGTGGAATACTTCTGAGATTGCCACAACTATTAACAAGTAGGGTTTTAAGTTTTCCAAGAAACCCGTCTACCACAAGTGGAAAAATCTCAAGACTATAACAACATGAAAGGTCAAGTGTTTCTAGTGTGTCCAACTTGAGAGGTGGAATACTCTTGAGGTTGTGACAACTTTTAACAAGCAGAGTTTTAAGTTTTCCAAGAAACCCGTCCACCACAGGTGGAAAACTCTCAAGTCCACCACAATATGAAAGGTCAAGTTTTTCTAGCGAATCCAACTTGAGAGGTGGAATACTCCTTAGGTTGATGCAACTATTAACAAGTAGAGTTTTAAGTTTTCCAAGAAACCCATCCATCACAAGTGGAAAAATCTCAAGACTATAACAACATGAAAGGTCAAGTGTTTCTAGCAAATCCAACTTGAGAGGTGGAATAATCCTTAGCTTGATGCAACGTCTAACACTCATAGTTTTAAGCTTATCACCAAACCCATCTTCCACAGGTGAAAAATTATCAAGATTCGAACAATCTGAAAGATCGAGTTCTTCTAGATAAGGTAACATGAGAGATGGAATAATTTTGATTTTGGTGCATTTTATAACCCTTAAGATTTTAAGTTTTCCAAAAAAACCATTCACCAGGAGAGGAAAAGTTTCTAGACTATAACAATGTGAAAGACTGAGTTCTTCCAGTGAAGCCAAACTGAGAGGCGGAACGCTCTGGATCTTGGTGCAATCTATAAATCTCAAGATTCTAAGTTTACGCAAAAAACCAACTGATTTATCGATTGCAATTAGTTCCCAACATTTTTGAATTGAAAATTCTTCTAAATTTGGAAGACCAGATATATCAGGTATTTGTGCCAAAAGATTACTATTATCAAGGTTTAAAACTCTCATATTCTGGAACTTCTGCAAGAAAATGGAAATAGAAAAACATGCAAATAAGTGAGAAATATATGAATAATCTTAAACCAAATGTATTAATATAAAATAAGAGATACAGAATGTTACACTTGCCTTTGTGAGAAAGCCCTTCCACTCAAATGGATTTGATGAAGGATACTTGCGATTGATATTGCGATTGCGAATGAAAAAATGGAAATCTGATGAAGGATACTTGCGATTGCGATTGCGACATTCCAGCACTCTTAGACTATTTGGAAGATGTTTGGGATTTATAGAGAAAAAGACATCATTACTAAAAATTAGTGTTTTGAGATTTTCCATCTTCTTGAAAGCTTCTCCATCCCATTCTACTTGAATCCAACAGCCGAAATGTATGATTTCAATTTTACTTGTTCCCTATAAAGAAAAAAAGGACAAATCAACCCAATATACCGTAGAAAATACATTGTTAGTCTTACCAATACATTTGTGTTGTCATATCAATTAATTGGTTATGATAAGTGTGTGTTTTAACTCATTAAATGATGCGGCAACACATCATTGGATGTCTCAAATATTACTTCTGATATAGATGAGAGTAGTTAGAGAGGGCGCTTAGGCTTACTACCAGACTTGCATTATTTTTGGTTTTCTAGTTTTCTAGTTAGTTTCATGTAACTAACTGCTACCTGAACTCATAGCCTATATAATAAACTCTTGTACTCTCTTTAACTCATATATTGAATAGATGAATTGATACACCTGTTGGTGATTCAACATGTTTCTCTCTGATACTTTGAGGATGTATGTGTAAAAAAAAAATTACACTCACAGTGTATATAACTTAAACTTGTATAAAGGTCAAAAAAATTTGATATTGTGACAATTGATAATGCAGAAAGCCAAAAGGGTAACTTGAGAATTAGCTACAGTAAGTAATAAGTTAAAGATGAAAAGCCAAACCATCCATATCATTACTCACTGTATTTTCTTCTAAAACTTGAATTATATCTTTAGAAGACCATAACCGACTTCGTTTTCCAGGATCTTCAGGTGATTCTTGTCTAACAATTTCTTTCCCCATATCCTCTACCAAATCATGTAATGTCACTTTACCAGAATCACTTATTTTTATGAGTGATTTTTCCACCAACACATTAATGTGATCTTTCATGATATCACCATAATGAGCATGAAGTATTTCTTCGACTCTTGTCAATTTCCATCCTTTGAAGCAACAAGCAATGTCAAGAAAAACAAACTTCTCTTCTTTCTGCAAGGCATCAAAGCTCAGCTGTAGCGTCGTTTGGATCTTGTTATGAGGAACTCTTTCATAACGATCTAGTGCATCTTTGCATTGTTCTATTGTCTTATTAGAAAAGTGAGAACCCATGACTTCCAAAGCAAGTGGATGACCACAAGCATATGCTACGACACGTTTTAAAACATTCGCATAACCTGAAAAACCTTTGTCATTCTTCAAATCTTTCAATCTACGCAATTCGTTCACATCCAATTCTCTTCCATACTTTTGTTCTAATAAAACATCTTTATAGCTTGGACTATAATCGTTTTTTAAAGCTTTCCATCCCACCAAGTCAAAGGCATCTTCATCCTTCAATCCCTTCACTTCATATATTCTTTCAACCCCACGACATTTTAGCAACCTTTTGTCCCGAGTCGTGATGATGACTCTACTGCCTGGACCAAACCAATTGGAACTTCCAGCAATAGCCTTTAATTGCTCCTCCTTGTCAACATCGTCTAGAAGCAAAAGAACCTTCTTTCGTGGAAGCCTTTTTTGTAATATTAAAATTCCTTGTCCAACACTTGTTATCTCCGTGTTCTTCTCTCCAACAATTTGAGACAAAAGGATCTTTTGGAGATGTATCAACCCATTTTTATCAGAATTTTCTCTGACTTTTTCAACAAAACAGGAACATTGAAATTGATGAACAATCGAATTATAAACTTCTAGAGCAAGAGTGGTTTTCCCTATTCCACCAATCCCAAGGATCCCCACCATGTGGATCGTATCATCAGACCCAATATTCAAAAGCGAAGTCACATGTTGCTTTTGGTGCTCCAGTCCAACTAGGTAATCACCAACAAGTAAGGCGGCAGGTTTTATATTTCTTAAGACTTGTTCAACAATCTTCTCAATAAACTCATGCTCATACCCATCCCTGTCCAATAAGAGATAAGAGGTCATTCAAGTGCATATGTCTATGTTTTTAACACTGATTATATATTAGGCTTGATGTATTTTTCGCCCTCCATCTATCGCAATTGTAGGATTTTAGCCCCCGTATTTTTTAGGAATTTTGTCCCCTTTTGTTTTTCCATGATTTGATAGTTTCTCTCCCAAAATATATGTTAACGTGACATCATTTATTGACGTAAAACTCAACTCTCATAGTCGTGTGGCTCTTCTTTAAAATTCAAAAAATGAGAAAAATCGGCTAGTACACTTGAGAGCGAACCAAACTTTTAATTAGAGAGCCTGACATTTTGGCATTTTTTGGAGTTTCATTTTTTAATTTTAAAGAAAAGTCATGAGTTTAGTGTCACGTCAATAAATCATGTCATCACAATGTAAATTTGGAGGAAAATTATGAGAGAGCCTACCAAATCATAAAGGAGGAAATCGTAAGGGGCCAAAATTGCTCAAAAAAGATAAGAGGCTAAAATCGCACGATTACGATATATGGAGGGGATTACGATATATGGAGGGTCGAAAGTGCACGTAAGTCTATTTATTATATAACTAAAAATGTCCTCTATTTTGAGTTCAATTTCGGATGAGAACAATCTAGAGTTCGACCGAAAATTAAATAAAGTCTGACCAAGAAATGTTGCTATTAGGAATCGAACTCGAATTCTCCCGAACAATTTGTCTTAGTGGGAGCTCATTAACCACTTGGGCTCAATTACTTGGTTTATTTATCTTAAATTTTCTATAACTTTAAAATATCAATAAAAGGGCAGCCAGGTGCTCTAAAGCTCTCGCATACGCAAGATCCGGGAAGAGGTCGCACTATTTTGGTGTATTGTACATAACCTTATCCTATTTTATTACACAAAAGGTTGTTTCCAAAACATGAACATGTGACCTCTCATTCATGTTTAAAATATCAATACGATATTATTAACTATTTATCTAATAATTTTTAATAATTATTGCGATTTCGTCTATCTATCAATAAAAATACTGGACAAGTGAGATGAAAAAGAAAAGATATAGAAATATACCCTTTGTAATGAAAGCCAGACAAATTAGCAACTTGGTGAAGAGAAACCTTCCATTTATCCAGATCGGGGCAAGCCTTATGTTTATCCATTGCTTTCCCATAAGTCTTTTTCAACTTTCTTACATCAGAAGGATCCACCTTATAAAAAACCGGCAGAATGGAACGAGCCTTATCTTTCATCATAGAATCAAGGATCTTTGAAAATTCTTGTAAGCAAAAGGAGGAAGAAGCATAGTTCTTAGAGAGAACAACAATGGCCATCATGGAATCTTCAATTGCTTTGAGAAGTGATGGTGTAATTTCTTCGCCTTTTCGAAGTCCGTCGTCATCCATGAAAGTACGAACACCTTTGTCATCAAGAGCTTTCTTGAGATAGCCAGTGAAACCATAGCGAGTATCTTCGCCTCTGAAACTGATGAAAACATCATATTTGAAGCGATCTGTGAGGGAAGCCATGAATGAGTGAGTTTGTTTGATGAATATGAAAATGAAAGTGGGAGATAAGTGATTAATGTGGGAGAGGGAGACAGAGGGACTTTTGAGTCTCTACTAGAGTCAAATAAAATTGGGTCAGTTCAGGAGGGAAAAAGAAATTCTCTTACTACAATACTACTAGGCAGCAATTTCCGGGTAATGAAAGAGCAAAAACGTGGATGCCAATACCAAGTATTATTTGATATTATATTGGTCTCGTTAAGTGTCTCCCAAACATTTTTTACCCATTTTAAATTAAGTTCAGCCTCTCTTTTAAAATACATGTCGTAACTTTACGATGTGCATTATTTACCTAGTTTATTTTGATCATATTTTTTAACTAATATATAGATATAAATGTTAGGATGTAAAATGTTGTTTGATTTGTCTCGATGAATATTTTTCAAATATCAAATTTGTATAGTTTTTTAGTATATATAATTAAATATATTAATGGTCAAAATTGTGTATTGACATGTGTGTAGTGGTTGACTGTGACATGTATTTTGAAACGAATGAAGTAAATTATTAAAATTATTTAAAAAAATTCAAACATTTTAATTTTCAATACATTAATACACAAATTTTAATAAGCATTTACTATTTCCTCAGTCTCTAATTATAAATATTCTTTTAAAAAAAAGTTTAATCTTTGAATATAAATCTCTATACAAATTATTAAGTGAATTTATTTTATTTATTTTCAAACACAGCCTTGTTTAATATTACTAACTTATCTTGAAATTTGAAAAGCAAATTAAATATACATATAAACAAAAAAACAATTTGGTAGCATTCACGCACAAAATGAACACGATAATTACACTATCAACTTTTCTTAATATTTGTGATTTTTGTCAAGGATGCTTATAATAAGATATCGATGAAGTATTTAAAGTCCTTTGAAAATTGTCCTAGAGGCACTCAAATTTCCCATATCTTTATATAATACAAAAGTACGCATGACATCTTCATATTTCTCATCTCATTTAATTTTTTTATCAACCAATTAAAATGGACTATGATTCATTTATTTTTTATCAGCCAATCAAAATGGATCATGACTCATTTATTTTTCATCAGTCAATCAAAATTGATCATGACATTATTTTTTTTTCCTATATATAGAGACTTTGTTTTTCATTATTTTCATCTACCTCTTTCCCATAAAAAAAAGACATAAAAGGCATTTTCTGTATTTTAAAAAGCATGGAATTTTAATCACTTGCTGGATTATGGGGTTGATTTACTTTTTTATTTGAATCTAATTGCTAATGCTACTTTCTTTTGATAGATTTTCAGATATCCAAAAGGGGGGTCGCTAACTTAGTTATTCTTAGAGAAGAATCTAGATAAATTTTTTGAGTCCTGATAGGTATACCACCATAGGTGGCAATACCACTCCTACACCCACATAAAAAAATGACATGTGGCAATGTGGGTCCCACACTTCACTAATTGTCTCTCTTTTCTTTTTTCCTTCATCCCTCTCTTCTCTTTTCCTTGCTCGATTCCATCTCTCTGATTCATTGGAGGCTTTGTATCTCAATACCAAATTGAATTTCCCCAATTCTCGCAACAATTTTCCAGCACCTTCACACCTAAAACTGCAGTTTCTTTCAATACGGCCTTGTTGCGAAATGATACATTTCGAGATGATTTTTGTGGTTCTTCGTTCATTGGGTCGTCATCAACAAAGATGAATGTAATGCTCCCACTCAACTTCGTTTCTCTTTTCGACCCTGGGGGAACTCACTTTGTGTCAACATTGTCGTCGCTGTTGAAACCATTAGATAGTATTATCGTTGCGACGTCCCGACTTGAAACACCTATGCTCAAATTGACCTTGAATCCACCACCTGAGAAACCTCCATACGGTGACTATCACACTAAGGACACAACAAGGATAACAAAATTGATACAAACATGCCTCTCTGGTGCTCGACGAAATGTTCCAATGCAGTCTCTGCCACCGAAACCACCAGATCGAAGTGTCCAGATCATTATTGTTGAATTCTAAGCGCCAGGGGAACTCACAAATAAGATTTGTTCTTATGTTTGCCTATCGCCACCTCCTCCAAAACCACCGGATTGGGTTGTCGTCCAGCTGCCGCCGTTCATGCTGTCTCGGTCTGTATTGCCAGTTCGACTTGACAGGGAAAATGAATATGAACAGGTACTCCTTGTCGTTTATCTTGGTGTTGGTTTGAATGGCCTTATTGCTCTAGACTATGGTTACAGTGTAGTTTTTGGATATGGAACAAGTAAATCAATTGCATCAACCAACATCAGTACCTTGTTCACTGTCCGTTATGTGTTTGATGAAATGACTCTTAGTGAAACTTGCTATTTTTCAATTATAAATTGGTCCTTAGATTTCAAACAATGGGATCCAGGTACAATCAAGGCTCTAAGGAGTGCTTTTCCTATCACAAATTTAAGAGTCATTCCTTTAGAACGTAACACAATTGTTGGTAGGAATGGTGAATTGCTTCACGAGCTTTATTCTGAGTTTAGCCACACAAGTAGTGAGAATATTGGCTACCTGGTAATTTTAACTCTTTGGCCATGTGATGTATGGTTACTACTATATCATTTTTCTGCACTTAAACCATACTCCAGGCTTACTCTATCAGCAAGCTTCAAGGTACATGATCTATCCCTTATTTTCCATAAGGATAATTCAGCATTTGATTCTAGTCCTTTGTTGTTACAAGTGGCAAGTGGCACTGGCAGCATAGTTTTGTGGCACAACATTTTAGATGTTAATTCAACAATTGATCACATAACAACAACATCTCAAGTGTATGAAGTTGTATTGGTTGTATATGTTAAAATTGATCCATTGTTTGAAGTGGTGGGCACTATGATATACCTTGATGTGGTTATTCATGTTACCATCATATCAGTTTTCCCACACATTGTGAAAGTTGAAGTAGTTGATTGGTATGAAGAACCTCCAAGTATCATGCTATGGGATATCACTTTGAGGGTGCATTAACCTTGCACATAACCAGGATGATACGACAATACATGCTGGAGCTAGCTCACCCTATGGCAAATAATGATGGTGATACTTTTGCTTTTCTTGAGTTAGAATATATACTACAACTACATAATAGGGCACCTGAACCATATCAGGTTCACCTTTTGAGCTACATGAAGGATCCTTCTAATACCTTACTGAATCATATTTTCAATTAATTATCTTATTCTATTTTCATTACTGAATCAATATTTTCAATTATCTTATTCTATTTTCATTACTGAATCAATATTTTCAATTAATTATCTTATTCTGTTGCAGTATAGTCTCAATGTTAATAACATTATGTAGTGATTACTGTTGAAATTTATACACAGTTTGTCGGAATTGTTGGACTTGAAACATAGCACATACACCGTTTTGAGTGTGTTTAGTTGTGCCTGATCTGAGAAGTTGTATCTAATTAGTCATGATCTAATTAAATTTATCTCATTGGTTCTAATTAGTTTTATCTCTGTTCTTGTATTCTTTTGTTGGTCCGAATTGACTCTGATCACATGGTTTAAGGCTTGTGTTAAACCTTTGTAAAATTCTCGTTATTTGCTTCACCTATTATTGCTTTCACATCTCTCTATTTGTCAATTCAAGCTGCTCAATCTTCACTATAGTGCAGCCAATTTTTTTTCATCGTAAGCTTGTGTTCTGGTTCAGTTTCTGGTGTTGTATTGTGGGACTGTTATGCAGGTGTTAGTGTTGAAATGATGGCCTCTAATGTTGTCATATTGAGCTTGGGAGAGAGTTAATTGGCTAGAGTATATGGTTGGTGTTGTGATTCATCTATTTGGCCAGAGTACGGTGGCCTTTTATGGCTGGATTTTTAACAGGCTAACATGCCAAAGAAAATTGATGATAACTTGAACAAGATGGGTGCAAAAATACCAAATGTGAAGCTTGGGAATTCTACAATATAATACCAAGCAAAGGTTCGGGTATCCACATGATGAAGATCATCAAATGTATCAGATGATGAAGATCACCAAGCATCAACCTTGTTCACTCGAATAAAAGACAAGTCAAGAAATCGTGTCAAGAGCGGGGTTCTTGGAACACCGTGGGTGAAGATGATACGAGGAAGAATAAAAATAGTGTAGTGGCGTAATCAAAATTTAATGTAAATTTTTTTATGCTCTTTTAAGCTTGTAATGTACTATTCCTTCTTTTACTAACTTTCTTGAACAATAATATAGTATGGTACTCACTAAACTTGTAATGTATTATTCCTTCTAATCGCACTATGTATGGTTTTATGGTTCTTAAGATAGATATTGACAGAGTATGAATATGAATATGTTTTGTGTGACCACATTTTTACAAATACGTGACCACTATTTTTTTCATAAATTAGAACTTGTCCGTCTTTAGGCGTGATAAACTTGCCGATTGTAAAACATGTTATTTATGGTTGGAAATGCTTTTAGTGCAGTGATCAAATGAGATCATGCGTTCGATTCGCCTAAAACGATATTATTTACACCTAGGAAAGAAAAACTAGTCAAATATATGGTCTGTATGACCACATTTTTACATATGCGTGACCACTATTTTTTCATAAATTAGAACTTGTCCGTCCTTAGGCGTGATAAACTTGCCGATTGTAAAACATGTTATTTATGGTTGGAAATGCTTTTAGTGCAGTGATCAAATGAGATCATGCGTTCGATTCACCTAAAACGAGATTATTTACATCTGGGAAATATAAACTAGCCAAATATATGGTCTGTATGACCACATTTTTACAAATACGTGACCACTATTTTTTCAGAAATTAGAACTTGTCCGTCTTTAGACATGATAAACTCGTAAATTGTAAAATAAGTTATTTATTGTTGGAATTGCTTTTAGTGTAGTGATCAAATTAGATTATGTGTTTGATTCGCATAAAACAAGATTATTTATACATGGGAAATATAAACTAGCCAAATATATGTTTTGTGTGACCACATATTTTAAGGTGTGTGACCACTATTTTTTCAGAAATTAGAACTTGTGAGTCTTTAGGCGTGATAAACTTGCAGATTGTAAATGAAGTTATTTATCGTTTGAAAGGCTTTTAATGCAATGATCAAATGAGATCATGCGTTCGATTCGCCTAAAACGAGATTATTTACATCTGGGAAATATAAACTAGCCAAATATATGGTCTGTATGACCACATTTTTACAAATACGTGATTTTAACAAATGTGTAGCCACATTTTATTTTTATTACCAATTTCTCTCTCTCTCAATTTATCCACATGATTTTAGTGAAAGAAATATATTATGGACACACTTGTGATTTTTGACTGATGATAATAAAGTGAGAGTTAAATATTGTTTTGTTTGACAGAATTTAGCCGTAACCATAGTTTTAGTTGAATGTAACCAAATAATTGAAGCATATAACCATAATTTTACAAAGGCGTAACCATCTTTTTATCCTACGTTAAAATTACCCATACATAAGTTGACCAACCTCAGAGAATAATATTTTACAGTACAATTGGACAAAGCAGATAAAATGTCTATGCAATCTAGAATAATATTTTATATCTCAACCATCCAAACAAGACCATGGATAATTCTAAGACTCCTCTATGGTCTCTAGATTCAAATTCAGATTCCTTGAAGTATCCTCCATCCACATTTAAATTCAGATTCATCACACCTGGTGGAGAGGGACACCAAAATTCAGCATCAAATTTCATTGTAACAGTAGCAATTGCAGAATGGTTTGAACAATTGAGCTCTGAAGTGAACTCCAAGATTGAAATAACTATTTGGATAGGATTCAATTGCTGATTTTGGAACACCATCTGGTTCCTAACCTGCCAAATCTTCCAGAAAGTGATACAAAAAAATTGAGTTGATAGGTAGTCTTTTTTTATCAACTAATCAGACATCAAGACTTTCAAGCACAAATGAGTACCTGAAAATGAA
Source organism: Medicago sativa (assembly GCF_051527215.1). Taxonomy (NCBI): domain Eukaryota; kingdom Viridiplantae; phylum Streptophyta; class Magnoliopsida; order Fabales; family Fabaceae; genus Medicago; species Medicago sativa. The sequence goes on along the minus strand of NC_140751.1, from coordinate 3,663,190 downwards.
CCATTTACACATCTATGGCTTTAGTCTGGGACAGTTATACAAACTTTGAAACAAAACAAGCGAGCTTCAATCTCCTCAATCAACGCTGAGTGTAGACGTTCTTGATAGTAATTAGCAACCTATCAGAAACAAAACACTCTCAGCAAAATAAATAAAAATTTCAATAATACAAATTGTATGATTTGATTAAGGCGCATACCTGAAAGCCTCCATGCCCATCATAGACACCAAAAAAATGGGCTTGTGGATATTTTGTGTTTTCATTCAAATGGTCATCCATTAGCATCTGTGAAGGGACTTGAAAAAGCTGAGGTTTGACAGCAACAACATCTTCCATCTCCGGTCTATTTCCACAGATTGATGAGAAACCCCATAGAGGGCCACTACTCAATTCCAAACCATTCTGGTTGCTTGTTCTCAATGTTTTGTTCTCCTTTGGCAACTGATCAAGAAGAATAGCAGATAGTTTTGGATCAGCCTCTTCTGACACACTTCGATTTTCCCTCTCAATATCCATTGCAACAGAATCCGTACTCTGCTCGGCCTTTAGTACCGGAAGTACCTCGTTTATGCTAAACTTACCATGAATCTCATCACCAACCTTAACGATGATTGGTGAATCTGCCACAGATTGAGAGCCTGAATTATGCACGCACTGAAAATCCACAGCTTACATGATCTCATCGTCCTTTATAGCTTGGTTATGGCTTTCACTCAAGATCCAATTACTCCCACATTCAATCAACATTTCCGAGACAACAGCCGCACCAACTTGATTCTCCTTTACCTCCGCGGATACCGTGATCTGATGTTGAAGACTAACATCAGCATGGTTTTCATTTCCAACTGCAGGATTTAATATCAAAGCAGCAGCAGTATTTGCCATAAGCTTCAACCCGGTTATCTCCATATGAGTTGTAACAGCAGCATCCTTTTGAATCAAATTTCCAAGTGTAAATGGCACTGCAACACTTGAAGATATTTCTTCCATTGGTTAACTTTGCCTTTTAGCAATAACCTAAGTCTCTAGTACCCTATGAGCTTCTAGTCTTTAACCACTTTTTTCTCCCTTTTTCCTTAAGCCTTTTATTCTATGATATATGGTTACAATCAGCATCAAAACATCAAGAATTCTCCTACGGCAAGAAATTAAAGGGTTTAGGAATCAACCTCTTAAAAGTCAAATAAGTGTAACAAAAGTCAATTATAATACTATTCCTCTTTGTACATCAAAATCAAAATTATGAAAAACCTACAATACAAATAATATTATGATTTCAACTAGTACCTTCTTTGTCAAGATTTGTTATCTAAGTGTACTTTGATTAATTAATCTCTATAAATTAAAGAGTGAAAGGAAACAAAATCAATAGGACTAACCTGAGTTGATTATTATTATTATCTTGAAAGGATGAAAAAAAACAGTGCAGGTGAATGAATGAATGAAGGAGGAACAGAAACCTCAACAAAGAAACTAGATATGATTTAATATCAAAGCAGCAGCTGTTGTATTTGCCATAAGCTTCAACCCGGTTATGTGAGAGGGAGAGTGAGAGGGAGAAGAAAGGGAGATCTAAGAGAGAGAAGAGGGTGAGAAAGAGAAAGTAAGAGAAAGTTGTGTGAAATTTCAAAAATACCCATGCCACATAAGGGGTGTATGGAAGAGTGGTATGGAGAAGGGTGTTCACCAATCTTTTTCCAAATTTTTTTTGTTTTTGCAATGAACCATTCTATTATATCTATTTCATTGCAATGAGCTACTCTATTATATCTATTATATTAACGAGGATTATGTAATTTTTTGCTATGATTATGCCTATATGCATTCGAATGGAACGAAAGGGCATAAATTATATTGGTGAAATTAGTTAATCCAGCTCAATTCTCATTCTCATGCTTTTCACTCCATCAAGGGCATAAATTGAATTCCACATATAGGATTCGAAATATCTAATAGGAAAATGAGAGGTAGAGAGCATGAGAGAAGCGATTTTCCAAGGCACCACCATGGACGATCGTGTCGTCAATCTCCTTTGCCGGCGGTAAGATACACTAGGGTGATAGGGGTCCAAGCAGGGTGCCATTAAATAAGGAGGATAAAGTTGTTTACCGGTGTTTTTGGTAAACAAGAGGAGTAGTTTTGATTATTAGAAGCAGGATCAAACCAAAAATTTTAGGACATGTTATGCAATCTTTTTCCATAACGTACATTAATGTTCATCATATTCATACGTTGCTTTATGAACAAGATGAAGAAAACTGTTTTGCGTATGAAAATTTTGCATAACATTTTCCTCCATTTTTTGTTTACAATTTAGGCTCTGTTTGGTAAAAATAACGGATAGCTGATAAGCTAGCTGATAGCTTTTAGCTGATGACTGATGACTGATAAGCTAGTTGAAGTGTTTGGTAAAATTAACGGTTTAACTAGCTGATAAATGTAAAATGACATAAAAGGGTATTATTAATTCAAAATATAAAGTTTATATAACTTGATATTTAAATATTCAGGAATTCTTAATTCAATTTTGTTTTTTAAAAAGTAATTGAAATTTATAAATTTAATATATCTTTTATATTGTAAATTAAATTTTATTCACTAAAAAATTTATTTAAGTATAACGAGGTATATATACTTTTTTGTCAACGGAGGTATATATATTTTTTGTCAACAACATAAGGCAAGAGAGATAAATGGAGGTATTTTGTCAACAAAAAAAAAAAAGAAGATAAATGGAGGTATATATTGTCAGCAACATAAGGCAAAAGATAAATGGAGGTATATATATTGTCAGCAACATAAGACAAGTGAGATAAATAATAACGAGAGATGTATTTGTCAAAAAAAAAATAATGAGGGATGTATATTTATTAAGGAAAAAAAACGACAAATGTATATTAGGGAATTGTAGGTTTGAATTAAATTATAATAAAAGGGTAAAAATGGATTTTAGATAAAACAATAGGGGTAAAAGTGGAAGAAAATATGAGAAGCTATAAGCTCAAACGCTACTTGGAATAGCTTCTGAAAAATAGCTTATAAGCTCGTGAAATAAGCTATAAGCTCATGGTCAAAAAGTGTTACCAAACAGAGCTATTTTTGTCAAATGAGCTTATAAGATATTAAGTTCATTAATAAGATATTAAGTTCATTAAATCTAGGTCATTAATGACACTAAGATAGATGTGTTTTGTGACCCAGATGCAATGGTAATGTGTTTGTGTGGCCCAGATTTAATGGCACGGTGCCTGGCACGAAAGTGCTACCCTTACTTATGTTAAAGTAAAAGCAACAGAAAATTAGAGATAGAATTCAACCACTAATCAAATTACGACAATGTTGTATAGATCAACAAGAGATTCTTCAAGATCAAGAAACTCTAAATCCAAATCAATCTCAATAAGAAGATTATGTTCACGCAAGATGATGATTTTGTGTCTTATCATTGTAGCTATATTGCCACCAATCTTCTTCCATTTCCGTCTCCGTCGTTTTCATCAGATTCAACTCAAGAGATGCGGTTGGGTTAATAATCCTCCTATTGTTTGTGCTCACGGCGGTGATTCTTCCAACGCATCTCCCAACACCGTAAGTATATTTATATACACTCTGTAGCACACCGACACTTCAAATTGAAGACGTATCTGTGTCTGACACATATGATTACATTTTTTATTAGACAAATGCACTTATGATTAAATTATTAAATTAATACCGGTGTCAATGTGTCGGTGTCAGTGTCGTATCAGGTGTCAGAATCTGCACTCTTTTATTTTTTTAATTGAAATGTAAATGTGTTTTGTAGATGGCTGCGTATCAATCTGCTCTTCAATCTCAAGTTGATTGTATTGAGATTGATGTCTCTCGTTCTTCAGACGGAGTTTTGTTTGCTCTACATGACAGGTACATATGTCTTATGTTTATTTTCATAATTTGTATTTGTTCGAGTAAACCATCAAATCAAATTTGTCCCCGACTTTGTAGGTTAGTCTCAAATAAGTGTTTGTGATTATGAATATTTTATAAAAGTCCTGATTATGTTAAATTTTACTCATTCTGGGAGTATGTTAGAGGCACTTGTAGAAGTAGCTTTATAGAAGCTACTTCATTTTGATTTTACTCATTTTGATTGATCTCACTTGTAGACGTAGCTTTATAGTCAATTTTGGGCTTAATTCTCATATGATGCAGGCAGGGATTTGCAGCGGTTGTCTGGAAACACTAGTTCTAGAGTTGGTTACATGAGCTCAAAACAGGTGACACTGGAACATCATTTATCGTCTTCTATTAGTTAGTTTTGTTATCATATGTGTTTTCAGTTTGTCAATTAGGTGTATAAAATTACTAGTGGAAGACATACTTAAGAATGTTTTTGAACTTTTAATATATTCAAGGACTACACTGAAACCACCTCACACACTTTGGGATAGAATTGCTGTTTCTCGTAGTTTATATTACTGAGTTTGTCTATTCATCAGTTGTTTGCTGATGCGTTTCGGTCAGCATATCTACCCGCTGTGATTGCCATGAAGTTTTTCAATTCATCATTGTTACTAGAATTGTTGTACTGGCTATGGAAGCCAAAAGAAAAAGAAACTGTCGACTTGGCATGATCCCCTAATGGTAGTTTAGTAATGTTATCACGATTCACGAGTGATATTTGTGTTTAAACAGTGTTAGATATAAAATATCATTCATTTGTCATCACCAAATAGTTTAACATTATGGTTATTTAATTCTTAACAGTTAACATTTGTGTCTGAATCTCTGTTGCCATGAAGTCTAGAATTTGGTTCTTATGTCCCTCATTATTATGGGCATATGCCTTCTTCATGCTTCAAGTGCAAAGATCTCTTGCATGAGAGGGCTTGTTACCATGAAGCCATTCATTTGCCTTCACCCACGGGATAATTAGTTCATGACTAGAAATTTTGACAGTGCTCCAGTTGAATTAGCTTTAAATTTGGCATGTTATATTTTTCTTAATTGTTGATTAGTGAACTATAAGCTCCTTCAGAGTTTGTGGGATTTCCTCTGGAACCTTGATATTTTCATTTGATGAAACAGAGAAAAGAACTATTTGATCATTTATTCTGAAATATTTGATACATACATTTTTAAATCATTTCCTTTTATCCTCTTTTTTTGTTTTATTGAGAATTCAGAGGCTTAAAAATTGTAACATCGACTAAGTGTGTTCAGTTTATTTCTGTAGATAAGAGAGCTTAGTGCTTCACGCCAATCTACTGAGAAGATTAATGATGAAAGTATACCCACAATTCAAGATGCTCTGACGGTACGTTTCAGGATTCATATCTATACCATTGACCCCATTTTGTATGCATGCTGTCCGTGATTGTATTAATATTCTGTCACTGTTGACAATTTTTTCTATATATGTTTTACCTTGTCTTCTCAACATTATATCATAATATTTATTAACTGTAGTTACACTGTATTTTTCTAGATGACTGCAAGTTCTGTGCGGCAGATAATTCTAGATGTTAAAGTTGGACCCCCGTTGTATGAGAAAGGGCTTGCCAAAGATGTTCTCTCTATTGTAAGTATAATTATTCCGTCTCTACCCCCATTCTATGTTACATTTTGATACATTCTCTAGCTCATGTTGAAGTTAGCTCTGCTTTGCATTCTTATTTTTCTTTTCTATACATGTTCCTTTCTTGCTTATGGAGAAGTTAAGTACGAGAGCTTTGAAAAAACTGAATTGCAAAAGCTATTTCAATGCGAAATATTAGTTGAAAACCTCGTTGTTAGTAACAGAAAGTTTCATCCAAATACCAAACTATCTCACTTCTCTTTTTAGCTAGAAGGGTCATAGGTATGGGCCTATGTCTTCTAATAGCTTAACAAGTTAGTTAATCAGGAAAAAAGGCATGTTGCCTATAAATAAGAGGGGAGCCTTAGAGATTGATATATCTTGTTCTTTGTATAGACTTGGGGCCTTTTGGGCAACCAGGAGAGCCTAGAGAGAATCTCTTGAATACTCTAGGAATAATCAGTAATTGGGGATTTTTCCCTATATTCAGCATATGAAATGTGAACAAAAGCCTAAGCAAAACCCCCTTATGTCTTGACTCAAGTTAAAATGTTAGTTTCTCCACTATGATGAATTGAATTCCTCCTCGTGTTCATCTCAATGTGAACCTCCGTGTATCTTGGCTTAAATTCAAAATCATGTAACACACATGAGATTGTTAGAACTGGAATCTACATGGATATAAATTACTGAGTGAAGATTGATTAATTGCTGAAAATTGCCTGAAACACTGTGTTCACTGGGACAGAATACAGAGAACTTTAGAATGGGAAGTTACTGATGGAAGTTATATGTTTATAGACAGGAGTTAGAGAGCCTGCCTCCTCTCTCAACCACTCAAAACCAATTCCTTTTATTCAATCACAACATAAGTTCTAGACTAGGTTGGCCTTTACATAAACCTTATTAATAGGAGGACTGACAGAGATTCCTTGCATATAAAAAAAATACTAACAGATCTCTACGACCATCTTGTTTATACTAACAGATCTCTACGATCATCTTGATTACAATAATAGCTCCTAATTACTCGTCGTAGCATGACTTTAATATTGATTACATTTTGTGCTGTTTGGTCCTCAATTTACTGGGTCTTTTATGGCTTGTGAGTAAATGGAGGAAGGAATTAAATAATGAGGTGGTCTTAATGGTGAAACTGGCAACCTACGGACTAACTTCTTTGCCAACATCAATCAAAGTCAAATGTGAGAACCCTTGCCTGCTTTGCACCACTTTTAGCTCTGCCAATGTAGCGTGTCTTGTCCTTTTAACCTCACACTAGCAAGCATACTCCGCGTTGATGCCTGATGGCAGAACTTCTTTTACTAAGTTCCATGCATAGACTATAATACATCATATAAGATATTTTCTTCAAATTATTTTCTAATTTTGCAGCAATGTAATTTCCAAATGTCAATACACTCTCTTCCAGGTGGAGGAGACAGGGTGCAGAAACTGTCTCGTATGGGCTAAAAGTGACAATTTAGGAAGGGATGTCATTAAACTCTCATCAGAAATTGCGGTAAGAAGCAGTTCATTTAGCTCTATTTGCAAAATTTCTCATGTTTTTGTGGCCAGAATGTTTTACCTACGAAATTCTTCTGTTGTCTTATGTCATAGTTTCCCTATATTATTATGTTTTTCTTCAGGCCTCTTTTCAATCTAAAATGGCAAGGGAAAAGGAATGCACCTTGTATTCTAAACAATTGATTGGCAGGGGAACACAAGAACAAAAAAGTGTACAAAACTTTTGGGTTTTGGCTGGAATATATTAACTTATACACCTACTCAGCATTAATTTTAAGGATGTTAACAATACAAATAATGAATGAAGTAATGCTTGACAATAACTGTAACATAATGTTTCTTAGTAAATGGTTGGTCACCTATTGCTGTAATCAAGCTAATTGCTAATATGTGTATGAAGAATAGAAAAAGAAACAAATGCAGTTTATAGAGTAAACATCCAATTCGGTCTTTGAATATGTTAGGAGGTGTCACTATAGTTTCTAAATGTATCAAAATTACAAGAACATCCTTCCATCCGAATTTTTTTTACAAGAACATCCCGAACGTGTCTTTTGCTAGTCAGTTTGATCCTCAAACCTGTCTTCTGTTTGTTAGTTTGGTCATCAAATATGTATTTTGTTCGTCAGTTTCGTCCATAAATATAATAACAGAAGACACACAACATAATGTTTCTTAGGGATATAACAAGACTCTTTCAGAAAAGCATGGAAGCTCTAGTTTGGTGCCTGGTCTGGTCTAGTAGAATGTTGAATATTTAGTATGCACAGAGTATTAAATTGTGCTTAGATACTCTATCAGACGTTTTATTCATTATTTTTGTCACAAGTTAACTTTTACAACTTCACGAATTGAGTCTTGGAGATTTCCATGAGTTTGATGATAACCTTAATTAAAATTGAGTCTAACCCAGTCCAACATCGACCCAAACTATGAGACTCACAGTGTAAAAGTAAATAACTATCTGTACATGTAAGAGAAGATCATATCTCCAAACATTAGGTTCGTTTTTGTGATTTTCATGACAAACTAACCTTAAACAGAGGCTTGATTTTCAAAGCAAGTTAGCAAAATAAAGGTTATCCTTCTCTGGAGAATGGTTGAGGGTGAGCAAGTGGAAATGAGATTTGTGTGAAAACACTCCGCATGATTATAAGAACTGAATTAAAGCCGTTACATTTGTTATGCCTGCTTGAATTTTGTATTGATTAATGAGAAGTCATTTCCATCATTATGCGGCTATAAGCTGGAATTTTATTGTAGATGTGTTGCTTTTAACTAGTTTTTATTGTCATGTCAATTTCAATGTCCACACAATTTAATATGGGATTATGCAGGTTGGCTATATAGTCATGAGGGAACCTTCTACAGGGGCTAGATCAAAATTGTTGCGGATGAAAGGTGCTGAGGTTGTTGGTGTCTACCACCCATTGATTGATGAAAAGCTTATGAAAGTTTTGCACAGGAGGAAAAAAAGGGTGTATGCTTGGACTGTTGATGATGCAGAATCCATGCAAAAGCTATTGTTTGAGCATGTTGATGGTATTGTTACGAGTAACCCAACTTTACTTCAACGCCTAATGCAGGATGGCAAAATACAATGTCTGGAAGAAGGTTATTCATTACCAGGCTAACATTTGTTTCAAGAATGTATACCTCTGCTTCAAAAGATTCGTTGTGATTAGTGATGAGCAGAAAAGTGAAAACTAATCCTATGTGTCACATTCATTATTCTCTTGTTTACAAATTGATATTGTGCTTGAAGAGAAAGGAAGAATAGTAATATGCAAGCTTTAGTATATTTAGTTAATGGGAGCTTCTTTCTCTCATATTTTCTAAAAAAAAAAAACACATGATGTTGTTGGGTCGAGATCGGACAATGTAGACTTCAAGTAGATTTCTAAAACACTGAGATTTAAAATTTGCATGTCGATATACAACAACTACTTGAATGTGGAAACTTGTTGGCTGCAGAGAGTCCAGATTCAAAGTGCTACTTTCTCAAACGGCTTACAAAGAAAAGAAAAAACAATAGATTACTATATTCCTTAGAGTTCCGAAGTTTTTTTATTTTTTATTTATTTTTATTAAAAAAGAAACTATGTAAATAGTTGATATCATGTACTTGTAGGTTTTCACTCTAACAATCATGTGGCTTTTGCATTCCCTTTAGTCTCCCCAGAATGCATCTGCTTCCCCTTGAGTTGCTTTCTCATTTCATAAGCATCCTCCCCATCATCAGCATAAAACTTTGCCTCCAATCCATGAATCTTGTATCCCAATGTCTCTTTGAACAAATTAAAAGCTGCATGGTTGCTCTTTCTGACATGCACTGAGACGTACTCAGAACCAAACATCTGTGTTAAATACAAACACAGTAACAATATTAAAGTTTACACATATCCCTATTACAAGAAGACACACTTCTTATACGCAACCTGATGAATCTAACTCATAACATATGTAGAATTGCAGAACTAGGATTCTTTGATAACATTTCAAGAAAATTATTTGAATAGGTAAATATCGTTTATATTTAGTATGTGAGATGATATTTACTTTGCTTATTTCGTTGCATGAACATGTATGTACAAGAAGAGTCTTAACTACCAAGTAGTTAATAACTTGACTCTCAAGACATTACCAAATATAAAAGATACATATTAAATATTAAAGATATTTACATATTCAAATGAAAATGATCCTTAATTATTTCGGCTAAAAATCTTATATACATGATAGAGTTTTAATCCAGTAACAAAACTGTAACAAGTAGTTCCAGATGCATTGATTAATTTGATTTAACTCTCTAAATATGATTTTAACTAAGAATCTATACTATATAAATTAAAATAATTTTAATCAAAATAAAAGTTTTTAAAAAATTATTTTTCGTAATTTAAATGCATTAGTAGTAAAAAGAACGAACAGACACGATCGTTAGTATCAATAAGACATTTAAGCCTTGTAACTCTCAGAAACTGAGTTTGAATCCCTCGGTGCAATTTGAATTAATGTTATGAGTTAGATTCATCAGGTTACAAGTCTAAATATACAAGTCTAGATATTGTGAGTGTTCAATTACAAGTCTAAATATACAGAATTATTAATTATTATAGAGCTCTTTCAAATTATAGAGCTCTTTCAAATTCAAATTAATATAATAATAATATAATAATATAATAGCCCTTTCTATTAATTATTCTGTTCAACATCCCTTAGCAGTAGAAAGAATTTTGAAGTTTATAAAACTTATCATACTATTAGGGTTTGTCAATGTGGGACAAAGAAACATATAAAAAAGAATAATTCAGCATCTCCTTTCGTAAGCAAGCATTTATTCACCACCTTACGTTCAATTTGCTCACTTTCTCGCTTAGAAAACATTGAACGAAGGAAGAAGGTAGGTGATGATATTAATTTTTACTGCTCAGGACATTTTCAAAAGATTAAAAAAATGTTGGAACATTGGTGTGAAGATGGAAAGAAATTGGAAGATTGGAAGATTAAACACCAAGTAATTAAACTTTGATCAGGTGTTGTGTGAATTGAAAAAATAGAGTATGGGGTCCCACATAAAATAGAACACGTGTTTAAATAGTGGTATATTTAATTTTAAATACATGATAATGATGAAAATAATAATTATTATTATTCTTTATTCATGGATATCACTTCCCATAATTTTAGATTATGTTTGTTGTGATAAGATTGAGAATCCAACTGAATTTACTATCTTTCCTTCATTAGTTTGTTTCAGTTAATCTTGTGGGTTTGTTTCTTTTTGAACTTATCCGATTAGTTTGTTACTTGAGTTGATCTATGGGTTGCTTAATTTTTAAGTTTACTTAATTCTTAAGTTTCTCCAAATTAGTTACAAACTCTCCTTATAAAAGGAGAGCTCACCTAGTTCAAAAATGACACCAAAGAGTTTCATTGAGTTGTTGGAAACTCTTTCTCTCTTCTCCCTTTCTCGACTTGTGTTGACGAGTCTTTCTTCTCTTCATCTCCTTTTTTCCGTCCTTTCGGAATTAAGAGTGTTCTTAAGACCATAATGCCTTTTCGGTTTAATGTCCCTTCAGAATTAAGAATGGTCTTAAGTTCATAGTCCCTTCGATATTTTTTGTCTTTGGGAATAAATAATAATTTAAGATCATAGTCCATTTTTCGGTATAATGCCCCTTCAAAATTATGAATGATCTTAAAATATATTCTTCTTCGATCCTTGAAGAAGTTGGATGTTAGAATAGTGTAAAACCATATTTGAGTGATCATAGTATCATTGTTGGAGAAGTTAATAATTATAATGGTGATAACACCATATGTGAGTGGTCTCAGCACCATAATAGAGTGGTAACAATACCATATTAAAGTGGTTTTAGTATTAAAAGAATGGTCTTGGAACCATATTGGAGGTGTAATTTTTGAACGGTTTTCTACAGTGCAGTCGTTAATCGAACAGTTGTAGTTGGGCTTGTTTTATCCTAGTGGCGGCGTGGTTGATAGTCTGTCTTGCACAATTTTGGGCAGTGCCACGAAACGTCTTAAATAGAGCGACCTGATCGTGACTCAACCTAGTAACAACTACAGTAGATAATAGAATTTGGAAATCCAAATACAACAATTTGGAAATAAAAAAACAACAAAAAAGAATAACTTCAATCCTGCAATCACTCGAATGGAAACTAGAGCAAAGCTAAGCAAAAATACAAATGATGAGCTTGTAGATGCTACATTGTACACATAGATCATAAGATCACTGATATATTGTTGATGATTTTATTAAAATAGTAATTATATAAATGTTTTCTTAGGAAATAAGAATAAAATAGAATCAATATAGTGTTTTTTTTTTTTAAGAATTTAAATTAGCCCACTCAAATTGATACCGAAGAGAATTGCTGAGACCTCGAGAAGGAGCACACTCTCAGGTCCCATACCAATACCACCAGGCCAAACTAAATGGGTAGAATCAATAGTGTTAACATGCCCTTTATTAATTACTTTGTGTTGTAACCTCTTTATAACGTGCTGAGTATGTGGTAGATTCTTATGTAGCCTGTCAAGCATTATGATAGAAATTAATGCTGCTTGAAGAGCTTAAGGTTACTGAAACTGAGAAGATTATGCTACTTGTTGATAACAAATCAACAATTGACCTAGCTAATCATCCTATGAGTTATGGTAGGAGAGATAATATTGAGATGAAATATCACTTTTTGAGAGATCAAGTGAATAAAGACAGATGAGAGATTGAGTATTGCAAGTCAGAGTTGCAACTTGCAGATCTCCTAACCAAACCATTGAAGAAAGCAAGGTTTGATGGCTTGAAGGAGCTTATGGGAATGAGGAAACTAGCAAATATGAATTAGAAAGGAGTTTTAAGATTGTATAATTCATAGTTTGCTAGGTTGCTTGTGTGGAAAATAATCTACTTGGCATACTAGGAAGTTAGAAGTCGTAGTTAAGAGTTTGTTAAGCTTTGAGTGTTTTTAGCAAAGAGTAGTGATATATGTACAACCATTTGTGACAACTTTGTTGACAACTTTCATTTTCTCTCTTCTCATTGGTCCAAAACAATAGAGAGAGAAAAAGGAAGAGAGAGAATATGAATATAATGTGAGTATGAGAGAGAAATTTGTCAAAAAGTTGTAAGAAAATGGTTGTACAAATATCATTTCTCTTTAGCAATTAGTTACATTCGAGTGTGTATAGATGTTAACATAAAGACTTTGTGTATGTTTGGTACAACGGTTGCAAAAATGTGTTTGATGAAAATCACTGCAAAAAACCACGGGAAAAGGCATCGAAAAACGTGCAAATGTACTTTCGTGTGTTGCAAATGGGAAACCAAACACACAATTTGTATATTCATTCCCTTATTTATAATTGTATATTCATTCCCTTATTTATAATCAATAAGCTTCAAAGAAAACTCTCTTTTTTCACTGACATTCATGTAGTTTCACTTTTCTTATTCACCAAGCATTCTCAAATTTGTTCCATCACTTATGAGGGATCCTTCTACAGGGGCTAGTTCAAAATTGTTGAGGATACATGGTATTGATGTTGTTGGTGTCTACCACCCATTGATTGATGGAAAGTGCATCTATGTTTTGCTCTTGATGAGAAAAAAGGTAAATGCCTCGACTGTTGATGATGCAAAATCCATGCAAACACTATTGTGTGAGCATGTTGATGGCATTATTACCAGACAAATTTTTGTTTCAAGTGTTGGAAATTTAGGTCTTAGATAAAAACAAATTTCATAAAACATGTTCAACAATTATGAATCAATAGCGGAAGCAAACAAAACATTGAACATGATTATGATCGGATCTACGACATGTTTGATTTATCAAGAATATTAAGAATTAGGGTATTAGGAATACCTGGATTGAAGCTTTGATGGCAGCAACCCTCTCGACAACAACGATAAAGAGATGAGGTGATCTGAAACAAACATCAACATCAACACGGTTAACGGCGGCTGATTTGGTTCTTCCTCAACCGATACCTTTATGCCTCAAGTTCTCTTCAGATGGGGAGAAGAGAGAGTTTGCCATGTACGGTATATTGGGGACCATAGCCTCTTTTATATTGGATGGCCATTAGGGTTTCCCATTATTCCGTTAATGGGCCATCCAGACATCCACTCATTGAGTCCATATCAACTAATTAAATATTTATTTAATTATCCAATTAGAAATCTAATAGCCTTATTACTTAATTTGATCACTAATCAACTAAGGCCCACAAATGATAAATAGCTAATATAATTATTGTTACGATATTTGCCCACATAATATTATTGGAATATAATAAATAATAAAATATTCCAACAATCTCCCACTTGGGCTACATATCTTAATAATTATATCAGAATTCTTTAGGCGCGCATCCGAATGCTATTTATCTTTAGATTTCAATCTTACAATCTGGTCCACCTCATACATTAATAATGGGACCACCGCGGCTGTCGTCACTGGCATATAACGTAACGGAACCCCGACGACCACCATATCAATGCACTTGATGACATAGATTGATATGGATGAGTGGCATGGAAATTTCATGTAATGTGATCTCTAAATCATGCCTATTTCCAACTGATCCAACTGAAAACTTTAGTGAGATCAAACTGAAGTTTGCAAATTTAATATTTGCACAAAATGATACAGTAATGGTTATAATAAACATAACCTCATGAACTTTACTTCTGCAGAAAATCATAGCATAAAGTCTGTATCAATACCAAAAAACAAAAGTATAGAACATAAAATAAAGGAGACTCCCACTAATCTAAGACATCCTTAATGACAACAACCATATGAAAAGACCTTAGGTGTCATGTCTTTGATTAGTGGTATAGCTAGCATAAAGTTTGTCTCTACATGCATGTTCTATCATTCAACAACAATAATCTATAAGGCAATAAACTTTATAAAGGTTGTTGAATAACTATAAGACTGAATTATGTCATTATATAACTTGAGTGGTCTTTCAATACCTTTAACAAAATGCAACCAAGTGACATAAATACTTACAGTAATTTCCTGAATCAGGATGTGTATTATATATACAGACATCCAAAAGCCAGAGTCTGACATACTAATGATCTCCAAATTGTCAGATTTCTAATGTGAGCATAAGCTCTCTTGTTCTCTTTAATAATCCTTATGGTTGCCTTTTTAACAATTCAAACTTTGAATTGCTCAAGTATCTGCCAAACAATCTTATTATATCCGCTATTTCCAAATGCGTATAATAAAATCATATATAAGAATCCTATAGGCAAAGCTTAGGAAAATACTTAAATTTCTGAATTCATATACTTCCTAATGGGCAATATTTGAGACTGAAAAGTCTCTCTCGGTGATTGAGGTCATCCAAAAATTATGTCATTTCATTTTCAACTTTATCGATATAACTCTTTTGTGATATCCGAATAATACCTTGAGAAGAATCTCTAAGTATTGAAATGCCTAATACAAAAGAGGTGTCCCCAGGATCTTTCATCACTAACTTTTGTTAGAGATTTCCTTGGTTTCACATAACAAACATATATCATAGTTGACCAAATAAAATAAAATTGACATATTAAACTAGGAATATAAACTTACTCCCACTGAACTTGCTAAATCCACAATTCTCCATAATATTATCTCAAAACCAAATGAGAAAATTACTTTATGAGAATTTGTGGTAACACTAAAGAGACAAATTTCTTAACATATAAGTGGATCATGACTTTGCAAACCATTTACTCTGTATCAATTGACACAAAAGTTTTATTCGGCTGCACCATATTGTATCATTAATGTCACCATTAAGAAACACTATATTTAAATCCATCTTATGCGGCTCCATAATTATAATAAGCAAACTAGTATCATGACTGTCTTAATAGAGTCTTTCAAATATACTAAATAGAATTTCTCTTTTCAGTCAATTCTTAATGACACTAGAATCCCTAGTTCTTGAGGGTGTTGAGTTTGATCTATATGAAATAGTTTCTTAACTTGATTGAGAGGAAGAACAATAATGTCCTCATGAAGATCCAAATATACTATAATAATAATAGTAACTATATGAATTAGTTTAGAACTAATTCTTCCTCATTTAATTTTGTTCTATTACCATATCTCTCCCCCAAACTCAATATCCTCAAGAAAACTTAACAATTTATGTCTCAAAATTTTCTTAATTTGTGGGACGAAAACTTATAGTATTTAAAACCTTAAACAATATAGAATGTCACAAGTCATAACTGAATTGGCTCTAATAATTGAACTTAAAAGACACATTGAATCATCATAAAATAAAAACTTAAAATATCTTGATTCATTCAAAGAGAGAAATTAAAACAAAAAAAATAAATCCAAGCAATGATTCACCAAATAGTCTTTTAAATACAAAAATAATCCATTAATGACAATCAAAAAAAAAAAAAAAATAGTTCAAAAAATGAATAAAGCAATCTTTATCGACTTTGTCCATTCTAAATTGATATATCTTTCAACATCATCAGACATAAGTCAGTCAAGACTACTTTTCTTTATTTGCCCTTATCTTTTTTTTGAGGTATTTTCTGAATGAGCACTATTTTATTTTCTCTTGCTTCAACTATTCCTTATTTGCACACTTTATGAATTGATCATTTAAATGATCATTTCTAACTGAAATAGTTATAAACTTAATTGTGCAAAGAGAATACTAAATACTGAATTCTCGAACAAGTCATATGATAGTCGAAATTACTGAATTTTCGAACAAGTCATAGATAGTCGAAATTATAGTGTCTTAGCAAGATTAAATATTTACATAATGTGCTTCTTACATTTTCTTTGCCTAATAATCTTCATGAAATACCCACTCTCCAATGAGAGCTTGTCTTTCTCTATATTGCTTTAAAAGCACCTTAGTTTAAGCAAAGAAAATATGACAAAAATTTTGTCATCTTAAATAACACCTCTAATCTATATGATATTTCAGCTTTATGATCACATATGACCTATATGAGAGTTGGTGTATACTCACTTGTCAAACTTGATTCTCACATTAGATACTTAATTTGTGAGAGAATGTGAGTTTCACCACCCTTATCTAAGGTCTAGATCCAAGGATAATGTTAATATTATTCTTTAATTCCTAAAAGTTAGAACTTTTAAGATTTAAAAAATTTAACTTAAATTAACAGATACATTAAACTATATAAGCTTAAAGAAAACAAGAGTAGCAAAAGTACTCACCAAAATACCTAATGCACCATCAATATCAAGTCTTTAAACAATAATATCAATTGCTAGTGGTATTTTACAGGAATGATCAAACAATGACAATTTACTTTAACAAAGAATAAATTCTTATAATTGTCATATGTTTATCATAATATATGTGAATGTAAACTCTTAAATATTTAAATAAGTTTACACTAACACAGCATCATCACACATGTCAGTAAAATATTAAAGAAACGTGCTTCTTTATTTGTAAATAAAAGACCCTAATAAGATACCAAGCGCACCATTAAAACACAATATTTGGATTGCTAAGAATTAATTGCAAGCGGTACTCTCAATGTGATGTTCAAATATTGGTAATAAGTCCTGTCAGATAATGAGTGTCTTTTGACATCCTCATTACCCACATGGAAAATTAAAGAATTACCACATATTTAACATCACAAGTTGTAAATTAAAAGACCAAAAACAAGATACCAAAGCACCATTAAAACACAATATTTGGATTGCTAAGAATTAATTGCAAGCGGTACTCTCAATGTGATGTTCAAATATTGGTAATAAGTCCTGTCAGATAATGAGTGTCTTTTGACATCCTCATTACCCACATGGAAAATTAAAGAATTACCACATATTTAACATCACAAGTTGTAAATTAAAAGACCAAAAACAAGATACCAAAGCACCATTAAAACACAATCTTTTGACTGCTAAGAATTAACTGCAAACGGTAATCTCAATGCAATGATCAAATATGGTAATAAGTCCTGTCAGATAATGGGTGCCTTTTGACATCCTCATTATCCACATGGATAAAACTTAAGAAGTCCGGTCAAATAATGGGTGTCTTTTGACATCCTCATTATCCACATGGAAAAACTTAATAATTACCGCATATTTACCATCGCATGTATGTAATTATCCGGCCAAGCTGTGCCTTCCTTTTGGCCGACTAAAACAGCTCGCATGAACAATTCCATACTACATCTTTTGTAATTCCAATTGAATCAAATCTACGCAATAGAGGTTACTTTTGCAACTTGTTGTTTCAACCAAAACAACCAGAATTACTAGACAATTCAATAAATGAATTTAAATAGGAATGGTCTTAATTTTACAATGCAAATGGGAAATGTCTTAAATTTACAAGGCACTACCGACATAATGTAGGCTGAATTAGTTCATTATGTTGCTAAGTAACCATAAGGTCACTCGACAACCCTTAAGTGTGAAGACAAATTCACGAATTTGAAAGAAGATGAAAGTCATAAATCACACCAATGTATCTATGACAATACTTAAGTGTGAAGACAATCTCACGAATTTGAAAGAAGATGTAAGTCATAAATCACACCAATGTGTGTATGACAATATATTTACATATATTGCGTAAAAGTAACAACAAACATAGCATGAAATATATTTAAAATGCATGATAAGACAAAATATTATTGTAGAAAACTTAATAACAATAAACACTAACATCATAATCATGCTATAAGAAAAATATTCAATTTCAAACCAAAAGAAATTGAATCTTATATATACAAAAATATTCATGCTACAATTGATTCACATATACCAATTGATTCTTTAAATAAAATAATGAATAACTCTAGACTCAATTACTTCCTAAGTAAGGAAACAAACTTTATATGTTTATAAATAAACAAACAAAATTAGAATCAATATTTTCAAAATTAAAGAATTCAATCCTTACTTTCTGTGCTACCAAATTAGTTCAAAAAATATTTTGAGATGTGTTATTAAAAACTATTCAAAAGAGACATCAAAATTCCACAAATGATGTGTGATGACCTAATATATATCAAGAATTGCCTAATATCTCAAAATAAACTTTCAGTAAAAAATAAGTTGTGAATCACAAAACCAATGACCCAATGATCAGCGAACAACAAACCATTATGTATTCATATTTCCTTTGCTATCCTTATTTCCAAAAGCCTTCAAATGTGGAAGTAAAAGTACCAATAATTCTTTAGATGCAAATTAAATAAGACCAAAGTTGCAAGAACATTACAGGTTGCAATTTTTTCCACAACAAAAAAAAATAAAAAAAAACTAGAAAAGCTAGGAAATAAACTCGAATCAACAAAACTCGAATCAACAAAGACTGTCAATTAATTAATTGGCTCAATAGTAATGGTTCCCTTTGGCAGTAATACTTATAGCATTTGATCAAAGTAATATGACCGACACAAATCAAATTTCCTACTTGAGTTATCTTAATTTACATGAAATCAATTAACGTGAAAGCCAAGACAAAGTTAGCAAAAAAAATAACCAAAAAACCGACACACGAAAGACGGATTCATAAAATTAAGCAGACAAACAACAATATTCTTAAACTAAATTCAGAAAATTTATCCACTTTGAATCAAACAAAACAAGTCAATTTCCTTTCCGATCAAAGATTTTTACCATATGCCTATACGCAGCACAAATCGAAATTAATTTGCGCATGATACTCTAGACAAAAAAAAAAACTGTTGCATAAAGTAAAGGAAATCGAATATTATGGAGAAGAGAAAAAGTCGAATTCTCTCACAAATTTTATGAACGTAAAATACAGTTACGTAAAGTGTCGATCAAGTCACACACAAATTCGGCCAAAAGAATTAGCACACCGTAGCATTCAAAACCGCAAGAAAAACATAATATCTCATATTTCATGAATTAGGGTTCATACGAATATTGAGAAGAAACACAAAAGTCAATTAAATCCCAATAAATCAAACATGAAGACCGCTCTGATACCACTTGTTGGAAATTTAGGTCTTAGATAAAAACAAATTTCATAAAACATGTTCAACAATTATGAATCAATAGCGGAAGCAAACAAAACATTGAACATGATTATGATCGGATCTACGACATGTTTGATTTATCAAGAATATTAAGAATTAGGGTATTAGGAATACCTGGATTGAAGCTTTGATGGCAGCAACCCTCTCGACAACAACGATAAAGAGATGAGGTGATCTGAAACAAACATCAACATCAACACGGTTAACGGCGGCTGATTTGGTTCTTCCTCAACCGATACCTTTATGCCTCAAGTTCTCTTCAGATGGGGAGAAGAGAGAGTTTGCCATGTACGGTATATTGGGGACCATAGCCTCTTTTATATTGGATGGCCATTAGGGTTTCCCATTATTCCGTTAATGGGCCATCCAGACATCCACTCATTGAGTCCATATCAACTAATTAAATATTTATTTAATTATCCAATTAGAAATCTAATAGCCTTATTACTTAATTTGATCACTAATCAACTAAGGCCCACAAATGATAAATAGCTAATATAATTATTGTTACGATATTTGCCCACATAATATTATTGGAATATAATAAATAATAAAATATTCCAACATCAAGAATATCCAAACTATCTAGGTTACCTTCAATTGGTTATCAAGGATCCTTGCTTTGGGATATTTATTGAGTTAATGTGTTCTAGTTATCGCAAACTTATTTTTGGTTTTAGATTTTGATGCTATTTATTGATTAAAGCACTATCTACATGAAACTACAGGTAGGTGTGTGTCTTGTATGACGGCGGGGATAATTGATTTTGATAGAATTGAGTTTAAGAGAATTGATTTTGGTTAAAAGTGAGTTAGATATGAATTGATTGTGTTTGGATACGCTTAATTAAAAGTGATTCATTTGAGTTGATATTGTTTGAATACATTGAATCAAAATTGATTGTGAATGTATAATGACCATATTATCCCTTTAGTATTTAATTGTAGACACTAGACAGTGTTTGTGTCTAAAAATAATTTTCCTAAGACACAAATAATTTTCCTAGTATTAAACGATAATTAACATCTTATTTTTGGACTAGTGATGTGTCCAAATAGGATGCACGTGGAGCACTCTAAGATCGCAGTAGTACAACACATAATTCCCTTTTCCCAAATAGATGAAGAGACAAAGATATGAGTTTATCTTTTTAGACTTTTAAATACTATGGAAAAGTCCTTCAAAAAAAAAAAAAATACTATGGATAATTTACTTAATAAATAAATAAATAAATAAAATTTCCCCTAAAAAAATTAAAATTTGTCCTATGAGTAAATTTGAAAATGATATCTGCAAACTAATTTATATTTTACCTATAAATTTACTTTATAGGATTAATTTTTTGTTGGGTAAGTTAAGATAGAATTCTTTAAAACTTTAATAAACCTTACTGTTTTTGTCTACAATCCATCAACACTTTGCAATTGCAACACCCATCACCCAATTTCTTAATCCATGAAAGATTGATTCTCTGTACCATTTCTATAGACTATAGTTGATTATTTATTCAATATACTGGTATTTAGGGTTTTTTTTCGATATAAAATATAAACATGTCTTATCTTACACTATAATAATAAAAATATAATGTAAACCCCTCAAAAAACATTATGTAAAAAAATAATAAAAATGATTTAATTAGTATTCAATCATAGAGGATGTAAAACTTTTTAAACATATATATAATCAAATTGTGTCATGTAACTATTTTAAAAACTATTCTATAAGAGAAATGATATTTGTACAACCATTTTGTGACAACTTTTTGACAACTCTCTCTTTCATACTCACATTATGGTTTTTATTCTCTCCCTTTCTTTTTCTCTTTCAATTGTTTTTGACCAATAGAAAGAGAGGAAAAGGAAGTTGTCATGATAGTTGTCAAAAATGGTTGGTCAAATATCACTACTCTTCTATAAAGGTGAGTATACTAACCAAGAGGGATCGAGTATAAATTATTAATGAACTCGAGAATAAATCATTTGAGAGAATTAAAATTTGATTCTTAGATTAAAACTTTTGTTATCAAATTTTACTTATCTTTTAGTCATATCCCAAATTAAAAGAATCATTTTTTCATGAAAAACAAAGGATCAACCCAAAATAATTTTAGTCTATAATTAAATAACAATTAATTTATAATATTTTGATTTCTTGAAAAAAAGCAACTAATCTATAATAAATTATACAACACATTGATATTAGTATTTTTTTTTCTATTTAAACACAATATCAAATATACTTTTTTGACAAAAAAAATATAGATATGTCATTTTTTTTGAAAGGAAAATATAGATATGTCTTATCTTATACTCCCTCCGTTTCAAAATGAGTGTCGCTTTAGCCAAAAAAATTTGTTTCAAAATGAGTGTCGCTTTCAGTTTCCAATGCAATAATAACTTTTTCTTTTCAATTGTACCCTTCAATTAATACTCTGCACACTACTTCCAAAATATTACTTTTAAAACTAACCAATAGTTAATAAGGATAATTTGGTAAAATAACTATTTTCTTTCTTTTAATCATTGCATTTCTTAATATGTGTGTAAACACCTAAAACGACACTCATTTTGAAACGGAGGGAGTACTATATCATAAAAACAAAAATATAATATAATTCTTAAAAAAATAAATAAATAATAATTATATGTGTTTTGGTTTGGAGTTGGGGGTTTCTTGTGGTGAGAGAAAAACTCAGATTCTGTTGCTTAGAAGCATTTCATTTCAATTTTGTTTTTCAATTTTTAACCTAAATTTTCAAACTGTGATAAATTTTGAACCCTTTTCAATTTTCAAGCTAAATTTCGAAACTTTGAACGAAGATGGCGAATGGGAAGATGGCAATTACCAATTGGTTCCAGAAGAAAATCAGTGATCCTCTTGTTTCCATTCTTCACAGGTACTCTTCAAATTCTTCACTTTTTTCAGCTGTGATCCACTATTTGTTTGTTGTTATAATGAATCACTGAATTATTTGAATTTTATTTCTGTAATGATTGGTTATATGTGATCTGTTTATGGATTCTATCACTTGTTGAAGGTTGTTTATCATTTCAATTATCCTTTAAAACTGACTTTGATTATGAGGTATAGGGGCTGTTTGTTAGAAATTATAACAAAAAAAAGTGATTTTGATATTTCTTTGAAAAAAGTGATTTTGGTATCAAAAAGGGATTTTTTTTTTTTTTTTTAAAGAAAAGTAGAAGCAATTTTGTGTTTGTAAAAGTGTATGTTTGGTCCCACTTTTGGATTAACCAAAATTGATTCTGGAGGTGCAGAATTGATTTTGATATGTTTTGTTCGGCTAGAGAAGAATTGGTTTTACATTCAAAATTGATTCTACTGAAGCTAGAAATTGTAGCTTTAAATTCTAAAATTGATTTTTGCACTCAAATTAATCGTTTAGCTCACTTTTACATAAATGTATCCAAAGTCCAAACATAAATCACTTTAGCTTCAACTTAATTTTAGCTAGAATCAATTTTACAAAATCAATTCACTCAAAATCAGTTTCTTTAATCCTGTTAGAACTTCTAAAAGTGATTTTTTTGTTAGAAAAAGTAATTTTTTTTAAGAATAAGCTGAAACAATTGTGCCCATAATTTCCTGGATATATATGCTAAAATAATAAATTATTGTATATGACCTCTTATTTATGCTTGATATCATGTAATTATTATGTCTTTACATTGAAAAGTTAGATATGAAATGTCTTTATGGAACATAAGTTGTGACGTTTTTCTTTTGGAAATCTTTGTCCTAAAGATAACTGTAATTCAATTATTTTGCTATGTTTTTTCAGAGGAGCTGAACCAAATCAGTTGGCTTTCTCTGCTGCTCTTGGCATTACATTGGGAGTATTTCCTATATGTGGTATGTTGTAATTACCAATTAACCCACCTTGAACTATACCGTCATTTATGTAGGAATGCAGAACCCCACAACCATGTCTTGTTTAGTATTTGCAGCCATTTAGCATAATCATTAACCAGTTTGTTTTTTTTTTTCTTTATATGATTGGACATTGGGCCTGTTTGGATTGACTTATTTGAGCTTATCTACTAGCATAAGTTCTGTGAGACTGTTTGAGAGAATTTATGAAAACAGCTTATGACATTTCATAAGCCTTTTTAAGCTTAATTTCATGAGTTCTCCAAGATAGCTTATGAAACCCACTTATAGCATGAACAAAAACAATTTAACTTTATTTTATCATTTTCTAATTTCTATAGAAATAACTTATGTAAGCTTATACATAAGCACTTATCATGTTAAGCTGTTTGTCCAAACAGGGCCAGTTATGACATTGTATGATTCATGTAGCCAACCACAGCTAAGAAAAATTTCTGTGTGTGTGTAGTTCTTATAATTTCACAGATTATGTATTTTCATCAACTCAAGAGTTGTAGCTGTCGAACAAAAAAAAAAGAGTTGTAACTGTGTACGGATCCTCTACAGCAGCTGCATGGTGCAGCACACTGCACAGCTGTTGGATTAAGTGAAAGAAAGTAAGTGCGGCCTGCTGTAGAGGATCCGAGAAAGCATATATGGATGTGAAATATGTCGGTTCGTCTGCAATATGTTAAATATGAGGCTAATGTTTTGCAAATAGGTGTCACTGTATTCCTCTGCGGAATGGCTATTGCATTGCTTGGATCATATTGTCATGCTCCAACTATGATGCTCACGAACTTTATGGCGACGCCAATAGAGTTGAGGTAATATGCATTCAGAAATCAGAGCTATCTTTGAATATACTTTCCATTCTCTTTGTGAATCGTAATGTTTGTATTTTGTTGACCATGTTACAATCAAAATAATTTATGCAGTTATATTTTAAAAAACTTCTTTACGATCCATTTTGTTAGGAGGATGGGTTCTTAGTTTCTCGTGGAAAACAAACAATTTCTAATTTAATTGCATCCAAGGAGGATGAATAGAGGCTCCGCCGATAAGTAGAACAAATGGAAGACAGTCCAATTAGGAAAATCTAAGAAAACTCGAAAAACTCAGTAAAATGATCTTACTCTTAGATTATTGTTATTTTTTTTTTTGATAGAGAACTATGGCGTTCATTGATCTGTGTAATCATTCCTGCCTAGTGAAGATGGTTTGATTGTTGTTGTTAAATCCTAGGAGTTTTGAGTTTACATTATATATGGTAAATCGTGTTAATACTGAAACCACAATTTTACATCTCTGTGTCTTTTAGTGCCATTGACTCATTGATATGCCACGTCTTGGACATATAGGTTCTTTCCCTTGTTCTCATGGCAATGTTTGTTGTGTTTCATAATTGATGCATTTCTATGATGTTAGAACTATTCTCGTGAGAAAAATTGATATTGATAGTTTAATTATTTGGAATTTCAGTCTGATTGTTCCGTTTCTACGCTTCGGTGAATTTATGTCTGGCGGGCCTCATTTCCCTTTAACATCTGATGCTTTAAAGAAAGTTCTTACTGGTCAAGCTTCACACGAGGTCATATTAAGCGTTGTCCATGCGGTAGGTGCCACTATACCATAATATTTTCCTGTTGATTTATTTTGAAAGGACGGTTAGTTCTTTGTAGATGTTTACATAAAACACAATCAATTTACTTCTCATTTTACCAAATGCGCATTTTACATAGGTTGAAGTTGAACTTTTGATCATTTCAACCTTTTTTGCATTAAATAATCGCATATTTTATATCGTAGAGCGTAGGTGGTTGTTTGGATTCCTATTAAAATTCTAATAGCAAATATTAGGTCTTGGACCCAGATTGCCTGCAGCAATTCCACGCAGTTTGCATCAAACGATCCCAAACCATTAATCTGAGATCAGACGGTTTAGATTGAACAATAACAAAATTAACTTCAAATGTTATATGCTGTTCATTTGAGATCAGACAATTGAGATCGAAAACTGCGTGGTAGTTTTATTGAACCCGATCCTAATCCATTAGATTTTAGGCCTAATTCAACCCCATTTAACCGATGTGTAAGGTGGTGAGTGCCAAGCTTTGTAATAGGCATTGTTTATGACTTGGATTTTTCCTAGTATATCCTCTCATGCCTAACACTATTGGACATGGTGTGTGGATAATATGGTGGATGATCCGACAACTGATTTAAGATAGTTTATGACTCCATTTGGATTTTAGGCCTAACGCAACAGATAACTGCACAAAACTAACTTGTACGGTGAGGACTGAGGAGTACCAGAGCTTTATAAACTCCCTGTTAGGTGCTATATCTAATCTATGTAGGACTTGAGTCTTTTCTAATGGTAAACCATCATATAGGACCGAGATTTTGCCACTTAATGAATGCACGCAATCTGTTTTCCTGTGGTATTCCCTGATTGTCCTATTTATGCTTTAACCATATCCTAAAGTATTTGATTTTCTGGTTCACGAGCTTGCTTGATGTTTCTATTCCACAAAAATACCTTTATATTACGAACTTACGATCAATTTGCCTTTTGCAATGCAGGATTTGTGCTTGATTTTCTTTCAAAAGTTTGTGCAATGATCAAATTTTAAAATTATTTATTTATTAATTTATCAAACTTTTGCAGTTATATGGGTGGCTTGCTGCATCACCTTTCATTCTTGGAGCACTATACATAGTGTTTTTACCATTGTTCAGAATTCTAGTTCAAAAATTCTCCAGTGTACCTTTAAGTCCAAAAAAGCCACTCCTTTCACACTCAGAACTAAGGTTGAAGGTAAGAGATGTTTGACAAATATAGTAACATGGTCATAATGATCAGTTATGCACATGTTCTTTAGTGGCACAAATTGTACATATAATTATCGAAGACTTGTTCCTGTTTATAAGGTGAGATTCTTGTACCTTATGTTGTAAAGTATGCTGTGACAAAAAAATGCAGTAGACTATGTAACAATTAAAAACAGGGATTGTTCAAACTCTTCTGATAAACAGGTTCATAGAGATAGAGGTATAATTCAGAAGTACGGTTAAAATTCAAGTATATTGTTGGCATATGGTCTAACAACTCTAAAGTGATATGTTCATTTTAGAGTGTAAAATGAGTAATCTCAATCATTAATGAAAAAAACGCCTGTTATTTTTTACAAATCGATGATTTGTTATGCATATGAATGTAGAAAATTGCTCTTCTCCCTTTCGTTTTTGCTCATTCCCTTAATTCAGCGTGAGTTAACTCACACTCGACTTTTTTTAGTGAGTTAACTCACGCGGACACTTTTAAGATCGGTTCAATAACTTTTTAAGCATGTTCAACCGATCTTAAAAGTGCTAGCGTGAGTTAACTCACATTGAAAAATGCCGAGCGTGAGTTAACACACGTTGAATTAAGGGAATGAACAATTTTGAATGGGAGAAGAGCAATTTTCATAAATGTAAGTTATGTAACATAAATTCATGTCTAAAGTGACTATTTTTTGACACCAAAATAGTTTTATTTTTTAATTTAAAAAGGGTTAATACATTTTTACCCCCCTGTAATATAGGCGAGTTCCGGTTTTCCCCCCTGTAAAAAAGATTCTTTCGATTCCAACCCTGAAATATGAAGATTCCGTCGAAAACACCCCTGGTCAAATCTGGCACACGCCAGGTGCTGATGTGGCGCGCCACGTCACCTTTTTTGATGACGTGGCACGCTGACTGTTTAATTTTTTTTTATTTTTTTAATAGGGACACGTGGCATTTCCTATTTTTTAATAAAAAAAATATTTTTTTAATAATTAAAAAAATATTTTTTTTAAGTTTTTTTTAAAAAAAATAAAAAAAACGAAAAAAATTCTTAACAAATAAAAAAAATGAAAAAAAATTCTGGAAAAAAATAAAAAAATACCGAAATTTTTTTAAAAAAATTGGAAAAATTAATAAAAATGAAAACAAAAATCTGGAAAATTTTAAAAATAAAAAGTAAAATCTGGAAAAATTAAAAAAATGATAACATTATGGAAAAAATTAATAAATTTTGAAAAATTCATATTTCCAGATTTTTTCAATACCGGAAAAATGAAAAAAAAATCATATTTTTTTTCGGAAAGTACTTGTCATTCAACCGTATAACATGATTTATATACCGGTGTCAATCAATATACATTGTATCCTGTTATTCGGACATGGTTTTTATAAATATGAATAATCTTCAAATTTTTGAAAATGACCAATCTTGAAATTTTTGAAAAAAGATTAATCATATTTACAAAAACTAAATTTTCGAAAAAAAAAAGATAAAAAAAAATATGGTAATTGAGTCAAACATAATTCATATTTTTTTCGAAAAACATACAAACTGCTCAAAACATTTTTTATGTTAGTGTCTACTAGTTTCAATGGTATTTGAGTCAAACATAATTTATATTTGTTTTACTATTTGAACTTCTACTATTTAAATATTTTTTTCGAAAATTCATATTTTTTTATCTTTTTTTTTCGAAAATTTAGTTTTTGTAAATATGATTAATCTTTTTTCAAAAATTTCAAGATTCATCATTTTCTAAAATTTGAAGATTAATCATATTTATAAAAACCATGTCCGAATAACAAGATACAATGTATATTGATTGACACCGGTATATAAATCATGTTATACGGTTGAATGACAAGTACTTTCCGAAAAAAAATATGATTTTTTTTTCATTTTTCCGGTATTGAAAAAATCTGGAAATATGAATTTTTCAAAATTTATTAATTTTTTCCATAATGTTTTCATTTTGTTAATTTTTCCAGATTTTACTTTTTATTTTTAAAATTTTCCAGATTTTTGTTTTCATTTTTATTAATTTTTCCAATTTTTTTAAAAAAAATTCTGTATTTTTTTATTTTTTTCCAGAATTTTTTTCGTTTTTTTTATTTTTTTTTTAAAAATTTTTAAAAAAAACTAAAAAAAAAATATTTTTTTAATTATTAAAAAAATATTTTTTTTTATTAAAAAAATATTTTTTTATTAAAAAATAGGAAATGCCACGTGTCCCTATTAAAAAAATAAAAAATAAAAATAATTATACAGTCAGCGTGCCACGTCATCAAAAAAGGTGACGTGGCACGCCACATCAGCACCTGGCGTGTGCCAGATTTGACCAGGGGTGTTTTCGACGGAATCTTCATATTTCAGGGTTGGAATCGAAAGAATCTTTTTTACAGGGGGGAAAACCGGAACTCGCCTATATTAGTATATAAATTTAAGTAATCAATACTCACTAGAACTACAACAACCCACACTAAGTGGCGATCCATGTCATAAAGATTTGATAAAGTTTTATGTTGGTTGTCGACGACCTGATACAACTTTCTCCTTTCATCTAGGTTTGGGACCGACTATGCATAGCAAGGTTAACATAGGCATGATTGGTTAAGGTGCAACATAAGGTCTTACCACGAGGACTCATCATTATCAAGCCTAAATTGTTGGCTAAATAAATAAAAACAAATAACAAGCAGAGAGTGAGAGCAAAGCAGTTATAGTTTTTTTGTTTGTTTGAATGTAAACATGTCTAGTTCGTATCACTAATCAAGAAATAATCAATCACAAAGGTGATAAAAACGAATGAATGCTATTCGGATTTCCTTCATTTGCAAATATACGATGTATCAATTGCTGTAAATTATTGATTTAAAATTGATCACAGTTAATGATGTTTAAGATTATAGTCAATTAAGCTTGGTGTTCCCTTGAGTTTCATATGTAAGAAGCAGAAAAAAAAAATCACCTTACGATCTTTTAAAAAATGGTTTAATTAAAAAAAAAAAAAAAGAAGTTGCGGATTGTCTTTGCTAATTTCAACATTTCAATAGATTATATGGATTTTCATGTTTTGAAAACTCTTTCTGATGAGTTTTTTGTTTTATGAAATTTTTGGGGTTTGCATGCCTAGTAACGTCCTATTGATTTTCTAGTTTCCTATTTTACTTTGACTTTGCCCTCTTTTATACACAAAAAAAGGTAAGCCATAAGGTACTTGTTGCCTTGAAAATGTTTCCCTTCAATAAATGAACTTGACATATCAATGTATGATTCGTGTTACATCCTTAAGAGGCTTCTTAGTTGATAAGTTTAAAAGTGCACAGTTGTGAATTGAAGAAGCAAGTTTAAATAATATATATGCATATGAGTTTCATACATCAATTTTTTCAATGTTGCTGATAAGAATGTTATCTTGGAGGGGCATATGTGTATCTATTAGGCATAATTTCATCGAATGGAAATAATCTCCTTTGCGTGGAGTTTGATTTTGCAATTTGTAGATAAATAAATAAAGACTATTACTTTTCCCGCCCTCTTAAGTTCTCGCGCG
Source organism: Medicago sativa (assembly GCF_051527215.1). Taxonomy (NCBI): domain Eukaryota; kingdom Viridiplantae; phylum Streptophyta; class Magnoliopsida; order Fabales; family Fabaceae; genus Medicago; species Medicago sativa. Next base: position 3,633,256 of record NC_140751.1, on the reverse strand, counting down.
CCCTGTAAATTTACAAAAAACAGATACTTAATTTCCCAGAAATATCCGAATTATATAATCCAGAAAACTCTTTTACCAGAATTTCACACACTTTGCTTTATTTTATAGTATTTAGATGCTAAATTCATAAAATAAATGCAAATAAAAACACAAATATATGAACAAAAATAATACACAAAATTCATTTTATTAATATAATTATTCATACATTTACAATGAGGTAACACTAAATCTGGTAAAAAAAAAAACACCAGAAAACCTACCTCCTTGCGGTAAAATTAAATCTGCAGACTTAGTTTTACCCCAAGAAGGTTGGTGGTGGTGGGGGGGAGGGGTGGGGGGGTGGGGGGCGCTACTGGGGTAAGGTTTGTTTTCAGGGTGAAAGAGACCCTTGATGGTCAACCTTGCAGCCAAACAAACCAACCTTGCACCTAGACAGACTGTGCTTCTTTGCAGCGCGTTGCCTTCCCCATTGACCATTCATATAATCCCTGAGTTTCGAAAGTAGCCTCTTTTTATGAAAGGCTAACGATGGAAACACATTGTGCATGGAAGGAAGAGGAGGAGAGAGTTTGAGAAATGGTGTGAGAAATGTGAAGGTTTTGGAGGCTATTTATAGGATTTTTTTTTGCCTAGATTGTAACTCCCCTCCCCATTATTTTGGTCAAAAAACGTGTTCAAAGGAGTTTTACCAGCCATTAATGCTGGTAAAAACCATTGAAAACGTGTTTCTTATGGTGCAGACCACCGTCCAAAAAACTAGCAGAGTCCGAATTATATAATCAACTGAAGGAAGCTGCGCACCTTCTGTGGGGTGAGGGACATTTTAGATTATACAATCCGAAACATGATTTTTTTTTTTTCATGTGGTCCACATTGCACTAACAGTTTCTGTGGTCGAGGATGCCCAGGGACCTCTATAAATAGGTGTCCCTGTTTTCATATCCAGAAACCACACAAAATAAAAACCATGGAAAACTCTGTCTTTGATCCGAACACCAATCTAGGTGCAGTTTACTACAACGGGGGGAAACCACCTCATCTGTTCAGGATCCCCACTGATGTCACCCTTTTCAGGTTGAAGAGTTAGCTGAATCAAATAAACCTTGAACTCAACTACAGATGCACACAGGGATTGAATGTTATTGAGTATCGACGTCCTTCGACCGACTCAGCCTGGGGGGGGGGGGGGTGGGGGGCGCTACTGGGGTAAGGTTTGTTTTCAGGGTGAAAGAGACCCTTGATGGTCAACCTTGCAGCCAAACAAACCAACCTTGCACCTAGACAGACTGTGCTTCTTTGCAGCGCGTTGCCTTCCCCATTGACCATTCATATAATCCCTGAGTTTCGAAAGTAGCCTCTTTTTATGAAAGGCTAACGATGGAAACACATTGTGCATGGAAGGAAGAGGAGGAGAGAGTTTGAGAAATGGTGTGAGAAATGTGAAGGTTTTGGAGGCTATTTATAGGATTTTTTTTTGCCTAGATTGTAACTCCCCTCCCCATTATTTTGGTCAAAAAACGTGTTCAAAGGAGTTTTACCAGCCATTAATGCTGGTAAAAACCATTGAAAACGTGTTTCTTATGGTGCAGACCACCGTCCAAAAAACTAGCAGAGTCCGAATTATATAATCAACTGAAGGAAGCTGCGCACCTTCTGTGGGGTGAGGGACATTTTAGATTATACAATCCGAAACATGATTTTTTTTTTCATGTGGTCCACATTGCACTAACAGTTTCTGTGGTCGAGGATGCCCAGGGACCTCTATAAATAGGTGTCCCTGTTTTCATATCCAGAAACCACACAAAATAAAAACCATGGAAAACTCTGTCTTTGATCCGAACACCAATCTAGGTGCAGTTTACTACAACGGGGGGAAACCACCTCATCTGTTCAGGATCCCCACTGATGTCACCCTTTTCAGGTTGAAGAGTTAGCTGAATCAAATAAACCTTGAACTCAACTACAGATGCACACAAGGATTGAATGTTATTGAGTATCGAAGTCCTTCGACCGACTCAGCCTGGAGTGTGCGGTTAATCTGGATGAAGCTCATGAACGACGACCATGTCAGAACCATGTTCTCCATCTTTGGCCAGTTCAGTACTAGAGGGCCGTTCGAGTTGGACGCTTCGTTTGTCAGATATGTTGAACATATTCGATAAAGTTTGATCCGGTCAAGGAACTACGAAGAGATCAGGGCACTAATGAACCCACCACACGAAGACATTAGTTTAGATGATCCGTGATGATGTGTTATGTATTATTTAATTACGTGTTTTATGTTATTTTTAATTACGTGTTTTATGTTTTATTTAATTACGTTTTAGTTATATGTTCTTCAACTAAGATGTTTTATTATGTTTTAAATAATATATATTATCTAAATTTTCATTATGTCTTACTTTATGTACTCAAAGATGTTCATTTAAACGCTAAAATAATCCGAATTCAACTCAATTTTATAGGGTGTAAGTGCAATTCAGATTATGTTATCCGAAATCCCTCAACATAGGATTCTTTTGTATGGACTACAATGCACCAACATTTTTCTGTGGTCCACAACGTCCAGAGACCTCTATAAATAAGTATTTATGGTTTTCATTTTCATTTCCAGCTAAACACACAAACACACCAAAGAAAACCATCAAAATTTTGTCATTAAGCTGAGGATTTTTCTCACGTGGTCGCAAATAGATAGCTTTCTATTTGACCGCATGATGAAGATCTTCAACATGCTGTCAAAAATACAAACAAACACACCAAAGAAACCATGAAATTTTTTGTCATTGTGTCGAGGATCTTTCTCATGCTGTTTTAAATAGATTGATCTCTATTTAATGACATGATGAAGATCTTTAGCATGTTGTCAAAAATGTTGCTCTCTAATTGAATACCAAGAGGTTTCCTATGAGCTAGATCTTGGTGCCTTGGCGATATAAATATCTCAGTTGGCAAGACAGCATGATCTAACTCAAAACAATCATCTTGAACACACCTTGTCTTTTATTGTTATGTTGCAGATCGAACTATTCTATATAGAAATCGAACTTGTCGACTATCTTCCTTTCTCTCTCTTGTGTAAACAGGTTCAGGCCTTAATCCTGATTTGCATTTTATTTTCATAGCCTTGATAAAAAAAAAAAAAGAACTTGTCGACTATCAAAACTCTTTTTTGAAGAAATCGAAGGGTTAACGGGAAAAAAAATATGATTCCTTTGTCAATTAGCAAAGAAAAAACAAAATATGATTTTGTATAATATTTCTCTCGCTATATATTTTTTAACTCGATTTGTATATTATTTCTTGAAAATCAAAACACGTGTATTGTTTATGCTACAAGTCATAACTATCATCACTTTGTTACTGCATGCAAAAAGGAGTGAAATGACTTTACCTTTCGTTAATCTTCCTCTTCCATTTCTTTGTTCTTTTTATTAAACAAAATAAAGAAAAAACATTCATACAGAAGAAACTAGAATCACGGACAACGCAAAAGACACTTGGTGCTTTGCTCGACCAAATGAAGAAGAAGAAGCCACTGTTTATTTGTCATACAGGTTCGTTGTTTTTCCTCAAATTTTTCAATATTGTTCGTATTGTTTTAGTACAATATTTTTGTCTGTGTTTGATTGCTTATAATTTTGGTGCATTTATAATCAAATTGATTATTTCCGTAATAAAAAATAATCAAGTTAATTTTTTGGGAACAAATAATGAAATTGATTTGATTACAAAATAAGAAAATTAGTCAATTAAAGTGGGTTCAGATGGTATGTAGTATATCATAGACGTGGTTTAACTTCTAACTTCTTTGGTGTATAATTTAATTTGTATTAGTGGTAAGGCAACCTCCTTGAGCTTTACATTTCTTTAGGTCACACGGTATAAACTTTTTTTAATAGACGAAATGCCAATAACAATTGGAAACCCTACACACACAAGTAGAGGAGCGGAAGTTTGAACCCTACTTAGTGCGTCTGACCTATGAATTTCAACATTTTTGTTAGTTATGCTAGAATTTGTGGACCACATGGTATAAATTTTACTAATTAATTTTTACTATTAATTAGTTTACTAAAAAATTAATGAAGCCGTAAATAATGTCAATGACGGTTGGCTGAAGTTGGCTAAACCACATTGTCGTGGGTTCAACTCTGTTGTGTCATGACATCTTTGGTAGATGATATGTAAATATCTCTTTTAATGCTCTCACTGAACTTTGCCCTCATGTGTGCCGGAGCTCAACTCACCTAAACTTTTTCTTATAAAAAAATTAATCAATCTTTTGATAGTATTTATTATTTATTTTTGTGTTTAATATTATAAAAAACAAATTATCTTGAAAAAGTCTCTAATTTTGTTGTTGATCTTTAAAGGGCCTCATTTCCAAATTTTGTTTAAGGCCCCTAGATTTGTTGGGCCGGCTCGGTGATGAACCCGACTCAAGTCTATTAAACTTCGAAACCCTCATTTCAGCTCTGTCGCCGCAGATACAACGGTATGCTTCTCCTTCTCTTCCTTCACTATAACTTGTTTTCATGTATTTTATTTTTCAGTTTGTTTTGAATTAAACTAATTTTTTTCTTATTTTCTTAATAAGAACTCCCTTCAAGATGAAGAAGCTCTCAGTTGGTGATGCATTATCGTTACTCGCAGCAGTTAAACGTAGGTTTGGATTTGAGAAAAGGGAAAAATATGGATCTTTTCTACAAATTATGAAGGATTTCAAGGCTGAAAGAATTGATGCTAGGGATGTCAAATTAAGAGTGTACGAGTTGTTGGACGGCCATGAAGATTTAATTTCGAAATTCAACATCTTCTTGCCAACTGAATATGAAATCAAACTTCCATTGGATCGTGACGACGATGATGACGAACTACAAGGTCATATGTTAGAGACAAAAGATGCATTTGCATTTCTCGAGAAAGTAAAAGATGTGTTTCATGGTAAGAATGAGGAAAAGTATAATGAGTTTTTAAAAATTGTTAAGGATTTCAAGGCTGGAAGAATTGATATAAGTGTTGCTGCGGCAAGAGGGAATGATCTGCTTCAAGGGCATACGGATTTAATTTTGGGATTCAACGCCTTCTTGCCAAAGAAATATCGAATCACACCTCCAGTTCAGCTTGACACCGGTTAGTAGCCTACCATTATTTATATATTTATTTTTATTTATGCAGTTTTTTGCTATAAAGATTCAATAAATTGGTCCATCGTTATTGTATTGAGAGAAGTGAGTGTAAGATTAAGGGATTAAGTTTAACGATAAGTTGGTAGGGTCCTTCAAGGTTTAGGGGAAATATTTTCTTTTGTACAAGTTGATCATAGAATAGAAATATTTTCATGTATCAAACAGATGAAGGCTATATCTTTGGAGAATTAAAAGTAGGGGTTTGCAGTTCATGCATTTTATGTCTATAGGAACCTAATGTTCACTTGTAAAAACTGTCTTGATTAAAAGAAAATATAGCAGAAGCTCCTTGCATCCAGACAATATTTTGTAAACCTGCAATCGAAGAAATTATCATATGACATGTATCAACCTTAGGATTCATTTGACACTCATATCTCCAATTTCTCCCTTGCTGTCTCTAGAATAAAAACAAGTTGTAATCTGTAAGTCTAAGCTTGAAATCAAATAAAAGAAAGCATCCACTCTGTGTGTTTTTTAGTTTGTGTTTTCATATTTCTTTTCTTCTGAACATGGCTTTTGTTCTAACAACATTGTTGAAGAGCTAAATTTACGATAGAATGGAAATAGTTCATGTATTTTATGTCCATGGGAAACTAATGTATCCTGATAAGAACTGTCTTGATAGTTTCCTGTGAAACTTTGGAATTAAAAGTAGAAATTATCATAGTTAGTCTCATCCTTAGGATTCCCTCTTTTATTGTTTCCAACTCAGCATACTTCTCATCCAACTCATACTCACTATGTCCCTTGTTGTCTCTTTCTCGTATAAATATGAGTTGTTGGCCTAGCATCCACCAATATTGCTATTGAAAGCGTTATGAACACTCACATTAGGTCACATGTTTAGACGCGATAGAAAACATTTTTTTCGACCTATTCTGAAGGGAAGACGAGTCGTTCTTGATAGTATGTTAATTAATATTTTATGCTTTCTGTTAGAATGTTAATTTCCATGTGAGGGTGAAAATGGCTATCTAATGTTTCTTTATCTTCTCATAGTATATAAGATGAACAAAAAAAAAAAAAACATATCTTTCGGAAATATGAAAAAAGCATATGTTTTTAAACCACCTAATATTGTCATTGTTGTGATACACAGGGGAAGCAATGAATAACATACAAGATGGTTGTAAAATTTCTTGGGATATGCTTGATCTCATTTCCAGAGATCTAGATTTCGATGACCTCTTTCAATTCGCTGGTGTGTGCAAGAATTGGAGGGAATTTCATAAAACTTATTGGAAAAAGTTCTTGGCATTCCAAGAACCATTACTTATTCAAAAGTCTTCCAATGATAAGAAATCCTTTTCCTTCATCAGCATAGCTGACCGAAAAGTTTATCACTCCAAGGCGATCAATCAATTCTGGCACGTTGCTTATTCTGGCTGTTCTAGCGGATATTTGATCATGACAGGGGACAATAATTCTTTTCTTCTATTGAATCCATTTACAAGAAGAAAGAAGGTAATCAATACATCAACCTTTAAAGTCAATTCTTCTTATTTTGCTTACCATGTCTTGCTTGCTTTTGGCAAAGGCTCAGAGGAATTTGTCTTAGTCGCTTCATGTAAAAGTTCTGGTAGTTTGTATGTCTATCAGTCTGGAAATTTGGGCTGGGTTACATATTCAACAATGGAAAGTCCATGGAAGGTTGTTGACTTTGTTGTTTTGCATCATACTATATACGTTGTCACCGACAAGGCCAACATAGGTGTACTTGACTTGAATTCCACAGATATAAAATTTTTAGAACTGAAGAGTACACCCGATGTAACATCTACCTCACTCCTCAGGATGGTTAGTTGTGATGGACAACTTTTAGTGATTCATATTGCTTCCGAGGAAATATTGAATGTTTACAAGATAGACTTCTCAACCATGAATTTTGTCAAGATGGAAACTTTGGGTGACATTGCATTATTTTATGCTTCGGGGGAATACTTCTATGCATTGAGCAACCCGAGAAGGTGGGGTTTTGAAAGCAACTCTTTGTATGCCATCAATCTTTCATCCACAACATGTAAAGTGTGTTTAGGGGATGATAACGAACTGCCAAAATACATTAAGCATGATAGAACTCGAGTTCCTCCAAAGGAAAACGCCTACTTGCTGGATTGGTGCTTTAGACATCTACACTATGAGGTGGATCTTTCTCCAGTTGAGTAATCTGGTTATTGTACACATTGTAGCTTGTGATATTTGTGTTTGGACCATGTTTTTTATGTTTCCCTTTTGTTTTCCAATAATTTGACTAGACTGAATAAAACATGTCATGGTGTATGGTTTCAACATTAGGGAACTATTGAGATAAATAGTTGTGAAATGGATGCTGATATCGTTAAACGACTGAACCATCTTCTGTGGTTGTGTTTTGTTTTGGAAGCATAAAGTTTAACATTTCCTATTTTTTCTCCTTCTGCATTTCATTTAAGATTTTACTTTAATTGGTTCAAAGGAATTAGAAATATACTTATCTTCAACCACATGTTGAACATATTGAATTGTTGCCACCATAAATTTAGCTTCATTGCTTCAAAATTGAAAAATAAGCTCTCTTTTTTATTACTAACGGTGATAGGTTCTTAAATTCTACTTTAATTTGATTTTGTTAGAATATTGTTATTTCTCACATTTTTTATTTGATTAAAGGGGGCCTTTTTCTGCCCATGTTTCTAAAAACCCACAACATAGAGTTGTCTGGAAGTATCACTGCATTACCATTGCCCATGTTTCAAAGGAGTTATACTTCCAGAAGTATAAAAAGGAGTTATACATTTTCAAAGGACAACTCTATGTTGTGTGGGTTTTTAGAAACATGGGCAAAAAAAACCCACACAACATAGTTATTATTTCTCCTTTGTGCAGGGAGAGGTTTTGGTTGTTGATGTTGGAGTGGTGGTGGTGTTTATAGTGATGTTGGAGCAGTGGTAATGCGGGGAGTTATGCTGCCGTTGGCTTCTTTTTTCAACATTTTCGTGGTTTATATGTCCGATTTCTTGTTTCCACGATCTGTTTTCTTGTTGGTTTGTGGTTTGATTTGGCTGGTTCGACTTTGGTTTGTTTTTATGCTTGTTCGGTTTGCGCCACTACTCCACCTTTTCACTGACTTAGGAATTTGTCATGTCGATAATGGTGGGCCACTCGCTTTTGCTTTGAGGTAGGAAGTTAGTCTCTAGTTTCAAGTTTTTGGGTAGATTAAGGTGTCTTCCCCAGCGGTTCGAGAGTAGAGGGGTGCCTTAATGATTTGATTCGAGAGTCTGATGCGCCGATCACTGGTTATTATTTTGTGCTGCTGGTATGTGGGGGTTTATCTAGGTTTTTGTTTTAGCTTTGGGTTTGGAAGTTTTGTTTTTTATTGGTGTGTGTTGGTGACAACCTTAAGTGAAGTTGTGTCTTTATTGGTGTTTATGATGTATGGTGTGTATGTATTTTCTTTTAGGTGTTCCGCCTATATATGGCGTCTTTTGATATGCAGTTTTTGTGTTGTCAATTTCTGTTCGTCTTGTGCAAAGATTTGATTATTAATAAATTGTGCAAAGATTTGATTATTAATAAATTTTACTCTTCAAAAATAAATTTAATAAGAACTATTTAACTATTTTTTTCATTTTAAAAAACTATTTCATCATTATATATCTTTTATTTCTCAATGCAAATAATATTGTAAATGTGCTTTGACAACCCCTCAAAAAACATTGCAATTGCGCTTTGACGCGTAACCCACGTTTGAACGATCAGCCCGTGCGAAGCACAAGTCTATTGCTAGTTTCTATAAAAAGTTGAGATTTTTTTATACATGTAAGTAAATTAATCAATTAAGGTGGGTTGAGTTGGTAAATAGTTTAAGACCCTAATATCATTTGCCAACATGATGACTTTTTTCATAGGAACTGTAAATATTCTGATAGGCGTGCTGTTATGAACATGGCTAGTCCAAAGGGGTGGCAAGCAAGTCAAGATCCTCTCTATTTATTAGTCTATTAATTTCTTCTATTTGGAGAGATAAAGACATAAAGAAGTTTGAAAATAATTAATAGTAGTGGACCCATTTAGTTGTAGGACCCACTACATGGTTTTTTTGTATCTATCTCTCACCAAATGATATTATCCATGTAGTTTTAGCAAATGGAGAGGATCTTAATTAATGCCAAATGGAGTTAAGATCCTCTCCATTTATGTCTTTCTCCATTTCTTCCATTTGGATAGATAAAGATACATAAAATCTTGAAAAAAGTAAAATATAAATAATAATGGTGGGACCCATTTAATGATAGGATCCACCATCTATTTTTTTTATATCTATCTCTCTTCAAATTGCAAACTCCATTTATTTTGCCAAATGGAAATGATCTTAACCCTGACAAGTGGGGCTTTGTCCAAAAGGGGTGGCAACCGAGGAAGCTGTCTTGAACTTCGCATTACTTTAGGCATTAAATTTACTATTTAATTTAATTTATAATATTTTTTTAGGGGATTTAAATATTAATTTTTTTAACAAAAGTAAATGATATTCATTAACTCAAATTGTTAAAGTACCAAAAAAAAAAGTATATCGATACAATACAAATTCAAAGTCGCTAAAACCAAAAAGATTAATCTGCTAAAAACACTCATAGCATCCATGTCATGGTATAAAACGGCAGAGTACATATGTCTACATATATGACTATATTCAAGCTACCAAAATTTTCATGTTTTCGGATCTACAAAGTTGACGACGCAAACATCATTGATTGAATCTGCAATTGATAAAAGCTAATCTTTCAAATCAAATAAACAACACATTAAGAAGAGAAATAAAGAACACAGTGCACAAAGACGAAAATTCAAAATAAACCAAGTCGTGCTAGACGACAATGTCCCAAAAACAAGCGAAAAAAACTAAAAAAATGTGAAAATCACTTATTTAATTAAATTAGAAAGAAAAACAATTCGGATGAGTGATTTTCTGTTAATAATGAACCTAAGTCACCCCTCTTTGATATATCTAGAAGTAGAAAAAATTGTGACGGCTAGGTTTTTATTTTTTGGTGGTGGCCGGGGTTCGAACCCCGGACCTTCCATATATTATGCATTGTGCATACCAACTGAGCTAAGCTCACGCGGACGACGACTAGGGTTTAAAAAAGGGAAGAGAGAGATATATATTTTTAGATCACATAGTTTTCAATTAAGTATTAATTAATATTATAAAAAACTAATTAGCATAAAAAAGCGTCAAAGTGTTATAAAACAAGTAAATAGAAACAATAATAGAGAGAAAGAGAAGAAGATAGAATAGAGAGAAGTATTATTATTCTCTGGTGTGGTTGAGAATGTTACAAATGAGCTCTATTTATGGGAAAATAGAATAGCTTATGGACTAAGCACAATGATCTAGTAGTATAGCCCATTAACCCATTTGTTATTTGGACATCCACTATTAATATTTATAACACTCCCCCTTGGATGTCCATCGAGGATATGCCTCATTAAAACCTTACTAAAATAAAACCCAGTGGGAAAAAAATTATAGTGAAGGAAAAAGAGTACAATATCCTTTTGAGTGTGAACTGCCTCGTTAAAAACCTTACCAGGAAAACCCAATAGGACAAAACCTCGGTGAAGGAAAAAAGAGTGCAGAACAAATTTATTTCTCCCCCTCATGAAGACAAATATCTCTTAGACGGAGAAGACCAATTCTTAATACAAGTTTCTCAAAAACTTTACTTGGGAGTGACTTTGTAAAAACATCTGCAATTTTATCACACGAACAAACTTGTTGAATGCTGATATCACCATTCTTCTGAAGATCACGGGTGAAAAAGAATTTGGGAGAAATATGTTTTGTTCGGTCTCCTTTAATGTATCCTTCTTTCAACTGAGGAATACATGATGTATTATCTTCATAAATGATTGTTGCATCCATTCTTCCAGAAGATAAACCACAATTATTTTGCATATGTTGAATCAATGACCTTAATCAAACTCATTCTCTGCTTGCCTCGTGAAATGCTAAAAGTTCTGCATGATTTGATGATGTTGCTGTTATGATCTACTTTACAGATCTCCATGAAATGGTTGTATCTCCACTTCTAAACAAGTAATTTGTTTATGATCTACCATGATGAGGATCTGACAAATAACATGCATCTACATAACCAATTAATTCTAATTTGGGTACTTTGGGATAAAACAATCCCATATCCATTGTACCTCTAAGGTAACGAAGTACATGCTTGACCCCGTTCCAATGTCTTCGCGTGGGTGAAGAACTATATCTTGATAATAGATTGACAAAAAATGATATATCAGGACGTGTATATACATCAATGCTCCTATTGCACTGAGATATGATACTTCAGGACCAAGTAGTTCTTCACCTTCTTCTCGAGGTCTGAAAGGATCATTCTCCACATCCAAGGATCTAACAACCATTGGAGTAGACAATGGATAAGATTTGTCCATGTAGAAACGCTTTAAAACTTTTGCTATGTAAGCTTCTTGATGCACAAGAATCCCACCTTTTACGTGCTCAATTTGTAATCCAAGACAAAACTTTGTCTTTCCTAAGTCTTTCATCTCGAACTCTTTCTTTAAGCAATCTATGGCTTATGGAAGCTCTTCAGGAGTTCCGATAATGTTTATGTCATTAACATAGACAAAAATTATAGCAAATTCTTTTACAGATCTTTTCATAACAGTACATGGACAAATGGAGTCATTTTTATATCCTTCCCTCAACAAATATTCACTGAGGCGATTGTACCACATGCGTCCTGATTGTTTTAGTCCATATAGAGACTTATTTAATTTTATGGAATAGTCTTCCTGAGTTCTTGAACTATTTGCTTCAGGCAAATTAAATCCTTCAGGGAGTTTCATGTCAATGTCACTATCAAGTGAGCCATACAAGTAGGCTGTAACGACATCCAACATGTGCAAATTGAGCCCTTCATGAGCTATAAGGCTAATTAGGTATCTAAAAGTAGTTGCATCAACTTACATCAACTACAGGTGAGTATGTCTCATCAAAATCAATTTCGGGTCTTTGGAAAAAACCTTGAGCAACAAGCCTTGCTTTGTATCTTGCAACTTCACCATTCTCATTGCGTTTTCGCACAAACACCCATTTATATCCAACTTGCTTCATGCCTTTAGGTGTTCAGACAACAGGTCCAATACCTTTCTCTTATTAAGAGAGTTTAATTCTGCTTCAATTGAACCTTTCCATTTTGGCCAATTTTCGCTTTATCTACATTCTTTAATAGACCTTGGTTCTTGATCCTCGTTATCATGTATCACATTCAGCGCTATGTTGTTTGCAAAAATATCATCAACGTTGATTTCATGTCGGTTCCATTGGATTTCAGTAGTGACATAATTTACTGAGATCTCTTCATTTTCGGGAATTTCAGGTACCTGATCAGTTTCTTCTGGAACTGAAATATCAATTATGTCAGAACACTCTTTTAGAGTTTCTATATCCTCGTTTGGGTTATCTTTCCTTTAAGCTCCTTTTCTTATTCGAGGTTTTTTTTTATTTTATATATATTTGGATACGATTGGTCTACCATGCTTCAAGCATAGTTGAGACTCATTTGCAATATTAGAATATCCTACAGGGATATCTATTTCGTTTGGAGCATTAGCAGCTGATATTCAATTTGTTTAACTTTGCATATGAGTTATATCTTGAGGATCATGATGAGACAATAATATTTCCTTTCAAATAATTATTTGAACTTCAGGTTCACATTTTTTAGCTGCTTATCATCTCCCCCTAGTATTGGGAAAACTAACCCATCAATCGATAATCAACCTACTGGGTTGTAAACAAGTTGACTTAATAAAACTTATGATAGATGGAGATTCATATCAAAAATGTTTTCCCAATATTCTTTCAAGATTTATCCTAGTGTATTATATTGGAGCAATTGTGATATACACAACACATCCAAAAATTTACTAAGATGAGAAATATTAGATTGTTTACCTAAAACCAATGATGAATTAGAGGGAGGACTTACATATAGTAATAAGTTGGCTTGATGCAAATCAATATATCAACATAAAAGATTGTTGATTCCCAAAATAGAGTTTATACTGTATGGTTTCATAAGTATCAAACATACAATTAACTTTAGACGTCTAAAGAATGGATCTTCAAGTCCATTTTTTTTATGAGCATATGCTAGCAATTTTTCAATATCAATTTTAATTGACAAATGATACTTATCAAACGCTTTCTGAAAAGTTCAGAAAATAAACTCATTGTCAAATTTGTTGACAAAATAATCTCACATACTTTTGGTTTGTAAGTTAACAATAATCATACATTGTTGGTCGAATAATCTCACAAACTTCAGGTTTGTGAGTTAACAATAACCACACATGTAATTTAGTTGATCCATATTTTCGGTGTATTTATTCACAAATATCAACTTATACACATTTACATATATTGAGAGACTAAAATCCTCAAATTTTCTATTTCCTTTGGAAAAAAAAGTTAAGACACAAAAATTATTTGATTGAAGAATCTTTTGGCTATTCAACACAAATCCATTAAAATTTAACTATTTTTGCATCAAAATGAATCTGGGATAACCCAACCGGTATAGCCAACGACAAACTTAATATAATATGTAAACTTCTGGTTTACGATAATACATTAGCTCTTTAGGAGCTTTGAGTAATCTTTGTAGTTATTCGGGATATATGACAAATGATCAAGAAAAATCATTTTGAGCGATCCTTCAGGGATCGTTATATATTTTTAAGAATTATCATTTGAAAGATGATTTGTAAACTTCTGGTTTACAATAATATGTGTTTCATTTGTTCTTATCCATAATGTATCCAAATGAAACTATATAATAGATATGTTAAAGTCTTGATTCATCTCTTGTATTACCATAGATATAAAAAGAGCTAAATTCAAAATTTATCCAAGAAATAAAACTTTATAAATCATATGTAATTTTCAGGTGAATAATTACGCAAAAAAAATTGTCAATAAGATATATTTCCAAAGTTTGATATCTTCACAAAGTAAATTACTTGTGAGATCAAGATAAAATAAATTTATTTCCTAAGAATATATATATATATATATATATATATATATATATATATATATATATACATGTAATGTTTATGAGATAATAATCTTGAAGGATTTAGAAGTAAATAAGATAACGTTAATTAATAGAAGATATTTTCAAGAATTATGTAGAGAAGAATTTGTTCTTACCTTGTAATTCAAGCCATCTAGAAGTCTTATGCAATAAGAAAGAAGAAAATTATAACCAAACTTTGATCATGCAATAAGAAAACAATCTTTGCCATATTCAATCCATATAATAGAAATATGATCGTATCAAGAAAATCTTTGATCAAAAAGTAATTTTCTATCTAATCTAAGTTCATACTAAAGGAATTGTATGACCTTGGCATGTATCATATCAATACTAATCTTTACTAAATCAATTACCATAACCATGATATTAGTTATATAAAACAAATAGTATGAACAATTCACTTGGGAATGACGTTCAATGTGACTTTTCACTATTTTGATCAAAAACCATTCATTATTCAATTACAAATGTGAGTAACCTTTCAAAAATATTCTTCAAGATATTCACTCATTTTGCTACTTCAGGAGCATATTCGAGTGGTATAAAAACATCTATTGTCTCATATTTTCCTCCTTTTTTTTCATGATAAAATAGATCTTATAAATTTATGTTCTGTTATGATTTAAATGTGTAGTTCTTCAAGAACTTAACATCAAATTTACATAAACGGTGACCAAGAAAAATCACCGTTTTTTACTGCCCATAAGGGTGTTTATTAAAGCATTAGTTCTTCAGGAACTATGCCACAAATCTTCATGAACAATGATTGAGATAATTCATTCCTTATGTAGTCCTTCAGGGATGCTTTCAATAATATGTTTATTTTAGTTCTTCAAGAACTATATCACAGATGTTCATAACCAATGATCTTTGAAAATTATTCTTCAAGTAATCCTTAATAGGAGGCATCAATATTGAATTTTTCAAAAATTCATTGAGAATAAAATTTGGTTTTTTAAATTTTCAGGAATTAGCCAACAGATTTAAACAAAATTTGAGACTTTTGAGTTCTTCTGAAACTCATAGAGAATAAACTCTAGACTTTTGAATTCTTTTGAAATTCATATAAAATTTGGTTTTTAAGTTCTTCAAGAACTATATAACCGATCCAATCAGTTAATTGTAGGATCCTTCTAGGATGTATCATTACCGAATTCTTCATGAATTCGTAGGAAATAAAACCGAGTATTTAAGTTCTTCAAGAACTAAGCAATATATTTAAACAATAAAATCAATTCTCTAACAATCTTTTAGAGATTAACACTTTTGAATTCTTCAAAAATGTATACAGAATAAATAATAACAGTAATACAAAACAATTCACATAATAATGATTTAATGCAACCATAATGACATAACGTTTAATATGGTAATTATTCATGCATACTAAAATACTATTGATTACAATATTAAAATACAATAAAATTTACATTAAAGAAAAAAATTGTTACTACTCTTGCACATTAAGGTATTATTCATCACAACAATTAAAATCAACACTAAAGATGATCATACTAAAACATAGCAAATTTACGATAAAAATAATGTAAATTGTGCTACTTTTGCAATCCTTTAGTGATATTAAAATACTTATTGACTTCTTTGTGAGTTCTTCCAGAACTATATAATAAATTAAATCTTGATCAAAAATATAATAATTCTAATTAATTCATCTGTACAATCCTTCAGGGATGCATCTTTGTTGAATTCAGTAAAAAAAATTGTGTTTTTAAGCAATCCTTCAGGGATGCAACACCTTTGAATTCATCAGGAATTCATTGGAAAACAATTTGAGTTTTTAAGAAATCCTTCAGGGATGCAAAACCTTTGAATTCATCAAGAATTCATTGGAAAATAATTTGAGTTTTTAAACAATCCTTCAAGGATGCGTTCCTTTCTGAATATAGTTCTTCGGAAACTATATTATAGATGTGATCAATCTTTTATGCAATCCTTCATGGATGCATGAATGTTTAATTAAAAACAAACAAAATAGTATATAATTTGTATAATAACAATAATATGTATCTATAAGGCATTGATTCCAAATTGATGGAATTGCAACAATAACCTATAATCATCGATACCAAATTACAACTTATTATAATAGATTAAGAAGAACTATTCATCTTCTTAATTGATTAGAGTATAACGTGTTATAAAACAAGTAAATAGAAACAATAATAGAGAGAAGGAGAAGAAGATAGAATAGAGAGAAGTATTATTATTCTCTGGTGTGGTTGAGAATGTTACAGATGAGCTCTTTTTATAGGAAAATAGAATAGTTTATGGACTAAGCCCAATGATCTAGTAGTATAGCCCATTAACCCATTTGTTATTTGGACATCCACTATTAATATTTATAACACAAAGTTTGTTGTTAATTAAATTTTGAAACCTAACTTCAGTTCTGAAGCCATAAATACAATGGTATTTGCTTCATTCTCTTCCTTCACTGTACTCTTCTTTTCATGTATTATGTATTTTATTTTTCAGTTTTCCTTTGAATTAAACTGAATTATTCTTATTTTCTTAATAATAATTCCCTGCATGATGAAGAAGCGCACCCGTGGTGATGCATTAGCGTTACTCGCAGCAGTAAAACAAAAGATTATGGAAAAGTATGAATCTTTTATACAAATTGTATTGGATTTCAAGGCTGAAAATATTGATACTAGGGTTGTCAAATTAAGAGTGTATGAGTTGTTTAAAGGCCATGAAGATTTAATTTTGAGATTCAACACCTTCGTGCAACTGAATATGAAATCAAACTTCCATTGGATCATGATAATGACGATAGTCGTGATTAGAGAAAAAAGATGCATTATCGTTTCTCAAGAAAGTAAAAGATACGTATCGAGGTAAGAATAGAAAAAAGTATGCAGAGTTTTTAAAACTTATGAAGGATTTCAAGGCTTGTAGAATTGATACAAGTGGTGTTGCGGAAAGAGTAAGGATTTGTTTAAAGGGCATACAGATTTAATTTTGGGATTCAACATCTTCTTGCCTAAGACATATGGAAACACACTTCGACCTCAGCTTGACACTGGTTAGTACTCGACATATCTTGATAAATTTTAATATATTTATTTATGCAGTTTTGTGCTATGCCTATATTCTGCGATAAACTTATTTATTTATATTGAGTGTACTAGTATTAATTTAGGGACTAATTTGATGGTATTTTGTACGATAAAAGATATCAATTGCGACATTTCGCATTTGCTGGGTTTGGTTCATTGTTTATTGATAAGCAGATAGGTCACTCAAGGTTTACACGGGTACTCTAGTAAGCTGGACTGTAATATTTAAACACAAGTTGTAATTTGTAACTCTAAGCTTGAATAATAGAAAGATACTTCATTCACTATGCAGTCAGAGACTAAGGAATAATTGGCAAACTCCGTGATCAAATCTTGTTTGTTCTTTGTTTGCATTTTTGTAGTTTTTTTTACTAGATCTGTTGTTCTAATAGCATTGTTGAAGAACTAAATTGATGATAGAAATATTTCATGTAACAAACTGATAGAAACTAATTTAATATGTAAGTCTAAGCTTAAATAATTGAAGAACTAAATTGTGAAAGCAAGAAGGTGAGTCGTTCTTGATAGAGTCTAAAGTGAAAGCAAGAAGAAGACTCATTCTTGACAAAGATGTTCCTAAAACTTTCAGGTTTTGTAATAGTAATCATTTGATAATTTTATCCCAAATCATAACGCTAAGGGGTGTAATTAAATCCTAAAATTCTAAGAGTTTGAAATTTATAATTCTATTATCCTAATCTTATTAATAATAGGAAACCAAATAGAATAACTCTAAATTAAATAATATAATATATCCTAATCAATAATCCAATTGTCTGTCAGAGTTCCCACAATTGACAATGCAACAAATGGATAATTGCAAAAGGGAAAGAGGAGAGACTTCATCAATTTTCTTCAAACTCATTGTCGATCATCATTTTCCTATTTATGCACATTCCAAGCTTACAGATTTTAGGATCGTTAGCCGCATGTCCATTTGCCAAAACCAATTATATTATGCCAAGTGTATTTTCAAATATGACATTTTGAATCATAACTATTATGAAATGTGAAAATAGTTTGTTATTGCATAATAGTTCAATGGTTACAAGCTTATTTGTAGGTAGCTGAGCATGCACAATAGCTTACAGTGGGAATGCATCAACATATAGAAAGAGAAAATAAGCTAAGCTATGTTGCTTGGAGTCTAAGCTTTCCTTATTAGTATTATCATGTAATAATAACATTGTCATCTTTTATGTTGCTGTCTCATATCAGGAAGCTTTATTTCTAGTAGAATGTTAATTTCCATTAGAGGCATTAAAATGGTTTCTAGTAGAATGTTAATTTCCATTAGAGGCATTAAAATGGATATCTATTGTTCATTTGCTATAAGGGGCATGATCACTTAAATGGAAAAATAAACTACTGACATTAAAAAAAGAGGATAGTACATAATTGTATTTTATGTGGATCTCCATTTTTGTCCGTAAATAATGTGGAAATAAATATTTTTTATCTCCTTGTTTTCTATGATAATATAAGATGAACGATAAAACAACATATCTTTCAGAAAAATGAAAAAAAGTTTATGCTTATAAATATCACTTTACATTGTCATTGTTGTGATACGTAGGGTCCAAAAAGAAGAAGGTAGCAGATGATTTTTTAGTTCCTTGGGATTTGCTTGATATCATTTCTAGAAAACTAGATTTTGACGACCTCTTTGAATTTGCTGGTGTGTGCAAGAATTGGAGGGAATTTCATAAAATTTATTGGAGAAATTTCTTGGCATCTGAAGAACCATTACTTGTTCAAAAGTCTTCCCATTATGAGAAATCTTTTTCCTTCATCAGCTTACCTGACCGAAAAGTTTATCACTCAAAGGTGATCAATCACTTTTGGCACTTAGCCTATTGTGGGTCTTCTAGTGGATATTTGATCATGACAACGCAAAATAATTCATTTATGCTAATGAATCTATTTACAAGAAGAAAGATGGAAATCAATACGTCATCCTTTAAAGTAAAGTTTTCTACTTTTGCTTACCATGTCTTACTTGCTTTTGGCAAAGGCTCAGAGGAGTTTGTCTTAGTGGCTTTATGTAAAAGTTCTGGCAGTTTGCATGTCTACCAATCTCGAAATTTTGGTTGGGCTACCTATTCAACAAAGGGAAATCCATGGAAGGTTGTTGACTTTGTTGTTTTTCATAATACTATTTACGTCGTCACCGACAAGGTCAACATAGGTGTACTCGATCCTTGAATTATGCAAATATAATATTTTTAGAACTTAAGAGTACTCCCAATGTTAGTTCTTCCTCACGCATAAGGATGATTAGTTGTGATGGACAACTTTTAGTGATTCATATTACATCTCAAGAAATATTAAATAATGTGTACAAGATTGACTTCTCAATCAAGAATTTTGTCAAGTTGGAAAGTTTGGGTGACATTGCATTATTATATGCTTCTAGTGAATACTTCTATGCATTGATAAACCCTGAAAGGTGGAGTTTTGAAAGCAACTCTCTGTATGCCATGAATCTTTCATCTATCAAATGCATAGTATGTTTGGGGGATGTCAACAAACTGCCAAAATACATTCGGCAAGATCGACATCGAATCTATGCTAGAAAAAGACCATACTTGTTGGATTGGTGTTTTAAACATCTACACTATGAGGTGGATTATTTTCTAGTTTAATTAGTAGCATGCTTAATGTACATTGTGTAACTTACTATTTGTGTTTGGACCTTGTTCCCATGTTTCCCTTTTATTTTCCAATAATTTGACTAAATAAACTTGTTTGGATAAGTTGTACTATAATTTTTTTAGAAGTTTGTTTTTTATTATATTTTGTATTGATGGAAGGGAACTACTTTCCCCCTCCATCTTTTCTATAAACCACGCAAATATTAGGAAGTCATTGTGGAAGGGGAAATAGAAGCTCCACTGTTATCTGTGACAAGTAGAAGTTCATAAAATACAAATCGTTTCAATTATATTAGTAAATCACATTGTTATATACATAGTTTAAACCATATAGAGTAAACTTTTCATGATAATTCCATTTCTATTTTATTTAAGAAAAACAAATAACAAGCAAAAATTATATTATTTTGAGACTTTCATTTTGACAAGGAATTTTTTTTTTTGCTGGGGCTGGGGTTCGAATCCCGTACCTTTGCATATATTATGCATTGTCCATACCAACTGAGTTAAACTCATGAGGACATTTTGAATAGGATATCAAACAGTTTGACAATATTCAAAAGAAAATTTAAGTAGAAAATATAAGTTTGGTCCAAACTTATATTTCGTTAACGACAATATTCAAAAGAAAATTTATCTTCTCCTACGTTCTTAAAATCTTCCAATATTACAATTTTATCCCTCTTCGAGATCACAAAATTCGGAAGATTATGAGAACATTCACTACGAGAATTCTGCGCATTTCATGCGGAGTTTCTTGAGAACGAATATGCGTAGGAATACCTAAGGATTTTGCAGTGGATAATGCTACTATGGCAGGCAAATCCTAAGAACTACCACTTTTCCTGTTTTCACACTCTATAACTCGACAACAAGATCAAGTTCATAAACCAATGAAATAAAAATGCAATCGATGATTTAAAACACTAATTTGAAATATGAATTAAGAAATTATCTCCTACCTAATTTTTTTTGACAAAATCTCCTACCTGATTTATTATTGTCACCGCGCTCCTAGGGTTTGGCCTAAGAAATTGTAAATGCTGTAATTTCAATTAGTATATGGTTGTTAAATTAGTATATGGTTGATAAATATCAAATAACTCTAATAGTTAATTTTACACATTTCTTGTGGAGTTTCCTTAGAAATAATATCTGCAGGAATACCCGAGGATTTTGCTGCGTATAATGCTATTAAATGGTAATTTCCTGCTGATCATGTGGTGGCAGAAAAATCCTAAGGTAACTACCACTTTTCCTGCGGATTTACATACGGACATTGTTTGTAAACAGTTATATATCCTTACGTATCTTAACTGGCTAAGAAATCCTTGGAAAATTATGCAGGTATTTCTGCGGGTCTTCCGTGATTTTCTTGCGGATTATTTGCATTATTTTTTCAATTTTTTCTTCATGAAATTTGTCAGATTGTTGGCTTCTCAGTTTCTATGATTAAAAAATTGAATGAAGACAATGTTTTGAAATTTTGATTTTGTTTAATTTTAATTTTTATATATATATATATATCGACCGTGTAAATTTTTTACACTTGATTGAGTGTTTTAATTAATTTTAGATGTAAATTTTTTTTGAAGAACTTGACATGTAAAATAATTTGTGTGAGAGTTTCGTCGTTAGACTATTTAAAATAAAAAAGTATTAATCATAAGTTACAGTTCAACTAACAAAAAACCAAATTATTTTTTTTTTTTTTGGTACAACAAAAAACCAAATTATTATGTCTGATATTTGTGATGTTTAAGGTCCATTTTGATTTGTGAGTTTCAACTTTGAAGTGGTAAATTTAACATCATATACTAAACTTCAAAATTTTCAGAACTTTAAAACCTCCGAATTGATCAATCCAAAAGGGTAAAATGTAATTTTTCAGGACTTTTTACACATTTACTGTGGTCAATCTGATGTAAAATGTTCATTTCAAAGTTTCAGGACTTTTTACACTTCATAATGATCTTTTTGTTACTATGTTTTTTCCTGCATTATTAGTGGCAGTAGTTAATCATCATCCTATGGGGAAAAACTGATCCGGTTCACTATTATATTAGAAGCACTTACTTATAAATATTCCTTTAAGTATGAAATCAAAAATAAAATAAAATAGTACAATAAATAATATAAGAACTTTCATCTACTGCCACTAATATTTGATACGAGTTAAATTTACGTAACTTTTAATATATGTTTCATGGCACTCATTAACTTAAATCGATGGAAACATGCGATTTTCTCCACTTTGTTTTATATTTTAAGTATTAGGGTTTGATACATGAGAGTGATAATCGTTGCATTTGTGCTTGCTTTCATAGGTTAATTAAGATAAAACATCAAGAACAAAGCAACAAAAGTTATCTGAGAAATATTTCTTGGTGGAATAACAAAACTACTAGAGGTTGCGTGCTACCTTTAGTATCTAATTGATTTGCTAAGCGAGCCAAAAGAGACCAAGTCATATAAGTTGAACGAAAAATCGGGTAGATCAGCAAAGCGAATTTAAGGCGGCTTGATAGACAATATATGATAGCTTGCAAAGGTTTAACCCTGAAGAAAAATTAATTCAATAAGCTAGTTGCAATCCGATTAGAAAATTGTCGCTGATTCAACCACTATAAATAGGACAACAACTGCCATTTTTATGGGATTCACATCACTTTTTCTAAATTCAGAACCGGAAAGGGAGAGCGACCATGGGAGAGAGTGCAAGCTTGAAGGACCTTTGAGGAATCCACTTCAAGAATCAATCTCTTCTCTTATCCTTATGTATTGTAAGGTTAGTTTGTGTAACTAATTCTCTCTTTTGTTAGAATTAGATGTACTTAACCATATCCTACGTAAAGTTTAGATCGGATGATTATATATAATCTTGTTTTGTTATATCAGCGAAGTTATACATGTTTTTAGTTAACCCTATCCTATGTAAAGTTTTGCTACATTTTGTTATTAATATAATCAACTTATTACCTAAAATGTTGTGCTTATCAATTATCATTGCTCATGGCTGATGCAGGTGCAATGTTTTGGCTTACCCATGGTTAACTAAAAATGTTTTTGGTTATACATTAGATCGAATGTATTCATCTTTCTTTAATTTAAAACTGTTATTGAAAATTTACATGTAACACTGCTCCTAAAGAATTGTGGGTGTAATATATACAACATTGGGATCGAATGTATTCATCTTTCTTTAATTTAAAACTGTTATTGAAAATTTACATGTAACACTGCTCCTAAAGAATTGTGGGTGTAATATATACAACATTGGGAATTAGCCACACGAATAAACTTTTACTCTTTTTAGAACAAGCTAAAATGGAATATATTAAAATAACTAAATGTTTTGCCTTGCACAAGTTATGCTAGGAAGAACGTTAAAAGTTAATTACATAGTCTCTACAAAGATTTCAAAGGGGATTAAGCCCATACATAGTGAATCCCATACACAATAGGGGATTAAACCACAAAACATGATAATCAAAATCAAAATAAGATTCTTTATCTTCAACCATCGATAAGATTGTAGCTGACTTTTGTTATAATTCAAAGTGAAATATAAGGAATTACACTTGGCATATTATAATTGGTTGAGGTAAATGGACGCATGGCTATTGATCCTAAGCTTGGGTTGTGTATAAATAGGAAAATGAGGATCACTAGTGGGTATGAAGAAAAATGATGAAAGTATCTCCTCTCTCCCTTTGGTACTCTCTAGTAGAGTAATTTCTTCTATCTCTTTCTTTCTCTATTTTATGTACTAAGAACATCAATTTTAATTGAGTTCTAATCTATCAATTTAACCTTTCATTTCACAATTATCATTTTATTCCATTATCAATTTTAGGAACCATTACATTGGTGCTTTCATCTTCGATCTCTCACCCGCTAAACCAACTTCAAATATGGTGATTCCTGTGTTTGATTGTGAACTTGATGCATATTGGTGGGTGCCTTGCACCGAAAAATACTTCAAGCATTGGAACATACCAGAGACGCAAAAGATGGGGGTGGCCGCAAATGCGATGAAAGGCCCCGCTCTCACTTGGTGGCTCCGATGGTATCCACGCCACCTATGGATGAATTGGGATGAATTCACCTTTGTTTTTCTTTGGAAATTCAAACCTGAATGGCGTGTCATTTTACCGGTACCGGACGACGAAGAGGAGGCGGGTCATGGATCGTCACTATTGATGTCGCCAAGTGTATCTGTGGCTGTGGATTCAACAATAACAGTTAACGATCTCAGCAAATGTGCTTTGGAATCATCAACTATCGCCGACACTACGATTTTCGTTGATCAGGTACAAGCTCAGTTGGTGGTCGATGAAGAATCCGTTGAACAAATTCCCATTGTTGAGTCGTTCCCAGAAGATGAAGAGCAACTGGAATTTCAATCTCAACCATTAGCGCAAGGTGGTAGTATTGATGAGCAATCAACTGTAGCGGAAGAAGAAATTCGTGATTTCAACCAATTTTCATCTTCCCTAGAATTCATGTTGGTGACCTTTGCTTCAGCACTTGCGGTACCATTGTCGATGAAGACGACCGTGAACACTACATCCACAACACCGCAACAACACATGGTTCCTTCGTTTGATCCTGGAGGAAATTTCGGCATTCAAGAGTCACAGACTACCAAAGAGTTCACGCCACCACCCAAACCTCCGTATCGAAACTGCCACAAGATTCCCGTGGAATTTCAAGTGATACAGAACTTCTCCATGCCCCCACCACTTCTTGAACCGCCGGACACCGGAAATATAACGGTGAAATTCATCACAACGATGTCGGTATCGGGCGTCCATTTCATGTTTGTTGAAATACCCCTCAGTGAGATTGGAATGTTAGAATACCCCACCACTCTTATGACAATTCTACCAAGGTACCAAAACAACTTAACTAGTGAAGCTAGAATTGATTTTCCAAATTTTTTGCTGGTGTTGGTTCCTTGTTATACTGCAATTTCAGTGCTTCGTGATGATATGGTTTTTGGTTATGGAACAAGGAAATCAATTGAATGCCTCCACATCAGGACCTTATTCACCAACTGCTACGTGTTTGATGAAATGGTTCTTCCAGGAACATGCTATTTTTCAGTTAAAAATGAGCTCTTACATTTCAAAATGGGTCCTTACATGAATTATTTTTTTCAATTTGGTGACAATTGTGTTCACACTGTTGTTGGGTCCTATTTCACAGTACCTCTTGATACTTTACTAAAAAAGTATGTGATAATTTGGCTTGTGTCTCTTAAAGTGATAATCATTATTGGCTATGAGTTTAACTTTGTTATTGGAAGAATTTTTTTTGTTCTTGCTGCTGCAATACATGGAAGTGTTATTCATGCCTCCAAACTATTTGAGAGCTAAGCAGATGTTGTGATATGGTCTAGTTTAATTAAGAGTTGTGCTCGCGTTTGTTCAGCTAATTTAGCTTCCTACCTCTTTGTGGTTATGGATCTGCTAGGTCTTAAGATTGGCAATTGTACACTCTTTGTATTCTGCTCACCCAATATTCACTGTGACAATCACCGTGTATGCCTTGATTTGAAGTTCATGCACACGGCCTCGTTTTCACATGCCAAGGGTTCTCTTCAAATTCCAATCCCATTAGTTGAGAAGCTTCAAGCTCCTTTAAATACACATGTGTTACTGCATAATTCAATTCTGAGTTCGATCATCTCAACCTATCTTGGGCTTGATTACATTGTGGCAAATACTCCACCGCCACCGGAACCACCTGACGAAGTTGTCATCCGGACATCAATACTTGTGCAGCATCTGCAAGAACAAGCTTGTTTATTTTCGTTTCTCTTACTCATGGTGACAGGGAACATTACTGCGGCACCACCACCTCCGATGACCCCGCACCTCTGTCATAAAGTGGTGAATTTGAATGCTATCTGTCGCAATTGGAGATTTGTTGTGTGCAATGTAGTTGGCATCTTCAGGTTTTATCTCTCACCAATTGTCAGTGTAGCTCTAATTTCATTTTCAAAAGGTGGATATTCTTTTGTCCATTGGGAAGGTTTACTTGAAATCCTCAAGAGCTTTGCTATTGTTGGTGTAGAGCATGCTGTCATGGGTGTTGGTCCAAGCAACTCATTGGAGTCATTCTATGAAATCTTAGACAGGTTGCCTATACTTCTTAATTTTCTTTCTGCACCATACTGCCTTGCACTTAATTCTCTGGCCAAGAAGATTATCAATTTTCTGAGTAACGCCGCAACAAGTGATTTTGTCCCTGGTCATTTAGTTTATAATGACATTGTGGCTTTGATTATGAAAGTTAAGTTGAAGGAGCAGTGCAAGTTCATTGATATTTTCAGCAAGTTATATGTGAGGTTGAGTCTTATTGTTTATTTTGCATTTGGAGTAGCTTGGTACAAGAATAAACATAACAGGAAGGGGTTGGTTGCAATTGTCCCTTCACGTTATTTGATTTTTTATTACTACACCAGAGTCAAACTAATAGACAAAGCATATGAGATTGGGAATGGTATGGGTCGATTAGTTACAAGAAGTTATTCATGGGGTATTGATACATTCTGGAACCTTGTTACTGGTTCGACCATAATTATGAAACAATGGAGTTCATGTGGAAGATTTGATATGTCTATAGGCATAGGATCTTTTTCATTCAAACAGTGGGATCCAGGACCAGTTGGAAAATGTTCTTTTCTACAGCCTTGAGGACAAGGTTGATTTAAATGGGGGGAGTAATGTTATGATTCAAAGTGGAATATAAGGAATTACACTTGGCATATTATAATTGGTTGAGGTAAATAGACACATGGCTATTGATCCTAAGCTTGGGTTGTGTATAAATAGGAAAATGAGGATCACTAGTGGGTATGAAGAAAAATGATGAAAGTATCTCCTCTCTCCCTTTGGTACTCTCTAGTAGAGTAATTTTTTCTATCTCTTTCTTTCTCTATTTTATGTACTAAGAACATCAATTTTAATTGAGTTCTAATCTATCAATTTAACCTTTCATTTCACAATTATCATTTTATTCCATTATCAATTTTAGGAACCATTACAACTTTTATCTAACAATTGAGGCAGCTGAGCTTCGAAAACTATGCTATTTTTCCTTCCATGATGTCCAAACACAAGACAGGCAAATCAGATGCATAAAAGACCTAAACTTTTACTCTATTTACAAGTTTAGTTGTGATTAATTTTCATCGTATGTAGTGTTGAAGTATAATTCATATTCTAATGTTACTTAGTTAGTTAGTATGGGTTAGTTTAGTTAGTTAAGGTGTTAACCCAACTATGGTTAATGGTTAGTTAGTTAATAACTAACTAGTGCATAGTCCTATAAATAAGAGTCATGTAAAGAGTAATTGATATGACTCTTATCACTCATATCTCTTACAATAATAAAGAGTTTTATCATTCGTTTTTGTAATTTCCTCTAAAAGCGTGAGTGTATGGAGATCAGATAGATGATAAATCACAACAAATTCTTCAAGATACCCAAATAAACCTGGCAAAAAAAGAGTACTATCTTCGAAATAATAAAATTAATAAATATGTTAGTTAGTTGAACTTCATTTATATTTGAGGTCAAAATATATGATTATTTTTTCAGTTACCAAAGAAAAAACAAAATATGATTTTGTATATTATTTCTCTATCTCTCTATGTCTATATAATTTTTTTAACTCGATCTGTATATTGTTTCTCGAAATACAAAACACGTGTATTGTTTATACTACAAGTCATGCATCACTTTGTTACTGCATGCAAAAAGGAGTGATTTGATTTTACCTTTTCTTAACTTCCTCTTCCATTTCTTAACTTGTTCTTTTTATTAAACAAAATAAAGAAAAAACATTCATACAGAAGAAGCCACTGTTTATTTGTCATACTTGATTGCTTATTATTGCGCATTTATAATCAAATTGATTATTTCCACAATACAAAAATAATCAAGTTGGTTTTTTGGGTACAAATAATGAAATATGTGGTTTCATACATGTGATTTTGTAATCAAGTTGATTACAAAATAAGAACATCAAAAATTGATGATGACTTCTTTGGTGTAATATTTAATAGGGAGTGGTGAGTCAGCCTCCTAGAGCTTCACTTTTCTTTAGGTCACATGATATAAACTATTTTAAATAGACGAAATGCCAATAACAATTAGAAATCTACACACAAGTAGAGGAATGGAAGTTTAACCCTACTTAATTAGTTCGTCTGA
Source organism: Medicago sativa (assembly GCF_051527215.1). Classification (NCBI taxonomy): domain Eukaryota; kingdom Viridiplantae; phylum Streptophyta; class Magnoliopsida; order Fabales; family Fabaceae; genus Medicago; species Medicago sativa. The sequence continues at coordinate 3,604,973 of NC_140751.1, read as the reverse complement.
CCTATTAACTTCGACAATTTTGTTAGTTATGCTAGGAATTGTGGACCACATGGTATAAATTTTACTCATTAAATTTGCTACTAATTAGTTTACAAAAAATTAATTAAGTCGTAAATGATGTCAATGACTGTTGGCTGGAGTTGACTAAACCACAATGTTGTTCGTTGCGTCATGACCTCTTTGGTGGGTAATAGGTAAATATATCTTTAACTGCTCTCACTGAACCTTGCCGATGTGCCCGGAGCTCAACTCACCTAAACTTTGTCTGATAAAAAAATTAATCAATCTTTCGAAAGTATTTAATATTTATTTTTGTGTTTAAAATTATAAAAAACAAATTATCTTGAAAAAGTCTCTAATTTAGTTGTTAATTTTAAAGGGCCTCTTTTCCAAATTTCTTTTAAGGCCTATAGATTTGTTGGGCCGGCTCGGTGATGAACCCGACTCAAGTTAATTAAACTTCGAAACCCTCACTTCAGCTCTGTCGCCGCAGATACAACGGTATGCTCCTCCTTCTCTTCCTTCACTGTAATCTTCTTTCATGTATTTTATTTTTCAGTTTGTTTTGAATTAAACTGAATTTTTCTTATTTTCTTATTCATAATACCTTTCAAGATGAAGAATCTCTCCCTTGACGATGCATTAGGGTTAATCTCAGCATTAAAATGTAAGTTTGGATATGAGAAAAGGGAAAAATATGAATCTTTTCTACAAATTATGAAGGATTACAAGGCTGAAAGAATTGATGCTAGGGTTGTCAAATTAAGAGTGTACGAGTTGTTGGACGGCCATGAAGATTTAATTTTGAGATTCAACACCTTCTTGCCAACTAAATATGAAATCAAACTTCCATTGGATCGTGATGACGATGATGAAGAACAAGATGGTCGAATGACAAAGACAAATATCAAAGTGCTAAAGAAATATCGAATCACACCTTCAGTTCAGCTGGACACTGGTTAGTAGCCTACCATTATTCTACTTGACATGTGTTGATTATTTTATATATTTATATATATATATCTTTTTATTTATGCCGCTTTTTGCTGTAATCTATCATAACCTTAGCTATATAGCTATATAAAGTGTCAATAAATTGGTCCATCGTTATTGTATTGAGAGAAGTGAGTGTAAGATTAAGGGATTAAGTTTGTTACACTTTGCATTTGTTGAGTATGGCTCATAGTTTAACGATAAGTTGGTAGGGTCCCTCAAGGTTTAGGGGAAATCTTGTAAATTGGCTATAGTATTTAAACAAAAATCGTAATCTTTAACCCTAAGATTGAAATTTAATAATAGAAAGGTACACGATTGGCCAAACTTTGTGATCGAATCTCGGGTGTTCTTTGTTTGCGTTTTTGTATTTGTTTTCTTTTTTACAAGTTGATGTTATATCTTTGGAGAATTAAAAGTAGGGGTTTGGAGTTCATGCATTTTATGTCTATAGGAAACTAATGTTTACTTGTAAAAACTGTCTTGATTAAAAGAAAATATAGCAGAAGCTCTTTGCATCCAGAAAATATTTTGTAAACATTCAATCGAAAAAAATAAAAGTACTTCAAGAAGAAATTATCATATGACATTGTTCAACCATAGGATTCTCTATTTTATCTTGTTTCCAACTCAGAATACTTCTCATTCATTTATCTTGTAATCTGTAACTCTAAGCAAGAAATCAAATAATAGAAAGCATCCACTGTGTGTTTTTTAGTTGATGTAACAAAGATATGGAAGGTATATCTTTGGAGTACTAAAAAAATGATTAGGGGTTCATGCATTTTATTGTTCTAACTAAGGTTTACTGATAAAAACTGTCTTGATAGTTTCCTCTGAAACTTTGGAATTAAATTAGAAATTATCATTGTTAGTCTCATCCTTTGGATTCCCTCTTCTATTGTTTTCCAACTCAGCACACTTCTCATCCAGCTCATACTCATATGCTATTTATTTTTATCCTATATTGCTATTGAAAGTGTATGAACATTCGCATTAGGTCACGTGTTTAGACACGATAATTTTTTTTTCTTTCCACCTATTCGGAAGGTAAGAAGACGACTCATTCTTGATAGAATATTAATTAATAATTTTTGCTATCAGTTAGAATGTTAATTTCCCTCTGAGGATGAAAATTGCTATCTAATGTTTCAATTGCTATACATTGGCATGATCCCGAAAATGGGATAATAAACTATTCACATTAAAATGTTGGTCACCATTTTTGTTTGGGAATATAATGGGAAATAAATATTTCTTTATCTTATTATTTTTAAGGCTTAAATATGGAAATGATCCCTGCAAATATCTGGTGTTTTGGTTTTAGTCCCTGTAAAAATATTTTTTTGGTTTTAGGCCATGCAAATATAGAATAATTGGTTTTGGTCCTTCGTATTTTGTTTTAATCCTTGTAAAATCATTTCATATTGAAATTGGTCCCTATAATATTCATTTTAGTCCTTGTTTTGAGGGACTAAAATCAAATATTCTATATATTATAAGGACCAAATCCAATATGAATCAATTTTACAAGGACTAAAACAAAATACCAAGGACCAAAACCAAATTTTGTATATTTGCAGGGACTAAAACCAAAAAAAATATTTTTACAGGGACTAAAACCAAAATGTCAGATACTACCTCCGTTCCTTTTTAATTGTCACTTTTTGACATTTTACACAAACCAAGACAATCAATACACTACTAGAAAAATCAATTTTAGAGAGGGTAGAAATCCGTCACTAAACTGCCATAATTCCCTCACAAGCTAATTTAGGGACGGATTTAGTGACGACCGGTAATCCCTTAAGAATATTGGCCTTGCTAAATATTAGTGAGGGATTTTGGTTTCCGTCCCTAATTGACACGGATACAATCCCTCACTAATTATTTAAATCCGTCACTAAATATGAACCAGAAATATCCTAAAAATTGGACAAATCCGTCAGTAATTAGTGAGGGATTCTTGTTCCCTCTCTAATAGTGAGGGACTATTCCATCATTTTTTACCATTATTTCCGTCACTAATTAATGACGGATTGGTTTTCCCTTTCAAATTTTGAAGGCACAAATTGTGAGGAAATTGAATTCCCTCACTAATTCAAAGAGAAATTTACATCAAAATATAAATGTTCCATTTCAAACCATATTTCATTAATTAATTATATTAATATTGTATATGCATTTACTATATTAAACCATATTGAACTTGTTGGACATTATAAATATACAACAAAAAACACTTGATAAATTGTCTTCATACCCAACACATACATTCATCACCATAAAAGTCATAAGGAAAATCTCAATAAGTTTACAACCATTGTTCAACTCTCAAAATACATAGAGTCACAAGGAAACTCTCAAAAATCAGTTTCATAATAAACGCTAAACATTTTTAACGATACTAGAAGTAGCACATTAACTAAGTTTGCAACCAAGCTATCAAAATAACCATATATTATACATATTATATATCTATATATCAAGTAGATGGAGGTGGAGGTGGATGTAGATGACCTTGAGAAACCATTTCCATCAATTTAGTCATTTGCTCCCTAAGAAAACGTGAATCTTCCTGCGATGCACAAATCAACTCCTCATGAGCCTTCAATACATGAATAATTCGAAGTAAGTATATGAAATATTTTGATAACTATTCTCCCCTGGTCTTAAACACAGTACTTTGTCACCTGATAACTATATGAAATGTTTGCCTAAAACCTTATCTAAAAACAATGTTGTTGATTTTTACCCGGTATGCTGTCCTAAAAACTTATGATGTGTTCACTGCTTGCCTATATCAGTTTTCTAGAAGCATCAAACAAACTAACATTCTAATATATCTTCCTGTCAAGACAATTCATTATTTTTCTCAATCTGCTTCTTAAATATGGACATGGTTTCATATGTAGTTCTTTATGTCAAAAAAATAATCAAGTGGAGTTAGGATTGGTATGGAAGAAAAAGAAAAAAATTGAAATGGTAGTGCTCTGTCTAAGTCATAGGTACATTTATATTATTTCTTAATATGTGCTTAACAATTAGCACTAGTGCATAACCTCCATAAAAATAGCATCAGTGAACAATTATTTCAGTGCAGAACTATTAAAACAATTAAAAATAGTATCAGTTCTTAACAATTAGCATCAGTGCAGAACCTCCATATCATAGTTCAACTACTTTAAAAATAGACTAAATATTCATCAAGTTCAATAAGGTCATGAAGTAATAACTTACAGCAATATCCTCCATATCATGTAAAATTTGAATGATAAATAACAGGTCTGAAACTGCTGCTATTCAAACACCTCAATGTCCTAAAAACAGCACAAAAACACACACAACACACACAGTCCAACACACAGTCCACTAGGCTTAAAAAACAGTCATGGAAAACAGGCCCCAAATGCTGTCAGCACCTCCCTGCACAGAGAAAACACTCACACCAGCAGCAGAAAAAACACAGCAGCCTCGTTTCATCGAAAGATGATTAAGAGGGGTCAATTCATTTTCTCAATAAGGTAAAAAGCATTTATTCAAGTGTAATACATGCAATTTTCCTACTTCATAATAGCCCTATAAGTTGGGCAAATAAAATGCATAAGAAACACGTTTCTTCCAGATCAGCTTAATCAATATATACAAATTCAACAGTCATCAAAGAGGCAGAAATCTTACAGCAGTCGTAGTTGATGTAGCCAAATTTTCTTTTTAGTATGGTACTCATCATCACTATAAGCAATGCGATAATCAAGATCATAATTTTTTATGTGCAATTATTCATTATCAGACACTTACCAACTTTGGAACTATAAAGGGAGGACTGAAGCAGGACTTTAGGAGCACGATACCTGACCATGGGTCATTAATACATGTCATTAATATACATCACACGGTGCCCTACACAAATTTCTAACTTCATCATCAGAAAACAGCTTTTCCCTTTTTTTCATAAGTTGGTAGAGATTGTATTCCTGCATATCCAAAATTGACCTAAAACAGTTAGTATTAGACTTCAAAACAGCCACCAGTATGCCATAAAATCCAGTCGCTCACCATGTACTCAAAAACAAGGTACAGAATGTCACTTTCTCGAATAACTTCCTTCAGCTTCACGACATTTGAGTGATTCATTTTTCGTAATGACTGTCATAAGGGAAATTAGAGAATAAATATATGCAGAAGCATGAAGTACATTAAATTTTGCAAAGGCACAATATAAATTTTCAGATGAATTTACTACGCTATGGAGACATACATACCTTGAATGCCGGAACAGAGTATTTCCCAGAAAGTAAACCATGCACCAATTTTGTCCTGTCAACAAATGGATGCTTATTTACATTATAACGAAGAAAAATGATCTATGCCTTGAAGAACATCATCTTCACTAACAAATGTTTTCTTCACTAATAAATTGGTATTGTAGTCATCATATATGCCATATATATATATATATATATATATATATATATATATATATATATATATATGCAAACAGAAAATCAGGTACAACACCATAACAAAAAATTTGACGATTTCTTCAAATTAAATTGTCTAGATCAGGCAGAGAAAAATCAGGTAAGTCATAAAACAGATCAGGTAAGTCATAAAATAGAAAAACAGAAAATCAGGTAAGTCATAAAAGCTTAACCAAGTACAAATTTGACGATTTCTTCAAATTAAATTGCCTAGATCATGTACAGCACCCTGCTCTAAATTGTATCAACACCATATCACATAACAACAAATTTCGAACCCAAAATCCAAGTGCCACTTCAAGTAAGGTCATGATGAAAATAACAATAAATATATAAATTAAAACAACATCAGAAATACAAGTATCACCAACATCAACTTCACTAAAGAGAAAAACTATAAAAAAACTATTAAAAATAAAATAAATAATAAATAAATTCTGAGATTGAGAGAGATGTTACCGTCAGTCTGAGATTCACTGAAGATTTGACAAAGGATTTTGGGAGAAGGAAGAAGATTCGATTTTGGGAGTGAGATTCAGTGAAGATCTGTGCTGTGAGAGCATGAGCACCGTAAATTTGGGTTCAAATTCAGCTTCAGATTTTAGGAGAAATTCAGCTTCAAATTAAGAAGAATCTACAAATTAAACACATAAATTAGTAAAGAATGGGAAGAAATTTCAATTAACAAAGAAGAAATCTGAAACTGACCGATTCCAACTGAGAAGAGCTTGCGATTCCAACTGAGAAGGAAAGAAGGGTTCCAACTGAGAAGATGAGAGAGGTTGAGAGAGCGATTCAGGGACTAAGAAGGAAAGAGTTGTTCAGTGAGAAGCTTGCGATTCCGAGAGAGTGAATGAGAAGCTTGCGATTGAGAGAGTGATTGTGAAGGACCGATATGTTTTAAAGATGAGAAGCTTGCGATTGAGAGAGTGATTGAGAGTTTGGGGAAAATTTTGGGTTAATTTTATTTTAGGGTTTGGGTTCATCTTGAATTTTTAGGAGTGAGAAGTTTTGAAGATGAATATTTGGGTTTGTGAGTATAAAATTTGGGGGATAATTTTTTTTTTTAATGGAAAATTTTGGGGATAATTATTTTGAGGTTTGTGAGCCAAAAAAAAGAGGGGGAATATTTTGGTATGAGAGGAGGGAAACCAAAACGTGAAAATAAATGAGGGGGAAGTAATTCAGTTTTGGCTAATGAATTTAGTGAGGTTTTTAGTGAGGGATACATTAGATAGAGATATGCAATTGATATTAGTGAGGATTTTAGTGAGGGATACATTAGATAGGGATAAAATCCATGTCAAATTCCGTCACAAACATTCAGCTAAAGAATTTAGTGAGGGATTTAGTCACGGAAGTTTAGTGAGGGACTTTTTGTGACGGATATCTAGACAATTCCGTTGCTAATGTTTGGCAGCTCAACTTTCGTGGAAATTACGGAAATCCGTCCCTAAATCCGTCACTATTAGTGAGGGATTGTTTTCCCTCCCTAAAATCCGTCCCTAAATCGTGTTTTTCTAGTAGTGATAATTGTTTCTACTTTTGATGCAATAAGTCATACTTTTACTATAATGACCTTATTAATTTAACATCTCTCATTTCATATATTTATCTCTCCGCAATAAATAACAAAGGATAATATTGGTAAAACAACATTTAATGATAACTTTGAAAGTGACAGTTAAATAGGAACAAAAAATTTCTCCAAAAGAGACACTTAAAAAGGAACGGAGGGAGTATTTGCAGGGGCTATTTTCATATTTAAGCCTATTTTTAATGACAGTATACAAGATGAGAAATAAAAAAACATATATTTTGGAAATATGAAAAAAGCATATGTTTTTAAATCACCTAACCTTGTCATTGTTGTGATACACAGGGGAAGCCATGAATAACATAGAAGATAATTGTCCATTTTCCTGGGATATTCTTGATGTCATTTCCAGAGATCTAGATTTCGATGACCTCTTTCAATTTTCTTGCGTGTGCAAGAATTGGAGGGAGTTTCATAAAACTTACTGGAAAAAATTCTTGGCATCCCAAGAACCATTAGTTATTAAAAAGTCTTACCATGATAAGAAATTCTTTTCCTTCATCAGCATAGCTGACCGAAAAGTTTATCACTCGAAGACCATCAATCAATTCTGGTACTTAGCCTATTTTGGATGTTCTAGCGGATATTTGATCATGAAAGGGGACAATAATTCTTTTCTGCTATTAAATCCATTTACAAGAAGAAAGAAGGTAATCAATACATCAACCTTTAAAGTCAATTCTACATATTTTGCTTACCATGTCTTACTTGCTTTTGGCAAAGGCTCGGAGGAATTTGTCTTAGTCGCTTCATGTAAAAGTTCTGGCAGTTTGTATGTCTATCAGTCTCGAAATTTGGGTTGGGTTACATATTTAACAGTGGGAAATCCATGGAAGGTTGTTGACTTTGTTGTGTTGCATAATACTATATATGTTGTCACCAACGAGGCCATCATAGGTGTACTCGACTTGAATTCCTCAAATATAAATTTTTTAGAAATGAAGAGTATGCCCGATGTAACATCTACTTCACACCTAAGGTTAGTTTGCTGTGATGGACAACTTTTAGTGGTTCATATTGAGTCCGAGGAAATATTGAATGTTTACAAGGTAGACTTCTCAACCATGAATTATGTCAAGCTGGAAACTTTGGGTGACATTGCCTTATTTTATGCTTCGGGGGAATACTTCTATGCATTGAGCAACCTGAGGAGGTGGGGTTTTGAAAGCAACTCTTTGCATGCCATCAATCTTTCATCCACAACATGTAAAGTGTGTTTAGGGGATGATAACAGACTGCCAAAATACATTAAGCATGATAGAACTGGAGTTCCTCCAAAGGAGAATGCCTACTTGCTGGATTGGTGCTTTAGACATCAACGATATGAGGTGGATTTTTCTCCAAATGAGTAACATGGTTATTGTACACAATGTAGCTTGTGATATTTAAGTTTGGATCATGTTTTTTATGTTTCCCTTTTGTTTTCCAATAATTTGACTAGACTAAAAAAACATGTCAAGGTGTATGGTTTCAATATTAGAGAACTATTGAGACAAATAGTTTTGAAATGGATGCTGATATTGTTAAAACCACTGTACCATCTTTTGTGGTTTTGTTTTGGTTTGAAAGCATAAAATTTAACATTTCCTTTTATTTTCTTCTTGTGATTTCCTTGTGATTTTGTTGATAATTAATCATTCTTTTGTGGAAAATATCTTTTTTTTTTGTTGTTGTTGAAAACCGTAATTTAAAGTTCTAAATCTGCCTGCGAAAAAATTCAACTTCCAGATTGTTTTTTTTTTTTTTTGGACATCATGTATATTAGAGTGTAAAAAATAGAAAGAATCTCAAATTACAGAGTAAACAATTAGAAAGAATCTCAAATTACAGAGTAAAAAGAAAAAAAAAGTATTAATCTTACGCACCTCAGAGCTTGTACAACACTGCTATAAAAGCCGAATTTGGATTCATTGCAGTTGAATTCCCTACAGTTAGCCTAACTGAGTTAGGTGCAGTCATGTGTTTTTTGGTACGAGAGAAAGAGAATACATATTTCCAACAAAAAAATAAAGAAGGGGAACTTTGTGAGTAAACTTCAGGAACTGTAGGAAAACACAACTTTGCAAAAGCCAAACTTCTCACGCTCTTACGTTTTCTCCTCCTTTGTTTCTCTCCATGTGACCGACGCTACAGGTGCTTCATTTTGTGAACCTCGACGTTAAAAAGAACGAATAAGGTAAAACTTATTAGTTCTCAATGGGTGATGGATTAGGGTTTTTGTCCCTCTTATTTATTTAGGGTTTATTTGTGGGTTAGATTTTAGAGAGTTTTGAAGGAAAAACATTGGAGGACTAATCTTATATTTTTATATATATTTAACTTTTTTAAAAATATGTGAGTATATGATATCAAGTTGTTTATGGTTTAGCCCTCCAAAGACCTTCCCCACTAAACCCTCCAAAATCCAATTTGCAAACATATCCTTAGGGTTTAAGGTTTAACACTTGACACAAGCTTCGCTTCACTCAAATCTTCATTTTATCAATTTGTTTTGTACTGAATTATATTTAGTTTGCTTTATTTTGTTGATAATAAGTATTCCCTTCAAGATGATGAACTCCTTTGAGAATGCATTAGCATTAATCACAATAATAGATGAATTTCAAGATGACAATAGAGAAAAGTATGAATCCTTTTTAACAAAAGATGCATCAGAGTTTCTCAAGACAGTAAAAGATGAGTTTCAAGATAAGGATAGGGAAAAGTATGACGAGTTTTTAGAAATTGTTAAGGATTTCTTGGCTGCTGGAATTGATAGAAATGTTGTCGCTGCAAGAGCAAATTAAATGAGCTGTTTCAAGGGCATACAAATTTAATTTTGGAGTTCAACGACTTCTTGACAAAGAAATATCGAATAACACTTCCACTTCAAATTGACACCGGTTAGTTCTTGACATACATTGATAATTTATACATTTTTTTTTATGTAGTATTTTGCTATAATCTACCATAAAATTAGTTATCTGGTTATAAAAAGTTTCTTTAAATTGGTCCATCTTTGTTGTATTGAGATAATTGATTGTAAAAGAATTCTAATTTAGGGACTCATTTGTGGTGTTTTGCACTCTTAGGTTTTGTTTGCGAGTTGGGTTTTGGAGGGGAAGAGAGGGGAAGGAAAGACTTATGGAGAGGTAAACCCTTGTTTGCGAGTTTTAAAAAACAAGGGAAAGGTTTTGGGGGGTTTAGAAGGGCTTCAATTGTTCAATTTTAAAGTCCCCCCAAATTGGGGGGTTTTGGGGGGTTAAGCATACAAATTGACAATTTTGCCCTCATAATAATTCAAATTGACAATTTTAGATATAACCTAATAATTACGATCTCTTTTCAAAACAACTTTTTCTAAACAGCTTATTTATCAAAAACAACTTATTACAACATCTTTTCAAAAACAAACTTATTTATGCAAATTAGCTTTTAACGACCTCGTTTTCAAAATCAGCTTATCAAAAACAGCTTATTAAGACCTCTTTCTCAAAAACGACTTATTGAAAACAGCTTATTCATCCAAAACAGCTTATTACAATCTCTTTTTCAAAAACAACTTATTCAAAACAGCTTATTTATCCAAAACAACTTATTACGACCTCTTTTCAAAAAACAGCTTATATAAAACAGCTTATTCAACAAAAACAGCTTATTACAACCTCTTTTCAAAAAACAGCTTATTCAAAATAGCTTATTTATGCAAATCAGCTTTTAACGACCTCTTTTTCAAAATCAGCTTATTCATCTAAAACAGCTTATTACAATCTCTTTTTCAAAAACAACTTATTCAAAACAGCTTATTTATCCACAACAACTTATTACGACCTCTTTTCAAAAAACAGCTTATTCAAAACAGCTTATTTATGCAAAATATCTTATTACCACGTCTTTTTCAAAAACAACTTATTCAAAACAGCTTATTTATGCAAATCAGCTTTTAACGACCTCTTTTTCAAAATCAGCTTATTCAAAACAGCTTATTCATCAAAAACAGCTTATTACGACCTTTTTTTCAAAAACAACTTATTGAAAACAGCTTATTCATCCAAAACAGCTTATTATAATCTCTTTCTCAAAAACAACTTATTCAAAACAGCTTATTTAAACAAAACAGCTTAATACGATCTATTTTTCAAAAACAACTTATTCCAAAAAACTTATTTATGCAAATTAGCTTAATACGATCTCTTTTCAAAAAAATAGCTTATTCAAAACCGCTTATTTATGCAAATCAACTTTTAACGACCTCTTTCAAAATCAGCTTGTTCAAAACAGCTTATTCATCCAAAACAGCTTATGACGACCTCTTTTTCAAAAACAGCTTATTCATCCAAAACAGCTTATTACAATCTCTTTTTCAAAAACAACTTATTCAAAATAACTTATTTATGCAAAGCAGCTTATTGGATGAATAAGTTGTGTTTCAATAAACTGTTTTTGAAAAAGAGGTCGTATTAAGATGTTTTGTATAAATAAGCTGTTTTGAAGAAATTGTTTTTGAAAAAGAGATCGTAATAAGCTGTTTTGTATAAATAAGTTGTTTTGAATAAGCTGTTTTTTGAAAAGAGGTTGTAATAAACTGATTTTGATAAATAAGCTGTTTTGAATAAGTTGTTTTTTGAAAAAGACGTGGTAATAAGCTGTTTTGTATAAATAAGCTGTTTTGAATAAATTGTTTTTGAAAAAGGGATCGTAATAAGCTGTTTTGTATAAATAAGTTGTTTTGAATAAGCTGTTTTTTGAAAAGAGGTTGTAATAAACTGATTTTGATAAATAAGTTGTTTTGAATAAGTTGTTTTTGATAAAGACGTGGTAATAAGTTGTTTTGCATAAATAAGCTGTTTTTTTGAAAAGATGTTGTAATAAGCTGTTTTGATAAATAAGTTGTTTTGAATAAGTTGTTTTTGATAAAGACGTGGTAATAAGTTGTTTTGCATAAATAAGCTGTTTTTTTGAAAAGATGTTGTAATAAGCTGTTTTGTATAAATAAGCTGTTTTGAATAAATTGTTTTTGAAAAAGAGATCGTAATAAGCTGTTTTGCATAAATAAGTTATTTTGAATAAGTTGTTTTTTGATAAGAGGTTGTAATAAACTGTTTTGGATAAATAAGCTGTTTTTGATAAAGACGTGGTAATAAGCTGTTTTGCATAAATAAGCTGTTTTGAATAAGCTGTTTTTTGAAAAGAGGTTGTAGTAAGCTGTTTTGGATAAATAAGCTGTTTTGAATAAGTTGTTTTTGAAAAAGAGATCATACTATGCATATTTGTATAAATAAGCTGTTTTGAATAAGTTGTTTTTGAAAAACAGATCGTATTAAGCTGATTTGTTTAAATAAGCTGTTTTAAATAAGTTGTTTTTAAAAAAAGAGATCGTAATAACATGTTTTGGATAAATAAGTTGTTTTGAATAATTTGTTTTTGAAAAAGAGGTCGTAATAAGTTGTTTTGCATAAATAAGTTGTTTTGAATAAGTTGTTTATTGAAAAGAGATCGTAATAAGTTGTTTTGGACAAATAAGTTGTTTTTTGAAAAAGATATCATAATAAGTTGTTTTGTATTAATAAGTTGTTTTGAATAAGCTGTTTTTTAAAAAAGAGATCGTAATAAGCTTTTTTTTTTTTTTTTATAAATAAGCTGTTTTTTAAAAATAGATCGTAATAATTTACTTTTTATGAGATAAGTTGCTTTGAATAAATTTCAAGATAAATTACAAAGTATAACACAATCTATTGTTTTTTTAAGAGAAAAAAGGGTAAAATAGTAAAATTATAACATAAGCCCTCCATTTCCTTTCCTTGTTGGTTTTTTAACTCCCAAACAAGGGGAAGGTTTTCCCTCCTTTCTCCCTTCCCTCCCTTTCCTTTCCTTCCCCTCCTTAGCCTTTCCTTTCCTTCCCCTTAAAACTCGCAAACAAAGCCTTAAGGGATTGAGTTGACAGTTTGCATTTGTTGGGTATGGTTCATAGTCTACCCATAAGTGGACCGCAAGTTGTAACTGGTAAACCCAAGCTTGAATATTAGAAAGGTACTGCAGCCACTATGCAGTCAGAAACATATGCATAATTGTCCAAACTCCGGCAGCAAATATCTTGTGTTCTTTATTTGCCTTTTTCGTATTTATTTTCTTTTGCACAGGGCTTCTGTTCTAATAACATAAGAACTAAATTGTTGATAGAAATTTTTCATGTAAGAAACTGATGGAGTTTATCTATATCTTTGGGCTTTGTTTGCGAGTTGGGTTTTGGAGGGGAGGGGAGGGAAAGGAAAGGCTTGTGGAGAGGTAAACCCTTGTTTGGGAGTTTTAAAAAAAAATAATGGAAATGTTTTGGGGGGTTTTGAAGGGTTTCATTTGTCCAATTTTAAAGTTTCCCCAAATTGGGGGGGTTTTGGGGGGTTAAACATACAAATTGACAATTTTTTCCTCATAATAATTCAAAATTCCAATTATAATTTACAAGATAAATTACCAAGTATAACATAATGTATTGATTTTAAGAGAAAAAATGGTAAAATAGTAAAATTATCACATAAGCCCCTTTCTCTCTTCCCTCCCTTTCCTTCCCTTGCCCTCCTTAGCCTTTCCTTTCCTTCCCCTCAAAACTCGCAAACAAAGCCTTGGAGTATTAAAATAGGGACTAGGGGTTCATGCACTTTATGTCCATGGGAAACTAATTTTCACTACTAAGAATTGTCTTGATTTAGAGAAAATAGAGCCAAATCTCCTTTCAACCAAAAAATGTTATCTTTCTATAGTATAAACATTTCTGCTACATACAACAATATCTTTCCCTTTGCTTCTCACTTGTCTTTGGAGCCACATGCCATGCCAGTGGCCTATCTGGCATCCCCTAAATCAAGCAATTACAGCATAAGGTTTATTTCTAAAGGTTTTTAAGGAGTACAGTCATACTTGGATGTCTTCACATAATCAGCTCTTGGATCCATATATTTCAAAGTTCCTGAGCTTTGGAAGCTCATTGATAGTATCTGTTAATTTCCATGAGAGAATGAAAATAAATATCCATTGTTTCAATGATCGCTATGGGAAAGTAAACTACTCATAAAATTAAAAAAAATTAAATAAATAAGTTACATGATTGTATTAAATGTTGGTCTTTATTTTTATTTGGTGAAATATATCTTTCTTTATCTCCTCACATGTTAAAAGCATATGAAATGTTTATAAATCATCTGACATTGTTATTGTTATGATACAAAGGGAAAGAAATGAAGAACTGTGAAGTTCCTTGGAATTTATTTGATAACATTTTCAGAGAGCTAGCTTGATTTTGATGACATCTTCTAATTTGCTTGTGTGTGCAAGAATTTGAGGGAATTTCATAAACTTGAGGGAATTTCATAAACTTTACTTGTTCAAAAGTCTTGCGCCATGGCAAGTCTTAGAAATCATGGTTGGGCCTAACACAACCCCACAAAACCGGCTTGTGATGTGAGAATTGCTCCCCACTTATAAACACATTGTCAGGCCATCTCCTAACCGATGTGGGACTCTTAACACACCCCCTCACGCTCATGACTAGACATCTGAAGCGTGGACATAAATGGTAGGTGGCCCGATAACTGAAACCTGATAGCAGGTGGCCCAACGGATCGTGGAGGAGGCTCTGATACCATCTTAGAAATCATGGTTGGGCCTAACACAATCCTACAAAAACTGGCTTATGAGGGGAAGATTGCCCCCACTTATAAACACATTGTCAGGCCATCTCCTAACCGATGTGGGACTCTTAATAGTAAGAATTTTTTTTCCTTCATCAACATAACTAACCACAAAATTTGTCACTCAAAGGTGATTGACCACTTCAAGCAATTAGCCTATTCAGAATGTTCTAGCAGATATTTGATCATGACAACGGCCAATAATTCATTTCTCCTAATAAATCAATTTACAAGAAAAAAGATGGAAATTTATTCATCAACCTTTAAAGTCAGTTATTCTTATTTTTCTTACCATGTCTTAATTGCTTTTGGAAAAGGCTCAGAGGAATTTGTCTTAGTGGCTTTATGTAATAGGTTTAGAAGTTTGCATGTCTATCAATCACGAAATTTTGGTTGGGTTATACTTATTCGATAAAGGGAAATCCATGGAAGGTTGTTGACTTTGTTGTTTTGCATAATACTATATATGTTGCTACTAACAATGCCAACATAGGTGTACTCAGCTTGAATTCTGCAAGTATAAAATTTTTAGAACTGAAGAATACTCCCGGTGTAACTTCTTACTCACGTCTAAGGCTGGTTAGTTGTGATGGAAAACTTCTAGTGATTCATGTTACGTCCGGGGAAATATTGAATGTGTACAATATAGACTTCTCCACCAAGAATTTTGTTAAGCTGAAAATTTTGGGTGACATTGCATTATTTTATGCTTCAGGGGAATATTTCTATGCATTGAGTATAACCCGAGAAGGTGGGGTTATGAAAGCATCTCTTTGCATGTCATCAATCTTTCATCCGGAGAATGCATAGTGTGTTTAAGGACTGACAATGAACTTCCTGATTACATTAGCCATGATAGACTTCAATCTCCTCCTATAGGATGACCCTACTTCTTGGATTGGTGCTTTAAACATCTACACTATGAGGTGGATTATTCTCTAGTTGAGTAACATGATTATTGTACACAGAGTAGTTTATGAATTTCTTGTTTGGACCTTATTTTCCCTTTTGTTTGTCAATGATTTGACTGGATTGAGAAAAACTTGTCATGGTTTATAGTCAGGGACGGATGCAAGCACAAGAGTGTGTAGGCTTGTGCCTGCGCTAAATTTTGAGAATTTTTTTTTTGGTTGTAGTAATATAGTAATATATAGTTATAGTTGAAATGTTGACTAAATGACCCACACAAAAATACACAACACTTTTCTATTGACCCACACATAAACACACACTTTTTTTTTTGGTTACAACATAAACACACACTTTAACACAACATCACATACACAACCATTTCCAATTAAAAAAATAGTATAATTAAATAAAAGAAAGGAGTGGAAACGTGAGGGTAGAGAGAAGTGAGACCCACACCCACACTTTATACAAACACACAAAACAAAACAAATCCAAAAACCTCTTCTGTCTTCTCTCTCTCTCGTCCGCTCAGTTCCCACACTTTATGATGTATATTTATGCTATTAAAAATGAAATATAATATATATATATATATATATATATATATATATATATATATGTTTATTTAATGTTTCAAATTTATATATACGTGGTGCCCCTACTTTCCAAAATTCCCGGATCCGTCACTGTTTATAGTTCCAATCTTAGAGAAGTATTGAGATAAAAAATTAGTTGATTACATTCTCTATTATGGTATCTTTGTTGCCTAAAAAAAAATAAAGATTACAATGTCCTTGGATACATTTGTAACGGGTGCTAATATTGGAAAACAATTGAACAATGCTTTTAGTTAACATTTCTTTTGTTACTTTTTGGGTTCTGCATTACATCTAGGAGTGAAAAATATATCTATCTTTAACAACTTGTTCAACATAATAAAATGTGGATCACTTATAAGGGATAGTTTGGATAGTTGTCTGCTCTATATATCTATCTTTACTCACACTTTAATGTTTACAGATATGAAGATGAAGAACTATACGTTTTGAAGTGATTTTCGTCATATCTAGCAATTCTTTAGGTTTTTAATACATGTTGAATCACTCGTCGCTCATTTTTCTTTAATGGGTCATGTTAACCAGTGCCCCCGGGGCACTGGTTAAAGAAGCCAAAAGAAGAAATTGTAAGTCAAAAAAGACACTTTTTAAGTTTTTATTGCATTGATTACACAACTTTCAATGAAAAAATTACTATATTTGCTCCCTTAACCAGTGCCTCGGGGGCATTGGTTAACATTTCCCTTCTTTAATTTATATATAGTTTTCTTTTCATAAACTATCTTGAAGAGTTAATGGAAATAAGCTGAAAATATCATATGAGCATGTCATAAGTTGTTATCCTAAGCTCTCCCAACAAGTGATTGTGCCAGAAGATTAAAACAAATAAGTCAATTATTAAAATGCAATGTTGTTTTACATTTGGGTAAATTTAGCACATATGAATATGATTTATTTTCTGCACAAATACTTTATCATGTTATTCAAGATGCATAGATTTTCAATGAGCTAGAAGCTTTTTCACAAGTTAGGAAGTAAATTTGTTCTAAAGTTTTGAAGCAGCTACGAGCTATATGCTTCTTTTCAAGAAGCCATAATGGTCCATCGAAATTGGCACCATGGTCCCAAGCCAACACTACCGTACCAACCCAAGTGGATTTCTACGAGTTATAAGTTAATTCAAACTACTCATACATGTGACTCAAGATGCAAACACACACACACATTCATGGAAAATCAATTTTATTACCATTATGCACATTCTAGTTTTTCAGTTCTCTCAACATATATATAGGTATTAGTTGTCTATTCCAATCTTCTCTCACTTCAATTATTTAGCTCATCATATAAGGGTTTTTCTAAATTTAATTTACACAAACAAATAGAAAATTTATCTTGATGTATAGGTAGTATGAATTAAACCAGAAGGAAGTAATATGGAAAAAGATCAAGTGTTACTATACCTCTCTATCATGTGGAATGGTATGAAAGAATAATTAGAATTGTATAAAGAAAAGGTCCAAAAAGAAGCAAAAAGATTAAAGCTTTCTTGTCAAAAGATTGAAGATATACAATCAGCCTTTTTTCACAAGTAAGCAACTAGTAAAGTTTATATCAACTGCGAACATTCTATGAGCTAGAAGTTTGTGCGTGCGATTAAAGATGCATACATCGACATGCATACACTGCACACACACACACACACATTTGTTTATCTAAGTAAGGGTTGTGTAATTTATCCATTGAAATTACTAAACCAAAAAATCTATCTTTAAAGAGTTGTTGGATGTACCCTTCACCTTATCACGGCTTGATGAAGTCAACCTTTGCCGATGGTGAGTTTTGAAGAAAAAAGTCCACTGTTTCGGCAGGTATATTTGAAGGTTGGAACACTTTTATTTTTAGTGACTTCAAATTATACAACAAGGGAGCTTAACCTTCAATAAATCTCGAAATAAGGAAAGATTTTAAGCAAACAAGAAAGTATTAGGATCAGTTGCAAGTCATATTTTTAATAAAATTTATAAATACAAACTAAAAAGCAGCATTAACGGTTTGATCATTAGATATTAGCAAGTTCAACCAGCCAACTGAATAGAATTGATGGTTTGATCATTAGAAAACTTAATAAATGAATGTTTACATGTTTGATAGAAGAGAGAACACTCTTGCTTCCAAAAAGTTTTGGAATATAATCACTGCCACTATAAACAAAGGTATGAACAGTTGGAGCATATAACTCAATTCCGAAAGAGGTTCTGAAATTGGACGAAGCATGATAATCATTTATGTATATAGTTAAATTGACAAGTTTGGTACTTGAAATGCGAAGGTTTTGTGCATCCAGAAGTGCACAACTGTCAATGATCAAAGTATTCAACATGTTAAATGCGGAAAAGGGGTCGACACAACCATCACTTGTGCTGCGACGAAAGCCAAGGTACTTTAGAGACAAAGTCGTTAATGCTGGGAATTTCAGAGAATTTGGAAATATTTGTATCAAGTCAGAGTCAGAGTGAAACAAATAATTAGTTGAAAGATGAAGGGACGTTAAAGTATGAGATGAAAAGAAGCATGGTGGAAGGTGTTGAATAATAGCATAATTGATTCGGAAGTGTTGGACATTGTGTGAAAAAGCATATTCTATAATCTTTTGGTATAGGCTAATCCCCATAAAATGACTGTAGTGCAAACAGAGAGCACTGATAGCTGTTGAAGGATCAGGAAGAGAGAAAATCTGAGATAGAAATTGATCGAAACTTGTGCAGGTCTTAAAGTCTGTAGAACTTAGTGTAAGGGTGGAAAGAGTCTTCCAGAGATTGATCCATCTTTTTGATAAAATACAAGTTTGAACGGCTTGTTTGGCGTTCAAAAAGGAGAGTATGTGAAGGAGAACACAATCTGACAAGTCGCTGATCCTGTCTTTTTCCTTACGTCCCCTCTTACTATGGCTTCGTGTCTCCACCATTGTTGTCTGTCTCAGAAAGAAACAAAACATGAATTGTCCAAGAAAATATAAAAAAATAGAGAGAAGAGAGGGTTACCTTGCAAGCACGATGTAAGCCTAAAATGATGTTGTGAGCATCTGCCTCTCGCGTTTGCAAATTGCAATGGCATTTTGAAGCAGCGTATGAATTTATTAGGGTTCTGTATACTAATCAATGTTAGTGGGTTTGGGCCTTGTACATATAAAATTAAATAATTTAGATATTTTTTTTTAGAATTTCTTTTTCCACTGTACTTTTTTTTTTGAGGGATTTTTCCACTGTACTTTCTTTTTCCCTTTATATTTCCCACTTTATCATATTCATATTATATAATACATATCAGTTTTTCTAGTGCGGAAGCAAGTGAATTGTAAATTCTGTTGAGTTTGATAATACAAAGTGTAAGAAACTGATATAGTGCGGTAAAAAAGAATGGTGTTGCGAACGTTTTGGTAGCTAAATACAATCTTGGAAAATCTCACACGAAGTGTAAGAACTGGACTATCCAGGTGACCAAGGTGATTATCTTGTGTGATTCTCTTACCCTTATTTTTTATTATGTGTCTTAAACACAAATCACAAACAATCATGTTTTTAATATTGTCATTACATTATCTATAACGATACAATCCTTATAAAATTAATTCACTACAAAAAAAGGGTGTTTTAGAGTCAGCAGAAAAATAGATGCTAAAAGGCAAACTGTAGATGCTAACAATCTTTTAGCTATAGAGTCCAGAAAATTGACAACGATAAAAGCTTGGATGCTAAACACTAGCTTCCAACTGATGCTAAAATATCATCTACAAAATGGACGCTAAAATTGAAGCTAAATACATATTAAAAGTGTATGTAATGCAGACGCTACTTAGCATCTTTAAAAATGGACGCTAAAAGTTGGGCTAAACTTGACGTCATTAACTATGAATGCTAAGATGAAAATTTTAAAAACTAAATTTTGTCAAGTTTAAAAATATAATATTATAGAAATTAAAAAAGGACTTGAAATTGAGGCATCCAATAATAAAAAAAACCATAAATGTAAGGCCAAATACCTCTTTTCAGTTGCTAATTTAATGCACCGTTACCCTTTTAAGGAACCTATTTAAAATTTAAAAACTTAAAAAACTTCTAAAAGGTGCTTAAAGGACCTATTCGAAACTTAAAATTAAAAAACTTTAAAGGAACTTTTTCAAACTTAAAAAACTTAAACGACTAACCTAATATTTTTGTCAAACTTAAAGAATCAAATGAGGTATTTAGCCTAAATATAATGAAGTCTTAACCATAAATTTAGTAGAAACTAAATGTAATCCTAAAGCCAAAACATAATGTGTCACAAGTTCAAAGAGAACTAGGTGAGGTCTTCTAAAAAAGCTTGGTGAAGTCTTAAATATAAAATTAGTAGAAACTAAAAATAATCCTAAAGCCAAGATATAAGGTGACGGTAATTCAAGAGACTAGGTGAGGTCATCCAAAAAAAAACAATTTTGTTAAATCCAACAAAAAATACAACATCGATAATCATTAGGTGAGGTCATCCTCTGATTGATCATCGAGTGCAACATCATAATGTGGATGTTCAGGAGTATGACGAGGTTGAATCAGACTGCAAGAACCATCACCTAATTGATTCTCTAATGCTGCCATCCGTTGCCTAAATTCTTCCATTTCAGTATGGAATTTGTTCTCTGGCTATTTGGTACGTTGATAAGCCTCAACAACTTTTTGGTTTGCTTCCTTAGCTCTTTGGTTAGCTATAGCCTACAGTAGCATCTGCACCAAAATAAGTTTTATATAATGCTTCTGAAGTTTTGATGATAACAAAGTATAAAAGAACAATTCGATATGTTAATGTATTTTCAAGTGTGCAAGACCATATAATTAAATTTAAACTGCTAAATCAAGTTTTGGTTCTAAGAAAACAAGATTATGGACATCTACAAGAGCATGTGCGACTTATGAGAAGCTGATGATTTAGATCAGACTGATTTGAAGGTCAAAAGCATCTTGAGGTACTCGGACTCTTAAGGACACGTCAACATCAAAAGACTCTAACTGATTTTGTAGTCTTCTAAAGGAAGGACGCTATTAGACTCTAATAGTACAGTTTGTTTTCTTCTGACCAAGTGCAGAAACAATCAAAGGAATTCAAGGAAAAAGGGAATGATACGTATAATTTCAACTAAAGCAAAAGAATTTCGAATGACTACTGAACGACATTATCCAAATCAAGTAACATTCCAACGTCTTGGATCAAGCTTCTCAAGGACTCAATTTAATGCGCTGACACTCTCCAACGTCTCTCGGTTCTTTTTTTTTTTGTCTCTCAGTTCTTCTTCTATATAAGGAGTTGAAGACTTGAAGAAATATATAATACTCTGAATATTTACAATTTTCATTACTCTGTCAAAATCAATAACGCACAAACACTTAGAGAATATCTTCGGAACTTTCGTAATTTAGAAATTCTTTAGTCCTAGAGTTTGAAATGAATTGCATTGATTACACCTCTGATTTGAAAACTCAAACAATCTTTTATTTGATTAAGTTAGACTGTAGAAGCCTCTTTTAGTTGTGATTGAGCAGAGAAAGTTTCTTTCTTGTGTGATTGAGCAATAGAAGTCTCGTGTGTGTGCTTGACAACTTGCTTGTGTGCTTGAGCATTTGTAAATTGTAATCTTTGTGATTGCAGTGAAAATCCCTTAGAAGTGTAATGAGACTAGACTACTCTCGTTTTATGAGATGAACTAGTATAATTTTTTTTGTATCGAAAATATTCCTTGTAAGTCATTCTATAATCCTTGTTAAAAAGATTATTCTTCACACTGGAATTGGAAAAAAAAAATCAATTTTAAATGGAATCTAATTCTTTTTCAACGAGACAAACGAAATTTTGTATCTTCAATTAAAGGTATTCAATGTGTGACATGCCTCAAATAAGATTATTTTATGTGAAATGAATCTACGAAAAGCAAAAATGTTAATAAATATTCTAGGAAACTATATTTCTAAAATATTACCATATAACATTGAATTCTCATGTTTCTTAATAATCAATTAAATTAAACATTTACCAAGTGGGCATGCCTTCTCATAATATTTTTCATAAAATGCAAATTTAGATTATGAGAGGTGCACTTCTAATCTTAACAATAATTTACACTAAAATTCAAATTTAATAACATTTACCGGAGGTCCTTTAAGTTTGAGGTTTGTAACAGATTGGTCTTTAAGTTATTTTGGTCACACATAAGTTCTTTAAGTTTGAGGTTTGTAACAGATTGATCCTTTAAGTTATTTTGCTCACACACAAAAGCTTTCAATTTAGTCTTTCTGCCACATCATCGTTTTGATCTTAACAATAATTTACATTAAGTCACCCGTTCGAGTTGCATAATAAATCGTCTATGCTATCAAATTAGTGCGAACTAGCTAAACCTAGTAAAAACCAGTGACCTTGCAGGTTTTAAAATCAGCCGGGTCAATACTTAAGCTTTGACCGCATTTAAAAATATATAAAAATCGAAGTACATCAAAATTTCATAATCGTCCTTATTAAAAATCATAATCTCCTTAATTTTATGTGCATAACAGTCATTTCGCAAAATTTAATTTATTTGTTTTTTAAATAAATCATTGCAGATAATGTTTTGTAACAAATTTTATGATAACTATGAAGTAAATTATAACTAATTACAGGCTTTATCCAAAGTTTTTCAAAATCAAAAAAAAAATGTGTAAATAAATTTCCACCAAGAAAAAGGGCTGTAACGATTTTTTTTTTAAAGTAACTAACATCCTTAAAATTAGTTGCCACGTAATAAAAAATGTTTCAATAAAAACCTAAGGTTTTCAATTAAAGAAAAAAGGTGTAAATAAATTTCCACGAATGAAAAGGCATGCCACCCCATTAAAAAAAAGTTTTCAATAAAAAACTAAGGTTTTCAATAAAAAAAATAAGGTATAGCCAATATTTTCTATACAAAAAGAATTGTAGCTAATTTGCACTTCCACATGATATAGGTGGATCTAATAAATTTCCACCGATATTTATTTTTTTATCAAAATTAATAAGTCTTTGGAATAGTTTTAATTTTAAAATATTTTTTTGATCTACCAACAATATATAAAACATTATTTAAAAAAACAATATATAAAAATAGAAATACAACAAAATTTCATAATTGCCCTTTTTAAAAGCCAATATACTATCATGATAATTACGAACAAGTATCTTTACAAGTCCACACAACAAATTTAAATATCTACTTCTACTGCTAATCTCCTACTACTACTACTACTAATATACGAAAATAACAAAATCTTACTCCAGTATAATTTCATAATTATCATCGATTAAACTCATAATCTTCTTAATTTTATGCGTTCAATTGTCATATATATATATATATATATATATATATATAATTTTTTTGGTTTATCAATACGAAGCTTACAACTAATTCCCTATATTTTGCAAACAAAAAAGTCAATTTGTTCCTTCTTTCTTCTCCTTATAATTTGATTCTCTAATTTTTAAATAAATTGCCCAAAAAAATTCTCGGTTAGACTTCTAATATCACAAATTTAGTGTGTTTCGTGGTCAATTTTGCTATTAAATAATAAGAAAAAACAGTGTAGTACAACATAAATATACGAAAATAGTTTATTCTCATCTCTTTTAATCCTTAATTTTACTAATTTGCATATAAAATTTTTTCAAAATAAATACTATATTAATGTTAATATTTTTTAAATAATCATTAGTTTTCAAAATTTAAGCATATCAACTTTCTCATATCGGTATACATAAAATTTTATTTTGGAGATATAAACATATAAATTCTACAATGAGTGCATTGTAAATATTTAATTGTATTTTAGGGAAACATTACAGTGATGTTGATATTTTGAAAATAGTCACAAGTTTTCCAAATTTTATCTTATTGACTATCACCTATCGTTAAATAAAAAATTTCTTTTGCATTTATAAGCATATAAAATCTTCAACAAGTGCGGTGCAAATATTTAATGGTGTTTTAAATATAAAATAAAAAGTTATTTAATAGAAACATTACATTGATGATATTTTGAAAATAAGCGGGTTTCCAAAATTTTATCATATCGATTTTCACATATATGTACATAAAATTTTATTTATGCTTATATTGAACGATGTTTTGCATATATGTACATAAAATATTGAATGATGTTTTGCATATAAAATAAAAAGTTATTCAATAGAAACATTATCAATGTTTATATTTTGACAATATTATTGAGTTTCCAAAATTTTATCATATCAACTTTCTCATATATTTACATAAAAATTTGTTTCTGCATATAAACCACATAAAATCTGCAACGAGTGCGGTGCAAACATTGAACAATGTTTTGCATATAAAATAAAAAATTATTTAATAAAAACACAATATTGATGCTAATTATTTGAAAATAATCATGAGTTTCCAAAATTTTATCGTATCGATTTTCTCATGTATATACATAAACAATTTATTTATGCATATATAAGCACATAAAATCTACAATGGGTGCAATGTAAACATTGAATGGTGTTTTGCATATAAAATAAAAAGTTATTTAATAGAGACACTATATTAATGTTTATATTTTGGCAATAATAATGAGTTTCCACAATTTTATAATATCATCTTTCTCATATATTTACATAAAAATTTGTTTCTGCGGATAAAACGCATAAAATCTGCAACGGGTGCGATGCAAACATTGAACGGTATTTTGCATATAAAATAAAAAGTCATTTAATAGAAACATTACATTAATTTTGATATTTTGAAAATAATCATGAGTTTTAAAAAATTATTTTATTGACTTTCTCATATATGTATATAAAAGTTTGTTTTCGCGTACATAAGAAAATGAAATCTAGAACATACAAGATTAAAATATTTAACATATTTTTCTATATATAAGAAAAAATATTCAATAGAAACATTATATTAATGTTGATAATTTATTTTTAATATCTTAAAATATTTGGCAATATTAACAATATAATTATTTTTTATATAATTACCGCAATGTTATACGACCCGTGCGGAAGCACGGGTCTATTACTAGTTTTTACATAAAATCTGAAAACATTGGATCATCCCACCTTATAAGAACATGATTTGGAGTCCATTTGTACCGGTGTTTAGAGTGCTAGTATAGAACCCTTGATCAATTTTAGAACACAGTAAACCAAACGCCTCATCTCAATTTTGTTACGCCATAAGTTGATTAGGAACATGTTGGTTAATAAGACAAACATCATTCCTTTTATTTGGTTTTCACAAACAATATTAAAGAACAAGCGGTTCATGACAATTTATGAAATCTAATAATAATTTGAGAAAATAAATTAATTAAATGAAATTATGTTTTGGTGTCGCGTTGATGTCGAGCACCTGACACCTTCGATAAAGAGCAAAATGCTCAATACAAAACCATCATCAACTAAAAATGATCATAAACTTTTTGCAATAACTCAATCCATGTCAAAGGAAGCCCAGGGAAGAAAAGTATCAGATTTCACAGTATTTTTGCTCTATTTTTCATCGAAATCAATGATGTCAAAAACTTAAAACGTACAAAAGCAATTTCTGGAATAAGTGGAATACAAAAGAAATTTCTGCATAGAGGAATGTTTCTGTAACGCCTACAATATCTGATCAAATGGCTCTGTAGTTTAAAAGACGACCTCTAGCAAAATTCACCAGAAGTGCACCCTGAAATATTTAGTATAACTGTTTAACTAGACAAGAATTCATCAAAAGTTACAACTAACCAGCAAAATAAAGCTTTAGATATTTACTTCTGCAAAATAAAGCTTTCTTCCACATATAGGTATTAGTCCTTCATATTTCTATCATTTATTTTCGAGACGAATCGTATTATATCCTATGAAGCCAAATTCAATTTACACAAACAAATATGTATAGTTGGTATGAATTACACCAGAACTAATTGAAAGAAAAAAGGTGATTTATAACATGATGTGTTTAGTTTACCTCTCTATCTTGTGGAATTGTATAAACAAAAGGGCCATATAGATAATAAAAAAGATTAAAGCTTGTTGATTCAAGATGCACATATCAACATGCATACACTGCACACACACATTTGTTTCTCTAATAAGGGTTTTGTAATTTATCCATTTAAAGTTATTATACCTAAAGACATTGCGGGAAATAGAAACATAGAAGGATGAAAAAATGAAATTACTAAACCAAAAAAACTATCTTTAAAAAGTTGTTGGATACACCTTTCACCTTATAATGACTTGATGAACTCAACCTTTGCTGAGGGTGAGTTTTGAAGCAAAAAGTCCACCAATTTGGCAAGTTTCCATGGTTGGACCAATTTTAATTTTAGTGACTTCAAGTTACACAACAAGGAAGGGAGCATAACCTTCAATAAATCAGGAAACAATAAAAGATCCTAAACAAACAAGAAGTATTAGGATCAGTTGTAAGTCATATTTTTTATAAAATTTATAAATACAATCTAAAATGCAGCATTAATGTTAAAATATAAAGTACCATAAGTGCAGAGGAATTGGCGGTCAATGATTCGATATTAGCAAGTTCAACCAGCCAGCTGAGTAGAATTGATGCTTTGTTCCTTCGAAAACTCAATAAATGAATATTTACATGTTTGATTGAAGAGAGAACGCTCTTGCTCCCAAAAAGTTTTGGAATATATTCACCACCACTATAATCAAAGGTATGGACAGTTGGAGCATATAACTCGATTCCGAAAGAGGATCTCAAATTGTTCCTAGGATTGCTATCATACATGCATATAGTTAAATCGAGAAGCTTGGTACTTGAAATGCGAAGGTTTTGCGCATTACCCCTAAGTACACAGCGGTCAATGATCAAAGTATTTAACATGTTAAATGTGGAAAAGGGGTCGACTCAACCATCTTCATCACTTGTGCTGCAACGAAAGGCAAGGTGCCTTAGAGACAGAGTGGTTAATGCTGGGAAATTGAGAGAATTTGGAAATAATTGTGTCGAGCCAGAGCGAACCAAAGAATAACTGGAAAGATGAAGGGAGGTTAAAGTATGAGATGAAAAGAAGCATGGTGGAAGGTGTTGAATAATAGCATAATTGATTTGAAACTCTTGGACATTGTGTGAAAAAACATATTCTATAATCTTTTGGTGTAGGTTAATCCCCATATAAAAATGATTGTTCTGCAAACAGAAAGCATGGATAGCTGTTGAGTCATCACGAAGAGAGAAAATTTGAGACAGGAATTGTTTAAAACTTCTTTTGGTCCTAAAGTTTGAGCAACTTAACGCATGGGTTGGAAGAGTCTTCCAGAGATTGATCCATCTTTTAGATAAAATACAAGTTTGAATGGCCTCTTTGGCGTTTAAAAAGGAGAGTATGTGATGGAGAACGCAATCGGATAAATCACTGATATGGTCGTCTTTGTCTTGGCTGTCTTCCTTACGTTGTCTCTTGTGTCTTTCCATTGTTGCCTTCGAAATAACGAAAAAATATTAGTATTCAAAATTGGTTGATAAGTTTTTAGTTTAAGAATGAAGAAATATAACACAATAACAATTAACAAACATATAGAAAGAAGAGGGGATACCTTGCAAGCACCTGCCTCTCACGAGTGGGAGGATGATATTGGTCGGAGGACAATGCGTTTGCGATGGTATTTTGAAGCATGCAATTGAGTTTATTAGGGTTCTGTAACTGATTAGTGGGCTTGGGCCTTATATTTATTTTTAGGCAGATTATTTTCACACTTTCTTTGCTTCTCGCGCACCCTCTATATTTCCCGCTTTACCGGTTCATATTATATAATCTGTAGGAGCCTTTCTAGTGCGAAAGCAAAATAATTGTAAAGTCTGTTGAGGTTGATAATACATAGTGTAAGAAACCGATCTAGTGTGATCAAGAATTATAGTGTTGCTCAGAACATTCTGGTAGTTGTACTATGGTGGAAAATCCCACATTGGGTGAACAAGAATAATTCTCTTGTGTGATTCTCTTACCTTTATGTTTTATTATCCGTCTTAAACACAAATCAGACACAATCACATTCATAAAATTATCATTACATTATCCAAAACAATATGATCCTTATTTAATTAATTGCATAACATCGATTCAGTATAGTCTGGTCCTTTGTAAAATGTTTGGGTAATATTTGTCGTTATACTATACAGAACAAACTGGTCCTTATTAATTTAAATGCCTAATATTTATCATTATACTATCCCGAATTATCTAGTTCTTATTGATTTAATTGTCTAATATTTATCATTATACAATCTAGAACAATCTGGTCCTTGTTAATTTAATTGCCAAATATATATCATTATCCTATCCAGAACAATCTAGTCATTATTAAATTAATTGTCTACCCTATCACAAGAATTTCTCCAGTATACAAGTTTTGTAAGTTGCTGGACTAAATGTTAAAGTTGAGGAATCTCAGCCGACCTCGACTAAATTCAGTTTTCATCAACAAAACAATAAATATGTTAATTTTTTTTTTAGGAAAATAAATATGTTAATGACTATCTATATTAATATGTTAGCAATAAATTTAATGACTAATTATATCTCTAATGAGACAGATTACACCATCATCACTAATAACTAGAGGGGCCGGATCTAGGACCATAGCTTCGAAATTCTTGAGATTCAGATACTATTATCCAAAGGTTCACCAACCAAACATATCATGTGGTTATAACATGGCCTTCAACACTTACAGACTTGACATCCTTGAAAAATGTCATGTGTCGACATGGACTTCCCATGCAATTATCACACACAACATAACCCAATTTTTAAGCCAAATGTTCCAAGATTTTTGTAACGACTCGGAATCAAGATAAAACTCTCATCGATTGAACACCGACTTACGAATAGGCATGATGAATTAGAAAACCAGGTATTCTTAATGGACTCTAAAAAAGGTTGGATCAAGAAAAATGAGAAAAGGATCATTGTAATAGGAGTTATATTGACCTACCACACTACGTTGTAATCCTCAACATGGGAAACCCCATGCAAGCTTATCTATGAATTATATGCAATGAGACATGTCGAATTGATATCAACATCATTTTGAGATGACCTTGCAAAGAACTCTGCTCTGGTTAACAAATATTATACTATTTTCAGATGTATTTATTCTCATCTTTATGAAAACTTTATTTCCACTTTTTTCGTTGGGAAATTTTTTCTATTCCCAAAAACATTTAATTATACTCACGGATTAATAAAATTTAGTAAACTTGTAAAAAAAAAAAAAAAGGCATGTAAGAGTATATTTCTGTCGTTTTATTCACAAGAATCTACTAATATAAACAAACACACTCGATATCAATGGGAACCTGTGAAGCCCCGATACTTCAAAATGGATGACGTATCGTATCCCTTGCGTATCCTGCACCGATACCTGCATGATACTTCCCGTATCAAGAGAGTATCCGAAGATTAAATTTTATTTTTTTAAAAAATAATTATTCGATACTTCCCGGTACGTATCAGGAAAGTATCTGATAATTATCTTGCATTGATACCTGCCCCAATACTTCCCAATTAATGTTAACTAAAATAACTTAACTCTTGAGTACATCGCTTCTTTTTAGGATCGATATAGTATAGCACTAACAATTTTTTTTAGATATAGTATAGCACTTATGGTGCTCTTTTTGGGATATATTGTGTATGTAATTGACTAATCATCACTCTCTTAATCGTCAATATTATTTATATTTATGTTGATATGTTACGAGCCTATGACTGGTTTCTTTTGTTTGTTAATATATTTGCATATTAAAAAAATGGTTATAATTATATTGTACATTTAATTATATAATTTTTTTTATTAACATATCCCAGCCGTATCGTATCTTGATTTTTGAATTTTAGATATAGTATAGCACTTATGGTGCTCTTTTTGGGATATATTGTGTATGTAATTGACTAATCATCACTCTCTTAATCGTCAATATTATTTATATTTATGTTGATATGTTACGAGCCTATGACTGGTTTCTTTTGTTTGTTAATATATTTGCATATTAAAAAAATGGTTATAATTATATTGTACATTTAATTATATAATTTTTTTTATTAACGTATCCCAGCTGTATCGTATCTTGATTTTTGAAATTTTCTCGTATCGACTTATATAATTTTTTTTATTAACGTATCCCAGCCGTATCGTATCTTGATTTTTGAAATTTTCTCGTATCGACGTATCGGTGCAGTATCGTATCTGTAACATCCCAGACTGCTTACAGGACTGCCGACTAACCCCACAAACCAACACGAGTCTTTTCAGCATGCTTTGTCCTCACTCACATGCTTACCGGGAAACTTCCCGGTAGGTCACCCATCCTAGTACTACTCCAAGCCAAGCACGCTTAACTGTGGAGTTCCTATGGATTGAGTTCCCGAAAAGAAGATGTATCTTGTTGATATGGGTAGTACCTAACAATTCTTATAAGCCTTCCTTCAACCATGTAGTCCCATACCTACACGGCCTCCGGATCCCTCTCATTCCGATGTGATTCGGTTCCTCCTATCAACGTGTGCCTTGTAACAGCCCGACTTCCCTGGGCTACCCGGCCTTGGCCGACTTCCACTATGGGCTACCCGGCCTTGGCCGACTTCCACTATGGGCTACCCGGCACTGTTACTGGGCCATGTTGTGGGTGTTACATGCCCACCAGCTTCCGCCTGGTTCGTCCCCGAACCACACCGTACTGGGAGAGGTCTGCTCTGATACCAAGTGTAACATCCCAGACTGCTTACAGGACTGCCGACTAACCCCACAAACCAACACGAGTCTTTTCAGCATGCTTTGTCCTCACTCACATGCTTACCGGGAAACTTCCCGGTAGGTCACCCATCGTAGTACTACTCCAAGCCAAGCACGCTTAACTGTGGAGTTCCTATGGATTGAGCTCCCGAAAAGAAGATGCATCTTGTTGATATTGGTAGTACCTAACAATTCTTATAAGCCTTCCTTCAACCATGTAGTCCCATACCTACACGGCCTCCGGATCCCTCTCATTCCGATGTGATTCGGTTCCTCCTATCAACGTGTACCTTGTAATAGCCCGACTTCCCTGGGCTACCCGGCCTTGGCCGACTTCCACTATGGGCTACCCGGCCTTGGCCGACTTCCACTATGGGCTACCCGACACTGTTACTGGGCCATGTTGTGGGTGTTACAGTATCCGTATCGTATCACGTATCCGGGATGGGAACACATAATCCCGATTTTAACATCGATATACATACTCTACATCCCTCAGAGAAACTACAATAAGGTGTATTCATTTTTTTTTGTGTGTGTTTGAATATTCATGCACTTTCAATCATGCACCAATACAATTTATGCATTCTCTACTCATCATAACAAATACATTCTGGCTTAGAGTAAAAGATCAAGTAGATCTATGTATGTTTCAAGTAACAAGTACTTAAAGCAAAACAAGGACAATCTGAGCATTAGACTCTGTTTATCAAGCCCTAAATCCCACATAACAAAATGTGGCATACAAAGACGACATAACATCATGTGGAACAAAAAACCTTAGATAAGTCCAATGCTTTGTGCACCGTCCATCATTGAGTCAACAACATAAGTGACGAACGTTTGGCAAGTGTACCAAAACATCTTCAAAGTAGTAAACTTATTAGTTCGTCTCCAATGGGACTGTCTAATTTCTACTTAGCGATAAATCAATACTTGTTAAAAATATAAGATTGAGGGGATTCATTCAGAGTTGTTTTGAAAATTAAAGTAAATTAAGATTGGATTTAGATTCCCACTTGGGTTTGCTGCTGGTATTGACTTAGGATCTAAGAGTGTGCTCCTCGCCTACTCCTCGAGTCTCAGATTTGATTCTTTCTGGTGTCAATTTAAGTGGCCCAATATAGATTTTTCAAAAAAAAGATTGGACTTAGAATGTTGATGGTGATTAGGATTTGTATGAATCCCCTCTATGTTCCTATTTGGTAATTTGAGGTCCTGAACAATTACAATCGAGTTCCTATGTTCACTGCAGTTTAAAAAATAGATCAAAATCTACTTTTAGCTTAAGGTCTCTTTTGGGCCAGTTTGTTTTGAATTTTTTTGAAAAAAAATCATTTTTTTTTATTTTAGTAGTGTTTGTTTTAGATTTTTTGAAAATTTATTTTGTTAAAAAAACATTTTTAGCCTTGAAAAAAACATTAATAGAACACTACACCAAGTTCTCCGGTTACAAAATTTAGTGTTGATAGTGAATTGTTCCTTAAAATCAATTTCCAACATGATCAAGCAATGAAAAGAATTAAACAAAATATACAATGAATAAACACAAGTCTTATATTGAATATAATTAAAGAGGACTCATAGATTACATACTTCAAACAATACCATAGAGGCTCATGATTCAATCTTGTTGCCATGGAAGGCCAGCATGAAGTTGAAGTTTCGCAGGGAAGAAAAGTATCAGATTTCGCAGTATTTGTGCTCTATTTTTCATCAAAATTAATGATTTTAAAAAAGCTAAATGTGCAAAAGCAATTTCTGCATAGGGAAAGATAGTTTTTACAGAACCACATAAACCTTAGCCATGGATCTAGCAAAATTCACCAGAAGTGCTACCTGAAATGAAATATTTAGTGTAACTGTTTAGCTAAGCAAGAATTCATCAAAAGTTCCAACTAAGAAAAATAATGCTGTACATATTTACTTCTGCAATCATATCTTGATCAATTATCATATATAAAATAACAATTTGTTTCTGCAATCATATCTTTCCAATCATATGTGGCTCTGTTTGGATATACAACTTAACCTGTAAAATAACATGAGCATGCATGAACACATATTCTTGGAAAATCAATTTCATTACCATTATGCACATTCTAGTTTCTCTGTTTCCTCAACAGATAGGTATTAGTTCTTCATATTTGTATCATTTATTTTCTAGAACAATCTTATTATATCCAATGAAGTCAAATCAATTTACACAAACAAACATGTATAGTTGTGGAATGGTATAAAGAAAAGGGCCATAGAGAATCAAAAAGATTAAAGTTTGTTGTTTCTGTGAGCTAGAAGTTAATTCTCAAACTAAATGCACACATCAACATTTGTTTCTCTAAATAAGGGTTTTGTAATTTATCCATTGAAGGTAAGATATTATAACCAAACGCATAATGTGAAATAGAAATAGAGAAAGGACGAAAAAAGGAAATTACTAAACGAAACAATCTATCTTTAAAAAGTGGTTGGATGCCCCTTCACCTTATAATAACTCAACCTTTGCTGAGGGTGAGTTTTGAAGTAAAAAGTCCACCAATTTGGCAGGTATCGATGAAGGTCGGAATGCTTTTATTTTCAGTGACTTCAAGTTACACAACAAAGAAGGGAGCTTAACCTTCAATAAATCAGGAAATAATAAAAGATCCTATAGGCAAACAAGAAGTATTAGGATTAGTTGCAAGTCATATTTTTGATAAAATTTATAAATACAATCTAAAAAGCAGCAGCAATGTTAAAATATAAAGTACCGTAAGAAGTTTTAAATTGATGGTCAATGATTCGATATTAGCAAATTCAACCAGCCAGTTGACTAGAATTGGGGGTTTCTTCCAAAATCCCACAGAACTCCTTAAATGAATATTTACACGTTTGATAGAAGAGAGAAGACTCTTGCTTCCAAAAAGTTTTAAACTATAATCACCACCACTATAATCAAAGGTATGAATAGTTGGAGCATATAACTCGATTCCAAAAGAGGTTCTGAAACCGGTCGTAGAATCAGAATCATGCATACATATAGTTAAGTTGACAAGCTTAGTACTTGAAATGCGAAGGTTTTGTGCATCCAGAAGTGCACATTGGTCAACGATCAAAGTACTCAACATGTTAAATGCGGAAAAGGGGTCGACACAACCATCACTTGTGCTGCTACGAAAGGTAAGGTACTTTAGAGACAAAGTGGTTAATGCTGGGAAATTGAGAGAATTTGGAAATATTTGTGTCGAGGCAATGTTAAGCGAACTACAAGAAAGATGAAGGGACGTTAAAGTGTGCGATGAAAAGAAGCACAATGGAAGGTGTTGAATAGTAACATAATTAATTTCAAAGTGTTGGACATTGTGGGAAAAAGCATATTCTATAATCTTTTGGTATAGGCTAATCCCTGTATAATAATTGTAGTGCAAACAGAGAGCACGAATAGCTGTTGAGTGATCACGAAGAGAGAAAATCTGAGACAGAAATTGATCGAAATTTGTGCAGCTTCTAAAGTTTGACCAACTTAACGCAAGGGTTGGAAGAGTCTTCCAGAGATTGATCCATCTTTTGGATAAAATACAAGTTTGAACTGCCTCTTTGGCATTCAAAAAGGAGAGTATGTGAAGGAGAACACAATCGGATAAATAGCTGATAAAGTCCTCTTCATTTTTGTTGTCGTTCTTAAGTTGCCTGTTGCGTCTCACCATTGTTGTCTGAGAAATTAAATTGATTAGGGAAAAAACTAACTATTAAATAAAACATAGAAATATTAGTCTGCCCCAAATTGTGTGTAAATTTTTTGTTTTTTAAGAATCAAGAAATGTAACCCTAACAAACAAACATATAGAACGAGGGGGGAATACCTTTGTAAGCACGCTGTAAACCTAATTTGATGTGAACACGCTGCCTCTCACGAGTGCAATGGCATTTTGAAGCATGCATTTGATTTATTAGGGTTGTGTAACTAAATGGGCTTGGCCATCTTCTTATATATCCTTTATTATAAAACCTAGACTTGCTTGGCTATCATGTTTGCCCTAATCCTCCCTACTTTGCCCTAATTCCCTAGCTTTTTTTCCTCCTAAACATGTACTAATTGCTCGAGTAATCTCATCCGTTCAAGCACTTGATCACATCCGTTTATTCAAACTTGAAAAAAGTTCTCTCACTTCGTTAATGCAATTGAATACGTATTAAAGCATAATCAAGTCGATCAACATTCCCCTACACTAATTGCTAATCAGAAATAACTAATTCCCCTACACTAATTGCTAATCAGAAATAACATAAACATCCCTTAGAAAGTGACAATTGAAAATGTTTCACGCATACATTTTTTACTGTTTCACGCATACACTAATTCCTATCACATTATTGTACTGACATTTCAATGTTTCACGCATGCATTTTTTACACAATAATGTGCTATCCGATATAGAGTGATAGGAAGATATGTGTTTCAAGGTGAAATTTCCCTCGAATTTTACCACTAAAGTATGCACTAATCACTCTACCAATTACTACCTATTAAAAACAATTATGACCTACTTATTTCAAATATTAACACGTATCAAGGTTGATTCGATTTTGAATATTAATTATTATGTACTATTAATGGCAATTAAGAACGTAGTTGATGGCTTGAAAACGTCGTTAATGGCAATTAAAAACTTTTAAGTCGCATATTTTTGTATAGGAATTACTTTTAATTGCTTTTATGCATTATGCACCAATCACTCTACCAATTACTACCTATTAAAAGCAATTAACTACGTACTTATTTCAAAAATTAACACGTATCAAGGTTGATTCGATTTTGAATAGTAATTATTATGTACTGTTAAAGGAAAAACGTAGCTAATGGCTTGAAAACGTCGTTAATGACAATTAAAAACTTTTAAGTCGCATATTTTTGTATTGGAATTACTTTTAATTGCTTTTATGCATTATGCACCAATCACTCTACCAATTACTACCTATTAAAAGCAATTAACTACGTACTTATTTCAAAAATTAACACGTATGAAGGTTGATTCAATTTTGAATAGTAATTATTACGTACTGTTAAAGGCAATTAAGAACGTAGTTAATGGCTTGAAAACGTCGTTAATGACAATTAAAAACTTGAAAGTCGCATATTTTCGTATAGGAATTACTTTTAATTACTTTTATGCATTATGCACTAACCACTCTACCAATTACTACCTATTAAAAGCAATTGTGACGTACTTATTTCAAAAAATAACACGTATCAAGGTTGATTCGATTTTGAATAGTAATTATGACGTAGTGTTAATGGCAATTAAAAACTTTTGAATAGTAATTATTACCAATAGAAGACTATGATTAATCACATTTGAAACTAACGAAGAGAATTGTCAATTACCTATTTAAATACCACTTAGTTGTGCTAATACAATCATTCTTGACTTTAAGCAAATTTAAGCAAATATAACTCTTTCTTGCACTTGCTAATATGGCAAACATTTTCACCCCCATTTCAGCTGTGACAGGTGGAAAGAAAGATTTGAAGTTGATTGTCTGTGTGGCCCATATATGGCTGATCCCTGATAAGGAAAATCCAGACGATATCATCTTCATGAACATGATATTGGTTGATGAGAATGTATATTATATAAATCGATTGTATAAATAAATGATCATTTTTTCAAGTTGCCACTACGATAACATATACTATGGTTTATGTTAATGACATGTTATTTTTTGTTTAGCGAGGACGGATCCATGTCACTGTTCATAAGTTCCCGGTGCCAACGATTCAAGGAATGGTTGAAGAAGGAGGAACATATAAGCTAGAGAATGTCATGGTAGGATTTAATGAGGGGAATTACAAACTCTTGCCACACAAGCACAAACTAATATGGAATTGGTGTAAGGCTTGGATCAAGTTTCAGAGAAGTCAATTTTTGTTTGTTTTATTTGTAATGACTATTAACAAGAATTACTTTAAGAGATGGATTGAATACGTAAAAAAAAAAAGTTGATGATAACCAATGATGAATGTGAAAATACTAATGTCACTTCAAATGTCGTTTTTATAGTATTTCGTAATGTATGATAACTAATGTAAAATGTACGGTTTTCAAACTATATTAATGTCAAGATGATATGATTAATGTAATACATTTTTATCATGTGAATATTTCATATTTTTTTTTTATTATGATATAACTTATCTCTATTATATATATTTGCACTATTTTATTTTGATAGTACACATGACATCCTTATATTGAAAGGTGCATTTAATGTTTTGTGTAATTGGTACATATTATGTGATTTGTGCAAGACTTATGTAATTAACATGATTATGCAAGTTGACTAAAAGGCTTATAATGACAAAAAAATAAATGGAATATTTTATTCAAATTATTTTTGCTATTTAATGTGTTACTAATTTCATTACTAAATTAATGGCATAATTGATGTGACTTACTTGCTTCTTTTTTCCTATAAATATTGTTTGTCCGTCTCAAACATCTTCACATCATTTAGAATTCATACTAAAATTTTAAAATTATTCTCAAAATCTCTCTTTTATTTTAGTGAAACACTTTTCTTCTTAACATATTTTTTTCATCACTCTAATTTCAAAAATTGATTCAATTTATGATATTACTCCACTACATGTTGTATATATCCATGTATTTTGTTCAAATTCACATATTCATCCTATGATACCCTCGAGTTCTAAGGGCTCATGACAAGATATGTACCAATTACATGTTGGTACATAATTCTTAATTATCATCCAATCAAATTGTAATCGACACATCATCATATTAAGTTAGCCAGTCTTGAGTTTTTTTTCTATATATAGTCAATTTGTCTTTCATCATTTGTATATGCATCTTCCTTTCGTACAAATTGTTTATAATATCATTTATTTGAAATGCAAATATTTCTACCTCCTGACCAATTCAATTTTATTGATTTCATTATTATCAAATTGATTTAGGCACCTTTTTTTTTCCTTCCGAATTTTGATTCCCTTTTATAGGTTTAGCTGTCGGCTCTGTTAATTTTAGGGTTTTCATCCCCATATATATATTTACACCTTTTGAAAAAGTTTGCTTCACGTTTTAATGAATTTCATTATTTTTCTATTAATTTGAAGCGACGTAATTGAAAGACGTTTTGAATCAGATTTCTTCATTCCAAAACTATTTTTTTTTGCAACTATTAATAATGAGAGATATGTGAAAGGCATGTCAATGTTTTGTTCTTCCAACGTTGAAGTTGTGCATATAAAAGAGAATTCTTCCTTAAAAAAAACAGAGAATTCTCAAGTATTTTTGGGTTACATATTAGTTGATAGTTCTCAAGATATTATATTTTTATCTTACATTTTTGTGGTGCAAACTATTCATGTATGTTGTAGAACAAGACAGACCCCTGCGAAAATGTAGAAAATTTATTTTAGTTATTTTTTTTAATGAATTTTATCTAAACCTCACTATTTTCTTTATTATTTTCATTTGCTCCTATTCAAAAGAACTGATTTAATTTATTAAGTTTTTTCGTTTCTATTGTCAATCACTCATTTTCACTAAACATGGCGTTGATATATATTATTTCACATAAATTATTTTAACATCAAATCTCATCCATTCATTTCATTTGATAAATTAGTTCACATGCATCAAATACTCTTTATCACCTAATCAAGCATTCCATTTTTATCTCCCGATATTTATTTATTTCTGCCATCAACACATACTCAAACTTCTTTGTTAATTTTTTGACAAATTGCATGATAAAACACATACTTATGGTTGTTTGAGTCACTCATCAACATCGATAATATTTATTTGCCTTTATTTCATACCCATATTTTTTTATTTATTTTAAAATTATATTAAAAAAAAGACAACAATCTCGGCTAAACTATCAATATCTCTATCCGTATCCTTATCTACATCTACAATCTACATCTACATCTACAATATAAACAAGTGAAACCATTTTCATTCAAAAGTACATGTGGCATGTTATAGTCTCATTCTAATTAATGTCAGGCTAATTAATGCTAGAAAAATTCAAATTTCCATTATATGGTATATGCTTAGCACTTGGTATTTCAGTCTCAACACATACTTCCATATACTGCCTCTATTTTAAGAAATCATTCGATTTATTATTATGATCAAAATGATATCTAGAAATTTAATTGCCTGATATCAAATCAAACAAGAAACTGCCCATAAAAAAATAAAACAAGAAACTATCAACTGCCAATTAATGAAATTAAATTCAAATTATTCAACACTTATAACAGTCCTAAAAAAGAATGTTGACAATTGGTCTAATTCAAGACTATCGTTGAATTGTTTCTCACCTATTAAAATCAAATTAAAACCAAAATAAAATAGTGAAAGGTAATGATTCTTTTTGTCACAAAAAGGAAATAAAATAGCTCAGATCTTTATCTCCCATCCTATTCTCATCACTATTACTATTTTTCAAAAATGGTTTTGAGAACGGTAAGAAGATCAAGAACACCTTTAGTTCCTACAATTTCATCAAATTTTATTGTTGATTGCATCAGATTGTTCCCCTTCATCATGGTTTGTGACCATGGTTTAGGATTTTATTGCTAATAGTTGGATTTTTAGCTGTACAGGAGAAAATAAGAGGGAGAATGTTAGTTATCAAATAATTTGTTGAGAAATTGATTTTGAAGCTGAAGAAAGGCATAAACGAAAGGGATCTTGAATCTTCTCTCATGATTTATATTTTGTTCCAATTCTCTCATGATTTATATTTTGTTTCAAATAATTGTCTACTATATATCATTTTTGAAAATGCTTCATTTGAGACATTATTTTCATTATATAACGATATGATCTTATTCATTAAATTTCTTTTGCTATTAATGTAACATATTTATTTTCCCATATATTTGTTTGCGGATGACCATATTGCTACTCAATGTTCCTCAAATTTACAAAGAACTTATCGGATTTATAACTAAAGTATATCTCAGTTTAATCGACTTTAATTCCTTCCAGTTTGGTTGTGTTTCTTCTAATTGGGAGGAAACTCAACATTATTGAAATTTCTTTTATCAGTTTTGTTTACAATGTGTTCATTATTTTGCAGAGACCTTTATAATATTGAGAACAAAGTAGTTTCCTATCTATATATTCAGTTCAAGGTCGCGCATCCTATATTAATTGTCAGGGCCAAACTTTAGTTTTTTTGGTAATTTGTCATTTACTTATTTTATACCACGAATCATATGTAATAAGTGTGTATTTTAGTCTTTTTAAGGCTTTTGTTTATTTTTCTTCTTTGTGTTGTTTGGATTAGTGTTACATTATAAGAATTTTGAATTAGGGTTTCATTTTTCTTTGTTGCAGCTTCTCTTCTGGATTCTTAAGTTTCTTTTTTGACATATTCTAGATTCTTACGTTGCAAAAGTTTTTCTGAATTTTATTACTATGATTATTTCTGAATTTTGCTAAAAAAAAAATCTAAATTTTTATTGCAACTTTATTTCTGAATTATGTGTTCTCACGGAATTTCATATATTTTATTTTCAGTATTAAATAAATACAAACATTTGAAGAAAAAAAAATTCCTCTTTTATTTATTTTGAGGGAATTCCTCTTTTATTTAAATGCAGTTTTGGTCGAACCAAACCGTACACCATCGATTCAGTTTGGTTCGTTTTCACTTTTAAAAAATGATAAAACCCAAACCTCATTTGACTTTGAAGAGCATGTAAATGGTAATTTAAAAAAATCATTATAACAATCAATATTTTGAATAAAACACGTTTACTCAATAATATAAGTATTGTACTACCTCTCATACAAACAAAGTTGTAAAGAGTGTATATACACATTAATCAAAATATATCTATTTTAAAAGGGGCACTAGCCAACAAATGTGTATTTTTTTTATCTTAATTTTAAACCGAACCTCCACTAGATAGAACTAGAAAATTAGGTGTAGAACATATACAGTGGTTAGACCTATGGGTTTTTAGATGCAATATTGCATATGTTAAAGCAACTGAAAGTAATAACTTCTTATTGAAAACAACTATTATTTATTAAAAAACTACACATTTAATATAAAATGCACAACAATTATTTATTACTAAGACCCATTTAATATTTTTTGAAGTGTTGAGTTTGAGAGATTTTTTATTTTTTTAGTTAAATGGGGTTCAATTATGAACCAGTTGCATCACTTTATAAATGCATAAATAAAAGGAAACAAGAACAAAAGGAGTTGGGGGATGGACCAAAACCTTCTCAATAAAGCTAAGCAAAAAGCTGAGGGGCAAACACCAAACCAAGAAAAAAGTAAATAACAAGAAAATAAAAAGTAAAGAAAACCAAAAGAAAAATAAAAGGAACGAACTAAGAGAAAGTCCTTGAGTTATTCTGGTAACATATATACTCCTAGAGTTTGAAAGATTAAATCTTATTAAGTATTAATTACAAGAGCAAGTGACATGTACATAGAGACTCATTTAAGCAACCAAAAGGAGAGGTCCATTGTGGATACTCTAACAATCGATTAACTTATTGATGAAAATTTTTGGTCGAAAATAATACAAAATAAATGCTTGCTGAAATTATCAATTTTTAAATATTATTGTTATTATTATTAATAATAATAAATATTGATTTTTAATGTTTATTAGATATACAAATTAAATGTATCAATTAAGTTTGGTAACTAATTTTATATTTGATATTTTTTCGAGTTATCATGAAATTGGTATAAAGCTTACATCACCGCTTAGCAGCGACTAATCTTAGTTGGAAAACCTGTGGGATACATAAGACGAGTTCTCTCATCTCAGCCGAATATTTTCCATACACATGAGGCAGAAATTGAACTGCTATCCACATACTTACGAGGCTCTAATCTATTATCAATTTGACCATTTTTTCCTAGGGTCATAGCTTACATGTTAATTCCAGGTGTTCGTACAACCGGTTCATCCTTCAATATTCCATTGAAAATCAATGAAGCATTGATACATGGATTTGAAAAGAAAATACGAGACCTTAAAATTGATATGAAGGCAGCAGAGAGAATCAAACACGAGACCTTAAAAGTAGTCCCAGGCCAAAACAAGTGGGTTAGATCAAGCTTATTCATTGTGTTCCCTTATTGACATTGTTTATCCAAATAATTTGGAAAATATATAGATCTCCAAAAAAATCAAGAGCGAGGGATACTTGCTCAAACTTTGGACCCATTTGAGTACTTTAACAATATTATTCTATCGTTGTTTCCAGAAAACGAGAAGGAAAATATTAGCTTTGATTTGGTTTGTCAATCTGACCAAAATAAAAAGCTACAAAGCAAATGGTATTCAATTGAGTTCTTGAATGATATTAACAGTTGCATATTTCAAACCACAAATTAAGATTTAAAGTTGGATGTCCAATAATATTGATGAGGAACATATACCAAGGTATTGTGTTTCAAAATGAGAAACCCCACATCTTCATCCAAAACCTTAAGACAATATGTATATTACTCATCTCATTTATATGTTCATAAATATCAAATCTTGCTGGCAATATAGAATTTTTACTCACACATGACAAATTAGCATTTCTCCCTTAAACGTGAGACTCTCTATGTCTATGATATGATGAAATAGTCAAATAAGGCCAGAGGCACAACATGGTAAAAAAGGTGGCTTGGTGGTGGTTTCATAGAGATGTGTTTTTTTTTTCTCATTTATTTTATGAGAAGAGAGAAATTAAATTAGAAAAATTATTCGAACTAGAAAGAAATGACAAGGAAAACGAGTGAGTTGTGGGTAGTTTTATGAGTTTGTTGAAGGAGTTGGATATTATTGAGTAATTATTCTACCAAAAATATTAGACTCATTATAAATGTCACATCAATTTAAAATGTACAATAAACATGTATTTTTCAACTCAGCATAACACATAAACGTTTT
Source organism: Medicago sativa (assembly GCF_051527215.1). Lineage (NCBI taxonomy): Eukaryota > Viridiplantae > Streptophyta > Magnoliopsida > Fabales > Fabaceae > Medicago > Medicago sativa. Next base: position 3,562,005 of record NC_140751.1, on the reverse strand, counting down.
TCCTTTGTCATATCCCACTAAAGACTAAAAGTGAAGGAACTTAAAATAATAGAGGTTAAATAAAAAAAAGTTATCGCCTTGACAAATAAAAATTGCATGAAAGCGAACGACTTCCAAAATATAATATTTAACATAAAAAAATTAAACAAATGACATTCAAAAGCTAACAAAACAAATCATCATAATTTCGGGACTGCAAGTGTAACCTACATTGGGTTGTATCTTTGCATTAGGCTAAAAGAAACTAGACAAATGATATCGACACCACAATTTCTCCCAAATTATTTAGGCACACGTTTGTGAGTCATCTCACTTATATCTTATTCAATATCTACTATTCCTTTCATTGTAGAACTTTAACTCTTATTTTACACGATAACATATCTCCCTCAAGTGTGACATTCTCTTTGTCCGTAATTACGTGACATAGCCAAATAAGGTCAAACCGATGTACAACATGATCAAAAAGGTAGATTAATGGTAATTTACTAAAAGTGTGTTTTTGTTCCTTTATTTCATGAGAAGAGATCAAAGAAATTAGAAGATGAAAAATAAATTTGAGATTGAGAGAACTGATACAGGTTAAAAAAAATAAGAATTGTGTATTTTGTTCATGAGGTTATAAAGAACGAAGTAAGTTGCAAGTGATTTTATGAAATTGTTGAAGGAGTTGAGGATTTTTGTGTAATTAATTTACCAAAAAGTTAGATTGCGTTAAAAAAACTAATTTACCAAAAAGTTAGATTCGGGTAAAAAAACGCAACAACATATAAAGAATTTACTAAGCACATATTTTGTTAACTCAGCATAACACTTAAGTGTTTATCTATGGTTAAATTCCACCAAAGATCAAAGGATAAGGAATTTAATATCTTAGAGATTGATTAAAAAATATTGCATGAAAGTGAACAACACCCAAAAACATAAATTTGATATAAAAATTAAATAATTGGCATCCCAAAACTAACAAAACCGTTTATTGTAATGTTGAGAGTTCTAAGGGTGTCTACAGTAGGTTGGACTATCACATTAGGCTAAGTGAAACCACACAATTGTGATTGACATCACATCATTATCCAAAACCTTAAGGCATTAGGTGTATTGGTCATCTTACTTATATGTTTCTCAACGTCTAATTTGGCATCCAATAATGTGGAACTTTAAGTCACAATTTACACATGAACATATATCTCTAAAGTGTGAGACTCAATGCGTCTGTAATTTGTTGATAGTCAAATAAGGTTAGGCGAAGGCACAACATGGTTAAAAAAAATGGATTAATGGTGTTTTTGCGGAGGGAAGTTTGTGTTCCCATCTTTCATGAAACCAGAGAAATAAATTTAGCAACAATAAAATTAAATTAGAATATGAAAATAAATTTGAACATGAAAGAAATGATAAGGGAAAAAAATAGTGCGTGTTTTGTCCATGGAAGTATCGAAAATATAGTGAGTTACTGACAATTTTATGGGTCAGTTAAAAAGTGTTGGAAATTTAAGAGTAAATATTTCACCAAAAAATAGACTCGGTTAAAAAAACGCCACATCTTTATAAAATGTTTAATAATCATGTACTTTTTCAATTCAGCATAACACATTTGTATTTTTCCATTCGCATGTTCGTTCACCCAAAGACCAAATATGGAGGTATTTGATATAATATTGATTGGATAAAAAAATTGTATGAAAGTAAATGACATCCAAAAACTTATACTTGATATAAAAAGTTAAACAAATGAAATTCAAAAACTAAAATAAAAAATAATTTAATGTTTAGAGTTCTGAGGGAGTCTACAATGGGTTGGACCATCACATTTGACTATGAGAAACTCCACAAGTGATATGGACATCACATCTTTGCGTAAAATCTTAAGACATTAGGTATATTGTTCTTCTTGCTTATATGTTACTCAATGTATATTATTGCACACAAGTTTAACTCACATATGAAACATAAACATCTCTCCCTTAAGCGTGAGACTATTATGTATGTGATCTGGTGAGATATCACATAAGGTCAGAGACACGACATGGTAAAAAAAAGTGGGTTGGCGGCAGTTTCATAGAGGGGTGTTTGTTTCTTTCTTTCATGAGAAGAGATAAAGCAAATTATAAAAGAAAAGAAGATTAAAAATGAATTTGAACTTGATAGAAATGAAAAGAGAAAAAAAAAATAAGGAGTGTGCGTTTTATTCATGAGAGCATAGGAAACATAATGAATTGCTGGTGATTTTATGGATTTGTTGAAGAAGTTGAATATTACTGGGCAATTATGCTACCAAGATATTAGATTTATTGAAAATATGTACATCTATTTAAAATGTCTAACGAATATGTATTTTGTCAACTCATCATACATATACATTTTTCCATTGCAAGATCCCATGAAATACCATAAGTGAAGGAACTTGAAATGACAAAGGTTGTTTTTTTTTTTTATGCATGAAAGCTAATCACATTCAAAAACTAAAATTTAAGATGAAAAATTAAACAAATGACACTCAAAAAATAACGGAACAAATCATCACATTAGGCTAGGATCCTACAATGGATTGTATTATCACATTAAGCTAAGATCAATCACAGAAGTGAGATTCACATCCTATCTTCTTTCAAAGTCTTAAGGCATTATGTATATGAGTCATTTCACTTATATGTTTCTCACATCTACTCTTGCATACAATACGGAATTTGAACTCACACTTGAGACATTAACATCTCTCCATTAAGTGTTAGGATCTTTGTGTCTGTAGTCCACCACCAAGAACAACTCTCGATCCCCCACAACGTCGAACCCGGATGTGATACCACCGTTGGGCTTTTTGTGGGAGTCTACGTTGATGTAGATCGACAATTTGGATAAAGAGAAACCACACAAGTGATAATGATACAACCAAAACTCCATCTAAAATTTTAAGTAACACCTGATACATCACAATATTCCCTCCATCAAATATAACGACATTCTAGCCCGTGCTTGGCACAGGTGTCCATGCTAGTTCGTACATATTTTAGTAGGTAGGACCCGTGCGGAGCACGGGTCGATGGTCTAGTAAAAGTTAACCCGGGTGATTATTTAAGCCCTAATTTTAACCTAAAACATAAACTAACTTTTACTGTATTACCCCTGACCTATTTTGAGACCCCATACAATCTTCTTATATATAAAAGTTAACACGGGTGATTATTTTAGCCCTAATTTTAACCTAAAACCTAAGCTAACTTTTACTGTATTACCCCTGACCCTGACCTATTTTGAGACCCCATACATCTTCTTATATATCTTAATATATAATACTAAGGTTCCCAATGCATGCTCATTATGAAACCCTAAACCTAAACCTAATCTGCCTTTTTTGAGAGGTTTAAAAAATCTTTCTGAAAAGAGTCTCTGCAGGGAGTTGAACTCGCAACTCATAGCCTCTATCCAAGCACTTTAACCACTTGACCAGTAGCTGTTTTAGTGTTATAATATCGCTTCCATTAATACATTATGATTGAAATGAATGAATAGCATATCATGAACAAACCAACAATGAATTAATACAGCAGTTGATATCAACAATTAAAAAGAATACACAAGGTCAAGTAATACAAGGCACAATTAACTTTTAATTTGATGTATGCTTTTTGTTTCATTTTACGTTATACCTCCTTCACACATTCTTTACATGTTTATTATGGATTATGGATGGATGGATTCATTTCTATCACAACCTTTGAACTGCTTTTTTTTTTATTCCGTAACTCATTTTTTAATTATGACCATACACTCACTCATTATATATACAACCACTAATATGATCTCAATATTTTTAGTTTCTACATTGAAAACATTGTGTATAAATATGTGATTTTGTGCATCATATTTTGGGTTTTGTTCATCATCACTTTCAAGTAACAATTGGATAGTTTATCTTCAATTTTGTATTGTTGTTTTTCCACTCACTTTTACTCTTCATCTTTTGATTATCAAAGTCTAAAACAAGAGTGTTCTATTTGTGGATTGGAGTTTGCAATAGGACAAGTTTTAGGTGGCTACATGAGGAGACATAGAGCTTCAAATATGAAAGGAAATAACAATATTCACAATTCTAATAATACTATGTGGTGGTAGTAGTCTTGATTCGCTGCAAAAGATGAAAGCTAGAAACCAGTGAGTTTTGGTGTTAGATTTGGATTTGAATCCATTTTTCAATATTTCTTGGTATTAATTATATGACGATTTATTCATTAGTGTAAGTACAATTTTTCTCTTATCTCTTGATTATTAACTGGTTTCTATGATATGATAATTGATAGGGAGTCAAGTTACTCTTAGATTGATCAAATAGTTAAGCTTCAAATGTTTATTAGTCTATTTTTCGAACTTTCTTTTATATATTTTTTTATTCCTTAATGTGTATGTGGATTTTTGATTTTTTTTGTGAATTAGGATAAATGATGCTTCTATTTTTTATTTTGTTGCATCATTGATGGTGAGGAAGAAGCTTATTAAAAATGGTTGTTTATCGTCACTTTCTCCATGAAACTATTGGATGATTCCTCTTCAATTTGGTGTTATAGTTTTTCTTCTCTTTTTTACTCTTTATTTTTTGGCTATTAATTAATACAAATTGATAATATAAATAAGGGGTATATTTATAAATAATACTATTTTTTTATAAAGGTGAAGACAAGTGTCTACCATTTTTTCGTACAAAAATAATAATAAACATATTACTCCAAGTATAATGATAGAGATAAACATTGTGTATGTGTAATTAAGATAAAGATAGATAAAATTGAGATGAATAAAGAATAGTGCCTCTAAAAACAATATATAGAGAAGGTTAAAGGATATGATCCAAGTTACACATCTATCTCTCTATCTTCTATATATTTATATATCTTTGAATTTGTACATCTAAAAAAAATTTACACTATTAATTAACAACTTGACTTTCCAATTATCTTTGAAGAATTAAAGAATTAATTAATTATGAAATTGAATAGTTTCCTCCACTATTGAAAAAAAAAAAGGAACTTCCCATTCCGCATGTCACACAAAATGAAAGAAGAAAACAAAGACTTACTTGACAGTTAGTACTATACTAGCATGGACACCCGTGCCAAGCACGGGCTAGAATTTCGTCAAACTTAAGGGAGATAATATTGTGATGTAGCAAAAGTCGGTTAAAGTTCAACATTAGATGAAAGAGTGCAGGTTGAACATCAACAGAGTGAAAAACTCATACTTAAGCCTTAAATTTTTTGATGAAATTGTAGTCTCATTTTCGCTGTGTGGTTGCCCTTTCTCCGATGTGTCGATCCACATTAGTGTTGACTCATCCAAAAAGTCCAATTGTGGTATGATATCCTGGTTCAACGTTGTAGGGGAACGGGAGTGTTCAAGGTGGTGGATCACGAACACGGAGAGTCTGACACTTAATGGAGAGATGTTAATGTGTTAAGTGTAAGTTAAAATTTCACATTGTATGAAAGAGTAGATGTGAGCAACATATAAATTAATATGATCGATGTCGTAATGCCTTGAGACTTTGGATGAAGGTGTGATGTTAATCTCACTCGTGTGATTGCTCTTAGCCTAATGTGATCATACAACTCAATTTAGACTCTCACAAAAGTTCCATCGTTGTGATAATTTTATTTGTTAGTTTTTTAATATCGTTTTGTTTAATTTTTTATCTTAAATTTTAGTTTTCATGTCAAAAAATTATTCAACATTTGTTATATCCGATTCATTCACTTTTTGATCTTTGGTAAGATCTTACAATAGTAAAATGTAGATGTGTTCTGGTGAGATAAAAAATACATACATGTTCATTATACATCAATTCTTATCTCCTTCATTAAATGTATAGAATTACCGGTAACTCGTTATATACTTTATACTCTTAGAGAAAAACAATCACTCCTTACTTGTTTCCCTTTTCATTTCCCTCATGTTCAAATTCCTTTTTCGTCTTCTTTCTTTTTCTAATATACTTTCTCCTTTCTCAAGAAAAAAAAAGGAACATAGACATTTCTCTATAAAACCACAACCAACCCACATTTTTTAACATGGTATGCCTCTGATCTTATTTGGCTCTCTCACCAGATCAGAAATACGGATTGTCTCACACATAATAGAGATATGTTGATGTGTCATGTGTAAGTTAAACTTCTACATTGAAAGCAAAAGCATATATTGAGAAACATGAATGTGTGATGACCAATATACATAATGTCTTTCAGGTTTTTGGTGAAGATGTGGTGTCAATCTTATTTTTGGGGTTTCTCTTGGTCAAATGTGATGATCAATCCATTATAAGCTCACTCAAAACTCCAAACACTATGATGCACTATTTTTTTAGTTTTGAGGGATGCTAGCAACACTCTCTTTTAAGCACTCTCTCTACCACTCTCTCTTTTATTGGGTGAAATCAATATAGGACCTACACTTTGAAAATGGAACCCACATAAAGTGGTGGGACACACATTTATTTCATCCAATAAAAGAGTGAGTGCTAAAGAGAGTACTCAAAAGAGAGTGTTGCTAGCATTCCTCTTTAGTTTTTGGTTGTCATTAGTTTAATTTTATTATATTAAATATAAGTTTTTAGATGTTCACTTTCATGAAAGAAAAAAAAATTATCCAATTTCTACTATTTTAAATACCTTCACTTTTGGTCTTTGGTGGAATCTGGTAATAGAAAAATGTAGACGTGTTATGTCAAGTTAAAAAATTACATGCGTGAAATAATTACTGATAAATCTTCAACTCCTTCAACTATCCCATGAAATTATCAGTAACTCGCTCTATTCCTAACACTTCAATGGACAAAACACACACTACTTTTTTCCCTTATCATTTCTATTATCTTTAAATTTCTTTTTTATATTCTTTCTTTTTTTAATTTTCTTTCTCTTTTTTATGAAAGAGGGTCATAAACCTCCATATCCATCAAACCACTATCAACCCACATTTTTTACCATGTTGTGTCTCTGGTTGACTTTATTTGGCTATGTCACCAGAACTCATACGCAAGAGTCTCACACTTATGGGAGATATGTTAAAGTGCCAATTGTGACTTAAAGTTCCACAATAGATGCAAGTAGATCTTGAAAAACATATAAGTGAGATGTCCAATATACATAATACTTTAAGGTTTTGGGTGATGACGTGGTGTCAATCTCAGTTGTGTGCTTTGTGATGATCTAACTCATTGTAGGAGGCCTTGAAACTCTAAACATTTTGATGAATTATTTTGTTAGTTTTTTCAACGTTGTTTGTATAATTTTTATATTAAATTGAAGTTTTTTATATTGTTCGCTTTCGTGTAGTATTTTATAATCAATCTCTATTATTTCAACTTCCTTCAGTTTTGGTCTTCGTTGGGATTACACGATTGAAAAACGTTGATGTGTTATGCTGAGTTGACAAAATATGTGTTTATTGGACATTTTTAAATGTTGTGGCGTATTTTTAATTGAGTTTAATTTTTTGGTAAATTAATTACTCAAATATCTCAAACTCCTTCAACAAACCAATAACATTACTATAAACTCACTCTATTTGTTATAACCTCATGGACAAAACACACAATTCTTATTTTTTTAGCACTATCATATCTCTTAATCTCAAATTTATTTTTCATGATCTTCTTTCTTTTCTAATTTTTCTATCTCCATTCTCATGAAAGATAGGAACATAAACCCCAATCCATTAAATTACATCAATTCACCTTTTTTTTTACCATGGTGTGCCTCCGTGTGACCTTATTTGACTATGTAGTATGTCACATAATCACGGACACAGAGTCGCACACTGGAGAGGGAGGGAGGGAGGGGGAGAGAGAGAGAGAGAGAGAGAGAGAGAGAGAGAGAGAGAGAGAGAGAGAGAGAGAGAGAGAGAGAGAGAGAGAGAGAGAGAGAGAGATGTTAATGTGTTTAACATGAGTTAAAATTTTACAATAGATGGAAGAGTAGATGATGAATAACATATAAGTGAAATGACTTATATACATGCATCTAAAGATTTTGGATAAAAATGCGGTGACAATCTCATTTGTGTGATTTCTTTTAGTCTGAACATTACGATGATTTGTTTTTGTTAATTTTTAGGTGTCATTTATGTTAAAAAAAATTATATTACATTTTAAACTTCTGATGTCATTCACTTTCATGGAATTATTTTTTGGTGAAAGCAATATTTTAAATTCCTTCACTTTAGGTCTTTGGAGGATCTGCAAAAGAAAAAATGTGGATGTGTTATGCTGAGTTGACAAAATACATGTTTATTATATTAGACATTTTAAATTTGTGTGACATTTTCTTAATGATTCTAATATTAGGTAGAAAAATTACCCAATAATTTCTAACTCCATCAACAAACCCATAAATTATCAAAAACTCGTTATTTTTCTTTATCATTTCTCTCATGTTTAAATTTCTTTTTCATCTGTTTTTTCTATTTTACCTATGCTCCATTCATGAAAGAAATGAGTAAAAAAGTCCCTCTATAAAAGTGCCACCTTTTTACAGGTTGTGTCTTCAACCTTATTTGGATATTTCGTCAAATCATAGACATCAAGATTCCCACACTTAGAGAGAAGAAGTTAATGTGACATGTGTGAGTCAACCTTTTACATTAGACGCAAAAGCAAATATTGAGCAACATATAAGTGAGATGTCCAATATACCTGATGTCTTAAGGTTTTGAACGAAGACGTGGTGTCAATCTCATTTGTGGGATTTCTCCTAGACAAATGTAATGATCCAACTCATTGTAGGCTTTCTCATAGCTTTGAACCCTATGATGTATTGTTTTGATTGTGGAGATATCCATTATCATTTCTCTCATGTTCAATTTTTTTTTTATCATATTTCATTTCCTAATTTACTTCTCCTTTCTCATGAAAGAAATGAACATAAACCTTCATCCATTAAATCACACTAAATAGAGTGATGTTAATGTATCATATGTGAGTTAAAGTTCCATATTGAATGTGGTTGTTCTTAACCTACTGTGATTATACAACTTAGTTCATGTTAATTAGCTCTTTTCTTGGATTCGATGTCTTAAGGATTTGGACGAAGATGTAGTATCAAATAATGTGGTTGTTCTTAACCTACTGTGATTATACAACTTAGTTCATGTTAACTCTTTTCTTGGATTCGATTTATGTCCCTATAATTTTTTTATCATATTAGGTTTACGTCTCCTAGTTTTTTTTTACGTTTTTTCTCCATAAATTTTTATCTTAAGAAAACTTGTTAGAAAAGATCCTTAAAATATCAATTATTTTCTATTTTTAATTTAAAAAATGGCTAGAATACTGTTTAAAATGAAAGACATAAGATTTTATTGATCATATTTAATTAAGAAAAAAGATATCCTATTAAACAAAGACTTTTTTAATGGCAAATTTTAGTAATTAGTTGTTAGATTAATTTTTCTTTCTTTCTCAAAACAAAATTAATTTTTTTCTTCATCATTCGAGTTTGTACCAAGAACCTTTAACATCATTGGAAAAACACAATCAAAGAAAACCAATAAATACATTGAATTAGACAATTGATATTTCATTAAATTCTTGCCTCTTTTGTAGAAAAATAAAATGATACTATTCATAGCATTATAATTAAATCAACTATATAATCTGACATATTTTTAGAATCTATTTTCTTTTATCAAAACAAATTGACCAGAAATAATTTGAATTAATTCAAATTTAGAAGCAATTCAAAGGTCCTTTCAATGACATATACTCATACTCTCACCCCGTGTTTCTTTCTATTTTTCAGGTATAAGTAATTTTCAAAGTATGATCAGAGGCCAGATCACAGTAGAGTCTAGTTTGAGGTCTCATTATCCGCGCTGTATTTTTAAAGGCGTCTTTTATGTAAATGTAAATATTTTGTAAATCTTTCTTATAAATAAAGTTATTCAAAGTTATTTATATGAAGTTTTAAGTTGCAATCTTAAAGTAAAACTCCATTTGAGTTGAAAAAGTTTTAAATTCTTAATACACAAATTGGGATGTTACACATACTCATTATGTTATATCATATACTTGTATTCAATGGCCCTTCCATTTTAGAAGCAATTCAATGGTCCTTGTAATGAAATCAATGGTATGTTTTAGATTTGAGAAACGAAAAAAATAAAAATTAAAGCTCAAGAAAAAATGTCACGTCAACATGCTAGTTGAAAGTTGAGCGGAAAAACAGTTGTATTTGTTGTACCATATATATATATATTTGACTTACTTGTTAACAAATACGTGTATGATTGAAACTTATGATGATTTAGTTACTCTAATTGGTAGAAAATTAAGGCAAAGAGTACATGACTTCATTTGATTGGTTGAGAAATCAAACAATGATGATAATTTGATGGTTGCCTTTGAAACATGATTAATAAGTGATCAAAAATTCAGTTAGTTTTTTTGTCATTATAAGACTTTTACAACTTTCCGCATATAAATTTGATTGGTTAAGAAATCAAACAATGAAGACAATTTGATGGTTGTCTTTAAAACATGATTAATAAGTGATAAAAAAATTCAATTAGTTTTTTGTCATTATATGACTTTTACAACTTTCCGCTTATAAATAAGGTAACTAATAAAAAATATTAATGCATGTTTACATAGACACATTGCCTTGTCAAATAAATCTCATGTGTAAATTTTTTACGGGGGCGAATTAGATTTTAATGGTCATTAGAATATGAAGATGCAATGTGTACAATTGATTTTTAAGAAGAGATTTGTATATAATAGAGATAGAGATAGGGATAGAGATGTCCTTATAGTACAAATAAAGAAATTAAACATAGAAATGAAATCTTGGAAGTTGTGTATTTTTTTTAGTTTGAAAGTTCGAAATTTTATTTTTCAATACAAAGTTAATTTGTTTGATTATACCTTCTTAACTTATGTCTTCAAGGCACAATTTAGCAAGAACATTTTAAACAATTTTGTCGAACCAGTGATGTATGCTTTACACCTTGAAATGCAATCATGTCAAGGTATCAAATTCGAATCCACTTATGCAAATTTGAGTAGGCTAGCGTGTGGAAAGTTTGCTTTGCCTTTAAATGGCCCCCTCTAGTGGATATGAGAGTGGTTACCGGGATTAATCGATCATTGAGTCGGATACCGAGTTTTTAAAAAAAAAAATCATTAAGACACTTTCCTAATTTAATCTAGAGATTTAATTGAAAAAAATGAAGCTTTTTTTTTTATTTGTTTACAATTTTTTAAAGAAAAACAACTAAAAAAAAACTTTATATTTTGGTGCATCTCACACGGATTCAATCCAAATGTGATTGTTAGTGAAATTAAAAATGAAAGAAGATTTGAATAGGATATTTGGTGCACTCTTGTTGAGATTAAAATACTAAGTAAAATGTACCAAAAATCAAATATTACTAAGCAAAAGGATTTGTCCAATGTAAATGTTCATATTTGGATATTTTTTTTATAAGCTTTATTTTAACGGTTATTTTTCATTCAAACTCATTCATGAATTTTCATTATCATTTAATCCTTCATTTAATTTAATTATACATTTTATTTGATGTTATAAAATTTACGTTTCAAGCAAGAGAAGTCAAACATGTTGTTGATTAATTTTTTTCTAACGTTAATGGTTGATTCATATTTAGAAACAACGGAAATGGAGCATGTGTATGATACCATTGCAATTTTTTTAAAGGTAATAAGATTGTACAAAATGAATAAGCAAGTGAAAATGATGTAAGATGGATCGACTATATATAGAGAAAAATGCTAGCAGATTATTGAACATTAAACAAAGCATTAAAAACGCAAATCATCCATTTATCATGTTGAAGGAATTGAACGAATTATTTTTTTAGAGGAAAAAGGAATTGAAGGTAAATGATGATCACCATTAAGGAATTGAAGGTAAATGTGTTATGAACTAGTATAGTGACCCGTGCCAAGCACGGGGAAATAAAAAACTTTTTTATCAATGTATAGATTTTATATTATGTTATCTTAAAGTTATAAGTGTGGTTATAATTTAAATTTGATATTGAAAAAAAATCATCTTAATTTCGTTTATTTTGTATATATTTTGAAATATCTAAACATTGTACATAATGATTAAAGTATTTGGAGTTATACTTATACTAATTATTTGTAGTTTAAGATGTAGTCATTCTTAAACTTAGCAAACGTTAAATTTTTTTATATAATATAATAGTCAGTGTCAGATGTATACACATAGTATGTGAATGCAAACGTTGAATTTTTTACGGGTGTGTATAAATATAGTTTGGGCTACAGAAACGCCGATTGTTATTTGCTTTTATTTTTTACAACACCAATGGTCTAATGTAAATATTGTATTTTAGGGTAACAACGATGTAAAAAAAAAGGTTCCGCGTATTGTTATACCTGAAAAGTGCATCAATTAAAAGTCAATGGCAGGATGATCTGCTTATATAGAAATTGCATGTCCTGTAATGACCAGTACGCCTTACAAAGAAATTAAAAATAAAACGACTTCCAAACAATATACAACTTTAGTTTTCTAAATTATAGCAACAACAATTCTAAAACATAACCAATGATCATACTTTTCGAAAAACTTCACGATACACAACATGTGTGGTCTCCTTGCAAACATTATTATCTTCATCCAAGATGAGCAGCTTCAGACTTTTTCTAGAAGTAAGTCAAGAGACAGCGACATAGAGTTATCCATGCGTGAACACGGGCTTAAGAAGATAAACTCCCACTTGAGATAAAGATTGACCCTGACTTTTATTTATTGTCATTGCAAAACAAAGCGTCAATGGAAATTGCATGCGCCTGAATTTGAAGGGTAGTCCTAGATCACTCTGAGTAAGATTCATCCTGGGAATGAATACCCTGGTACCTGCACTTTTTCCTTTAATTACGGTAGCAACTATCGTGTTCTTCCCTAGATGTGTAACTGTCAGCCTCGTACCATTACATAGTCCATTGGCCTGATAGATGTTTCTCATCAGCATAACTGGACATCCCACCCTTAGTTTCAACTGGCGATTTGGAATTTCAGAGCTCTTAATACCATTAAGAAATTTTGTTGTGAACCACTCGCTTTGGACATCAGAATTTTCATCCGATCGACAAACAGAATCAGAGCTTAAATACTCTTTCTCTTCACCTGGAATCAGTGACATCATATATTCGTTAACATGCTCAATTGAATCAAGCGTTGGTGCGAGTATTCCCCTTTCTTGGAAAAATAGTGGGTCACCAAGGTTATCATACAAATTAGGATACACAAAGTCTATAAGTGACATAAACGGATTTGTTGTGTCCGATATGAGCAAATCTTCAGGAATTTCTACCTTCATTTCACCATTCTCATCCGAAGCGTCGTTGCCATCTCCAATTGAGAGTATCCACTTGCCAAAATTAGCAATTTCTTCCTGCTCTGCAGGTACCGAATATGCACACAATCTCATATTAACAGTAAGCCTCAACACATTACAATAAACCCATATCTTTGATGAATTGATTGAGGCATCAACAATATCCTGCCTCGTTCCTTTTCGGACACCAGGTAATATCTGCCTGAAATCACCACCTAAAACTAGTGTCATTCCACCAAAAGGTATAAACTCGTTTAGGGGATCATTCTTGGACACGATATCACGCATTGATCGGTCAACTGCCTCAAAACATCATCGGTGCATCATTGGAGCCTCATCCCAAATTATCAACTTTACAGCACGCACCAGGTCTGCCCTAGGACAATCCTTTTCCATCGTAAGCGATAATGCCTCATTAATCTTAATAGGGACTGTTAGCGTCGAGTGCAAGTGCGAAGTACTTTTTTAATGTATCATAAAATTTTGTGATGCAAGTGTGAAGTACTTTTTTAATGTATCATAAAAATTTAAAGTTAGTGAATATTTAAGTTTTTTAATATATAAATCAATATAAATTTAAAGTAACTTTAGTATAAATTATAAAGTTTTTTCTGACAAAAATTATGACTCGTAATATTGTATACTTTTTTGTAAAAAAAAGTATTATATAGTTGTATTAAGATATTTGCTTTTACAAATATAACTGATGACATCCTGTCATTACGTAATATTAGGGACTTATTGTGACATTTTGATAGAGTTCTGATGCAATTTATACTGTTCTGGAGTGCAAAAAGCTTAAATATTGAAGTCTGTTCGAAGGAAATCGCGCCACGCCAATTTCAAGCCGTGCTGCGATTTTTGAAGCAAAATTACATCCTCCCTGTTTGAGGGAAATCGCGGCACGCCTATATACATGGCGCGGCGCGATTTTGACGGGTCAGGCCCATGACTTCTATAAATACTGCACTCAATCTGAAGAACAGGGGTTACGATTTTGGAGAGCAAAGTGCGATTTTGAGACATCAGAGACGGCTAGAAGGGCGATTTCTTCATCCTTTTACCAATTCATGTATGTTTTAATTATTTCATTGATTATGCTATTTGTAAACTCGATTATGAGTAGCTAAATCTCTTAGAGATTAGATCCGAGATGAATCTTTGTAACCCTAATTGACACATGTTGCTGTGAAACTCTATTTTGTTTATGAATTCAATTCTAGTTTATTCAATTCAATTGTTCTTAATGCTTTTTATATCTTGATCACATATAACTTGATTTCGTGAGAATGAATGACCACTGACCATGGCTTTCAACTTATACCTAATTGAATTGTTCTAATAAACAGGGTTAGTCTAGGAATAGATAATCGTTTGTTAGTGATAATAGGTTAACGTTCGGTAAAACCTTCAAGAATTATTAGACCACCTAAGGAATTAGGGGCTGTAGTTTAAGAAGAGGGTCCTAACTCAAGGGATTGATTAGGGCTATTTTGTTAATCATCGTAAATTAGAAAAGGATTCATAACAAATAGGTGCAGTAGACCAATTAGGGGAACTTAGAGGATTCGACGGATCTGATCTCATCTTTCTCTCTTATTTTCTAACCAAATCTTTATTTTATGTTTATTTACTTTTTACGCAAATCAAATCTACTGCCTAGTGGCAAACAAAATAACTTTTACACATCCTAAATATTAACCTTATTGCTGAATTGAGATTAACACAGTCCTCGTGGGATCGATATTTTTACTACTTCGATAGTATTTGGTGCACTTGCCAAACGCCTATCAAGTTTTTGGCGCCGTTGCCGGGGACTGTTGAATTATTTCAACAAGGCAATTACGTTATAATTTAGGGTTTTTGCAATTTACTTTTCTGTTTTCATATTCACTTGATTACTTTGCGTTGTGCAGTGCTACTAAGGTATTTTGCTGTTTATGCGAGGTAAACAGAGCTCAGACGACCTAGAATACGATCCGGAAATTGAAAGGACTGCTAGAGCACTTCGGAAAGCTGTCCGATCGCAAAGGTTAGCTCAGTCCGTTCCACCGGGTGTTCGAGAACAAATACCGGAGCCACTCTCAACTGAATCTGAAACAATCTCTTCTCCTAAATCTGCAACTATGGAAGGAGAAGGAGTTGTACCACCGAGACCTAAGCTAGGAGACTACGGGTTAGCCACTCATCGCGGTCAACTGACCCACACTTTTCAACCAGCTAACCCTGTAGCTTTCGACATCAAGACAACTGTCCTCAACGGTTTGAGGGACAAGCAATTCGATGGGACTGAAGCTATGAGTCCTCATGAACACTTGAGCCGCTTTGCTGAAACCTGCGAGTTTTGTGTGCAACCAGCCACCGTGACTGAAGCACAAAAGAAGCTAAGGCTGTTTCCTTTCACCTTGACGGGAAGAGCAAAAGATTGGTTGCTGACAATACCAAACGGGACTGTCCAAACATGGGAAGAGTTAGAGCTGAAGTTCTTGGAGAAATATTTCCCTATGTCTAAATATTGGGAAAAGAAGATGGAGATCTCTAACTTCAAGCAAGGAGAAGGTGAATCATTATATGATGCTTGGGAGCGATTTAACTTACTTCTTAAGAGATGCCCAAATCATGAGTTCACCGAGAAACAATACCTCCAAATCTTCACTGAGGGGGTGACTCCAAACACTAGAATGTTCTTAGATGCTTCCGCGGGAGGTAGTCTCAAAAGCAAAACTGATCATGAAGTACAAGCTCTAATTGAAAACATGGCTGGCAATGAGTATCGTGATCAAGCTAAAAAGAAAGAAAGAGGAGTGTTTGGGGTGAGTGAACAAACTGCTATCCTTGCGAACCAAGCAGCTATGAACAAACAAATCGAAGCTCTAACTAAGGAGTTTCAAGGCTTCACTTTGGCTCATAAGCAACAACAAGTAGCTGCAATCAAATGTGACTTATGTGGTGAAGAACATCCCAACGGTGAGTGTGTTCTAGAAGGATCAAGTGAAGAAGCTAACTTCATGGGAGGTTATCAAAGGCAGAATCAATACTACAATTCAGGCATCAATAAGCATCCAAATTTAAGCTACTCAAATAACAATGCTTTGAACTCTCAAATGCTCACTCCTCCTCAACAACAACAAAGGAAGCCATCAGCTCTTGAGGAAACTATGATGAACTTCATGAAGATGACTCAAGGCAACTTTGAAGAGATGAAGAAGAGTCAAGAAGCTGAAAGAAAGAACAATGAAGCTTCTAGGAAGATGCTTGAAACTCAACTGGGGCAATTGGCTAAGCAGTTGGCTGAACAAAACAAAGGCGGATTCTCAGGTAACACTAAAGATAACCCTAAGAATGAGTCTTGTAATGCTATTGAATTGAGGAGCAAAAAGGTTTT
The DNA here is from genome assembly GCF_051527215.1 of Medicago sativa. Classification (NCBI taxonomy): domain Eukaryota; kingdom Viridiplantae; phylum Streptophyta; class Magnoliopsida; order Fabales; family Fabaceae; genus Medicago; species Medicago sativa. The sequence goes on along the minus strand of NC_140751.1, from coordinate 3,545,243 downwards.
GACACCTTTAGTTCCAAAAGCTCAAAAGAAGGTTGATGAAGTAGTTGAGATGGAGGAGAACGGTGTAGTTGAAAAAAATGATGAGGGTGTAGTTGAAAAAGAAAATGATAATGGAGTAGTTGGAAATGAAAGGAAGAAAAAAATAGAGGGAGAAAAAAGTGAGAAGTTAATTGATGAAGATTCAATCTTGAGGAAGTTGAAGAGTCAAATTTTGAAAGATGGAGACAAACCACAGGTTATTCCATCATATGTGAAGCTTCCATACCCTCACCTTTCAAAGAAGAAAGAAAAGGATGAAGGTCAATTCAAGAAGTTCATGCAACTTTTCTCACAACTTCAGGTGAACATTCCTTTCGGCGAAGCTCTTGATCAAATGCCGTTGTATGCTAAGTTCATGAAAGACTTGTTGACTAAACGACGGAAGCCTAAGGATGATGAGAACATTGCACTTTCTGAAAACTGTAGTGCTATTCTTCAAAAGAAGCTGCCACCTAAGCTGAAGGATCCTGGTGCTTTTACTATCCCTTGTTCAATTGGACCGGTAGACATTGGAAGAGCTTTATGTGACTTGGGAGCAAGTATAAATCTGATGCCTCTTTCAATGATGAAGAAGCTTAAGTGTGGGGAACCAAAACCAACAAGAATGACCATTACTTTAGCTGATCGGTCAATCTCTTATCCTTTCGGTGTGCTTGAAGATGTGCTAGTCAAGGTTAATGACTTGGTGTTCCCAGCAGATTTTGTGGTCCTAGATATGGCTGAAGATGAAGACATGCCACTCATTCTAGGAAGACCTTTCCTTGCAACTGGTCGTGCTTTGATTGATGTTGAACGTGGAGAGCTAATGTTGAGGTTCCATAAGGAGCAGGTAGTCTTCAATATCTTTGAGGCAATGAAGCACCAAGATGAGAATCCCAAGTGTTACCGAATTGACGTTGTGGAAGAAACAGTCGAAGATAAATCCCTTGAATCTCAACCTATTCAATCTACGGAGGTGGAAAGTGTGGAATCTATAGACAGACAAGAAGTAATTGAAGATGTTGGAATAATAGAGGGTGTTAAGCAACTGGAAGTAAGCAAAGAACAGATGAAACAACAATCATCAGGAGACATCCGTGACAACAAGTATGGGGGATTGACAACTGGTAACAATGAAATAAAGACTACTACCACTGGTCCAGGTGGTAAATTGTCTTATAAGAGGATTCCCTATGGGATGCGTAATGGGCCGGCTGCTTTTCAATGGTGTATGCTTTCAACTCTCTCTGATACTTTAGAAAGAGTTAGGAGGTACTGTGACGAAGGGTTGGCAAGAAACAAGCCTATTGATGAAGCTGTGGACCTGAGGAAGTCTGGTGCACAAGGAACTTTCAAGGGTAAGGAACAAAAGCTGAAACGGTACCGTAAAGGAGGACTCCCAAACAATGAAGAGGGAGCCACATCAACTGATCCTTAGGGATAGTCATCAGTCAAGCTAGTGACGGTAAAGAAGCGCTGAGTGGGAGGCAACCCACTATTTATTTTTCAGGTATGATTTTATTGCTTTCAAAAATAAAAACACAAAAATATTTTTCTTTTCTTTTGATACAAGGCAGGAAAGTTTTAAAAATTTGTTCAAAGATACCTCTTGCCAAGAAAATCATGCAAGGTACTGATGTCTTGCATGATTCTCTCCTCAAAAGTTTTTCAAAAATTCAAGGAACTCAGGCATTTTTCAAGAAAACAAAATTTTTTTTTGGCCTGAGGAAGCAACGAATGCTCCCTGTTTGACCAAAATCGCGCCGCGCCTATATATGGCCGCAGCGCGATTTTCAAGAGCAGATAGCCTAACCCCCTATTTTAATGAAATCGCGCCGCGCCTTGTATTTGGCCGCAGCGCGATTTTGCTTAAAAGCTTCCCAACCATTGCAAAAACTAGCCGTTGTAAACCCACTACTTACCAACCGTTGCAAAACTAGCCGTTTCTAGCCGTTACAACGCAAAATCGTGCCGCGCCTTGCATTTTGGCGTGCCGCGATTTTGCCCAAACAGGCCTATAAAAACCTAACTGTTCATCATCATTTTCATTCCATTCTTCCTACCTTTCTCTACCAAAACTTCCCTAAACTTCCATTCACAAATTCTCCTCATTTTCACCATCTTATTCACTTCTTAACCATCATCAAACCAACATTCCAATCACAAATTCATCAATCCAAACCACCATCAAACCACAATCATTCAAAACTTTCCCAAACTTCACAAAACTTTCCATTCACCATCTTCCCAAACCACAAATGGCCTCCAACCAAAGAAACACTCGCTCAAAGAAAGCCACAAACCCCAAGCCATCCACAAGCAAATCCAAACGTCCTCGTGCCGCATCCGAACCACCCGAAAACGCCATCCATTTCATCAATGACCAAGCCCAAGAGTTCCATCAATCTATGAAGGGTTTCGAAGTAATAGGGGAGAGGAAGTTTGATTTCACAAAGCTAGTGAAATATCCTTTCTTTGAATCTGAATTAAGAAGGAGGGGGTGGACGAGGTTGAATGAGATGATCGACGAAGCAAACAACAAAACGGTGATCGTCGAATTCTTTGCAAATGCAAGGGTGTCCGATACACCCTTTCAATCTTTTGTTCGAGGAAAGTACATTGATTTCAGCCCGGATGCTCTCAACGCATGGCTGAATGTTCAGGCACCGGGGGAGTGTTGGGTTAAAAAATTGAGGAGGGAGAGATTTGCTATTACGGAGGATACCTTTGATGAGATCATCACCACCATGTGTAGGCCTAGGTCGACTTGGAAAAAGTCCCGGATGCTTACTTATGCGGAGATGATGCCGGTACCCAAGGCGTGGGTATCATATGTGGTCCAGACTCTTGAGAGTGCATCTTGCACTTCTGAAATTCCTCTCAAGAGGGTGCTTGCTGCCTATGCCATCATCAAGGGGCACCCTATAGATATTGGCCGCCTCTTGGCCAATAGTCTTCATGATCTAGCAACCGGGAACACCACACAATTGGGACATGGAAGCTTAATTAATTGGTTGTGTGAGCAACAGTTGGTGCCGGCTTATGATAGTGATCTCAACACAAGCAATATGAAGCCGATCACCGACTCGGTCATGGATGGGTTTGTCAAGAAATATGAAGGCTATATGAAGGAGAGAGAGAGAGGGAGGCAGCAAGGCAACAACAAATGGAGCAAGGAGGGAGTAGTAGCCAAGGGGGTTATGCTCCTCTTCACCCAAAGCTTGAGGAATTCATGCATGTGCAAGCTAATTGGATGAATGAGACTTCGGACCAGCTGTGGGTGAACCGTCCTAGGTTCTCAGCTGCGTTTGCTGCGGAGGCTCAATTGCATATGGGTCCGATTAGTGGGTCTTATTAGAGGTTTGGAGGCTCCCGTGAGCGCATGGAGAAATATTTTACACATCAAGAAGAGTATGGGCTGCGCATGAGGAGGGAAATCACTGATGATTTCAATACCACCGAGCAAGATCAAGGGGATGGCATCTTTGAAGGATTGAGGACACCGGGGGCTGGACACTCGGATGATGATCAGGACATGGGCTGATCTACTGATGGATTAGCATTTTCTGCTTTGTATTTTATTTTTCAGTCATTTTTCTTTTGATGTATTTTCTTTTTATTTTCTTTTTAATGTCGAAGTCCATTGAACTTATTTCCCTATTGTAATTGCTCCTGCACTTGTTTATTATTAATGAATTTGTTTTGTTTCATGTGACCTATTCCAGTTTAGTAACAGTTGTTTGATGAAACGGTATTCCAAAAGTTCTAAAGGAGGGGTGACTTGATTCAAAGGCGAAGTGTACGGCGTTGCTAGGTAGTCACATACTCCCAGAAATCTCAGCCATAAGGTTCATTGCCAAATTTATTTTTCAATTTACTTATATTTAGATTAGTTTTCCATGCAACTACATTTCTAGAACTTGCATTGTTTCTCTATTATTGATTGGTCTTTGTCAATTACACACTGAGGCAAAAGTGCTTGGTCCTGTGAGCCTTTTTGAAGCCTACCCTGTTTTAATTTGTTGAATTTATCCTTTCTTAACCAATTGTGAGCCGGTAGGATTAGAACTTTTTGTTCGGTGACAAACTACATTACAAGCCTAGAGACTTTTAGGACTTGTCCCTTAATGAATTTCTGAGTTAAGGCATTGTAGAATGTTGCTAAAGATTAAGTTTGGGGTTGCTATTGGAATTTGCAACCAACTAAGTTTGGGGTGGGGGTACTAGAGAATTAGAGAACAAAAATGAAAGAATTATGAAATTGTCATGCAAAATATACACATAAAAATGGTGTATCAAAAAAAAAAGAAATTGAATGATGAAAAAGGGACAAAACATTGAAAATCCGAGTAACTTCAAACTCGAGTGTCCCTAAATGTTAAAAATATTCTCTAGTACCTTTGCATTGATTGTTATTCCACAAGGTGAATGATTGAAGGATTGAATTTTGTGCTTTAATTTCTGTAGGAATGCCTAACTCAAATTTTGTGTAGCCTACTTATCCAAATATATCCCACCTTTCACCTAAGCCCCGTTATAACCCTAAAGACCTCAAAAGTGTGTAATGATATTGACTTTGATTGATGTTTAGAAAATTTTCAAGCGTATGGTAATATGTAGACCTGCATGTCGACTGGTAGAACCCTGTGTCAATTTGATGCGAGGAGTTGTGAATTGGTGGATGCGAACAAGTCAAACTAGCTCATCTTTAGCTAGAAGGAGAATGAACTTTTGGGTACTATCGTTTTGTCAGGTAACTGTTATTTTACTGTCGTTTGTCACTGTTGCAAGCAAATTCCTTGAGGACAAGGAATGGTTTAAGTTTGGGGTTGTGATGACATCCTGTCATTACGTAATATTAGGGACTTATTGTGACATTTTGATAGAGTTCTGATGCAATTTATACTGTTCTGGAGTGCAAAAAGCTTAAATATTGAAGTCTGTTCGAAGGAAATCGCGCCACGCCAATTTCAAGCCGTGCTGCGATTTTTGAAGCAAAATTACATCCTCCCTGTTTGAGGGAAATCGCGGCACGCCTATATACATGGCGCGGCGCGATTTTGACGGGTCATGCCCATGACTTCTATAAATACTGCACTCAATCTGAAGAACAGGGGTTACGATTTTGGAGAGCAAAGTGCGATTTTGAGACATCAGAGACGGCTAGAAGGGCGATTTCTTCATCCTTTTACCAATTCATGTATGTTTTAATTATTTCATTGATTATGCTATTTGTAAACTCGATTATGAGTAGCTAAATCTCTTAGAGATTAGATCCGAGATGAATCTTTGTAACCCTAATTGACACATGTTGCTGTGAAACTCTATTTTGTTTATGAATTCAATTCTAGTTTATTCAATTCAATTGTTCTTAATGCTTTTTATATCTTGATCACATATAACTTGATTTCGTGAGAATGAATGACCACTGACCATGGCTTTCAACTTAGACCTAATTGAATTGTTCTAATAAACAGGGTTAGTCTAGGAATAGATAATCGTTTGTTAGTGATAATAGGTTAACGTTCGGTAAAACCTTCAAGAATTATTAGACCACCTAAGGAATTAGGGGCTGTAGTTTAAGAAGAGGGTCCTAACTCAAGGGATTGATTAGGGCTATTTTTTTAATCATCGTAAATTAGAAAAGGATTCATAACAAATAGGTGCAGTAGACCAATTAGGGGAACTTAGAGGATTCGACGGATCTGATCTCATCTTTCTCTCTTATTTTCTAACCAAATCTTTATTTTATGTTTATTTACTTTTTACGCAAATCAAATCTACTGCCTAGTGGCAAACAAAATAACTTTTACACATCCTAAATATTAACCTTATTGCTGAATTGAGATTAACACAGTCCTCGTGGGATCGATATTTTTACTACTTCGATAGTATTTGGTGCACTTGCCAAACGCCTATCAATAACGTATATATGTGTACTTTACAACTACTTTTTATTTTAAATTAGTATCTTTATCCTAACTAATAAATTGTTTATGGGATAGAGTAGTTCAATTGGTTTGAGTTAAGGAATAAAGAGTTGCAGGTATTGGGGTCAAAGCATCAACTCATCAGAGGCATCAACACATCAACTCACGCTCTCTTTCTTAGTGATTTTTCTTTTAATAATTTAAAGAGAAATGATATTTGTACAACCTTTTTTGACAACTTTTAGACAACTTCCTCTCTCATACTCACTTTATATTCTTACTCTCTCTTCCTTTTTCTCTCTCCGTTGTTTTTGACCAATGAATAAAGAGAAAAAGGAGGTTGTCATCAAAGTTTTTAGCAAATGGTTATTCAAATATCATTGCTCTCATTTAAATGCAACCCATTATATTATACTTCATATATTGTACATGTACTACATTGAATAAAACACCGTAATTCCAAAAGGCTAATGCTCCTCTTTCTATCCCAACATTTTACTCAAGTCTAAATTGAGAATTTCTCAATGAAAGATGTTCTCTCTCTCTCTCTCTCTCTCTCTCTCTCTCTCTCTCTCAACTGTGAGTTGCGATACAATCTCTACCATCAAATATACCCATTTATGTCTTTGAGTACTTCTCCTCTCTTCAATCTTGATTTGGATACCAACACATCTCTCTCGTACTAAATGAATTTGAAAGATCAAATACTCACATCTTGCTCACATTAACTCCTCTTTCTAGCTTGTTATTTTTGCTTTTTCATTCTCTTATAAACTATTTTCTCAGATCTAAGAAATGGTATGGCTAATAACCGAGTTAACCCGCCCGTATGACCCGTATTCCGCTTTACCCGAGACCTGCCCAAATCAAGTCCAAATACGGTCGGGATTGGGTCTTGTAAATACACAATCAATTTCATTTAGTAAGTAATTTTTCAGTTCGAACCCGTCCGATGCTCTACCCTAGAATGAGTAAATATTAATGTAAAAACTAATTACTAACACTTGTCATTAAAAAAAAGACAATTGTTTCAATCCCTCCAACATAACAATATTTGCACCAAGAATATATTACATTGCCATTTTTTTTAAAAATAACTTATATTTACTATTGTCAAATTCACCCTTTGAAAATGGTTTTTGATATGATCTATGGTAGCCCATGTTCCTATTACGATTGACTTGTGGAACTTAGGCATGGCAATAAAATTTCTACACGCGGATACCTGATTGAGCTCATTTTGATTTGACGGGTTTTCCCCTTTGTTTGGGTTTGGAATTTCTCAATTTCAAAATACGGGTATGGGGGCGGGTAATAGAGATATAGATACACACTTCAAACTCGTGCCAAATGTAGAAATATATTGATATGTAGCATGCAATTCTCTAAATATTATCCCGACTTTTGAGATATTTTTGAACATTTAATCACTGTAATCGTTACCCTAGTTTGAAATTGACTAATTACTTTATGGAGAGGTCTGTTGATGCAAATATGGTGTTGGTATTTTCCTGCCTCAAATGGAGTAGATTAATAAAAAATGGTGGATATTAATTTCTTGTAGTAGGTTCGGGTTTGGGGAAAATTCTACGTTTGGGGCGGGTTCGGGTTTGAGGATGAAATTTCTCGTTACTCATCTGTTTCAACACTTCTTTTACCTCATGTTCTTGAATCTAATGATAGTAGTTATACTTTCTATCCTCCTCTCTAATGTCTATCATGTCCGAGTATGGTAATATATATCTCATAACCTTCATTAAATAAGTTTTGAAAATACTACTTTCATTTACCCTCTTCCTTTTTAATACACTTCACTTTATCCATATATATTTTCTTTCTTTCTTGTCCCTTAGAAATAATATATATAAACTTTTCGTATAACCCTCAAAAGCTTGTATTCGTTTTGTGTTCAATGTCTTCTTGGCCACTTTCTTAGCTCTCTTATAATTTTCCTAGATATTTGTACTTTTACACCTATATCACACTTCCCTTTTTATTCTCACTTTAATTTGCACACTTTGGTTCCACCAAGATTCTTAACTCTTAGCTAGGTCCAAAACCTATTAATTCTCTTAGTGCCATCTAGTTCCACGTAGCATTTTCGCTTCTATGTAGCTTCACACAACCTTCCTTTAAAATCTTATGTAGGAAAACACTTTGTTTTTCATCCTTTAAATACCACCACTTGATCCTTGTATACCAACTGTGGCATATCCTCTTCGCTCTTCTCTTAATACTTACATCCATAACCAATATTATATGTTGGATAGTCAAACTCTCTCCAGGTAAGTTCAAACAAATCTTTCTGTTAGAATTTATACTAAAAATAAATCTATCCGAGAACATGACATCTCACTCTTGTATGTAATAAGATTCCTTCTTTTCCTAAAGTAAGATTAATAGACAAAAAAAAATATAGGATGGATTTACCCTATGTATTTATCTCCCAAAGGCTATACCATCATTCACGCCTTCAAAACTTATCAAACACTCCTTACATGCCCATTTAGATCCCTCCTATAATTTTTGTTCTCCTTGTGGCATATCTTGAATCAAGCCTTTCAAATCCATCCAAAATTTTACTTTAGAATATTATTCCAACCCTACCTAAAGTGCGTAAACACTAATAAGATTAATGATGTCTTATTCAACTACAAACGTGTGGCCTACAGTCCAATCTCCTATCCTCTTTACATCCACAATATCCCTTTTTTATTCCATATCCAATTTTTCCAGTGTATCAATGCTTAAATCTTAAACTATCCAATTTTTTTGCCTTTTCACCTACCCACTTAGTTTCTTGTTGGCACATAAAATTCATATATTTGCAACGTCAACAATTTCCATATATTTGCAAGTAAGGGTGCCTTTATTTCATGTTCTAAAATGCGTCCTACTCTCATGAACTAACTTCTTTACCCACACTCGTTCACAAAGATTTGGAGACCCTTGCTTATTTTTTACTGCATCCAAGCGGCGATGTATCCATGCTTCTAGGCACTGACCTAGTGTTAACACTATTATATACTCGGTCTATATCATAGAGATTCAAAGTGTTTAAATTAAATTCAAGCGATCTAATTTTAAACAGTAGAATTTATTCTAAGTCTTAAAAAATTTATAATATAGAATGTCATTTAATTATGTATATTTTTAAGTTTTCTTTTTTAAAAAAAAGTTATGTGTAATTATTTGTTGATCCAACCCACTGAAAACCGACTCATCCCGTGAACACTTGTAGGTGTGGATCCAAAAGCATGTTTAAGAACACCAAAGTCCAAATATATATATATATATATATATATATATATATATATATAATTATTTTTTTCAGGGAAGATCCAAATATATATGAACACATATGGTTTGACCAATTTTTTAAACTTGCCATTCTACACTTATTTTACATGCATTTAGAATGGTGAAAGGAAAAAAAACCAAAATAAAGTGAAAGTCAAAAGTGTTTTATATAGCGAAAAATTAAAATCCATAGAAATTAAAACTTCAAAAAAGTGAAAAAAGAAAAGAGAAAATATGACGAACAATAGTGAAAGAAAGCAATATAAGCTGTGTGATTTGTTTTGGCAGAGAAGAAGAAAGAAATATATTCTGATTTGCTTTCTTGTAATCCTCATTTTTTTGGTTACAATCCTCATTTAAGGCTTTGCAAACATTTTAATTCAAATATTTCAATATTAAAGGCCAATAAAAAATTTCATTTAGTATTGCAAACTTTAATGCTTGACATTATTGCATATCCATTTGTTTCCTTGTAGAAAAAAAAAATCAAATTCATGTGTAATTATTATAATTTTCAATTTATTTCCTCAAAAGAAAAGTTAATTTTTAATTTTTATTAATTTTTTAACTTAATGTGGGTCATTGAAAATTCGACACCTGGATTAGGAGGTTAAGGTTAAGCTACACATGATTAAAAGTTTAATATTTTGGTTTTGGAAAAGTCTCAACTATTTATAGTTTAGATTAAATTTGGGTTTTTATAATTGTAAGACATGAATATGTTTATTTTATATGTTTATGTCTCAACTTTGTAGTGTCGTGTGTAACTTTTCTTATGTATAGAGGGACTAATATTTTCAAATGTCAAGGGAATAACACAATTTTATTAAATTGATTTTTTTTTGTACAATTATTACATTGTTTTGATATATCTTAAAAGTGTCAAGGGATTAACATATTTTAAAATGATTATTATTTAAGGAACATTTTAAAGAAATTAATTAAAACAAATGACTGAGTTAATGTAACAATTGTCAATGGATTAAAATTATTTAATAAATATTGTTGCACAAATTGATGCCACATGTAAAGTTTGGTGAGAATGTAAAGAAGACACGCCATGTATATTTTGCATTCTATTGATTCTTAATTGTATCTATATGAGAGAAGATTCATAATATACCTAACAAACATATTGAAAAGAACAAAAAATAGATACAGACTATAACATATGAAACAAATAATTGAATTGACTGGAATATGAAATAGATACAACTAAAATACAAATTTGTGATCTCCCGTTACAGTGACATGAATCTTTTTACCCTAACTCATTATGTATAAGAGTAAGCGAGCCTAACAGAAACTTGAATCTTTTCACCCTGAAAAATAAAACATGATAGTTCTATAGTTAGAAACATGATAGGCACAGAAAAAACAACAATACATAACCTACTATTAATGATTATTATTAAGGATAAAAGTTTTTAAAAAGCATTGCTTAAACCATGGAATATCATTTTGTTTTTCTGAAGGACCTTGGAATATCATTTGAAAATCAAGATATTTCTCATTTCAATAAAATATTGGCAAACAACGATTGAAAAAAGAAGCAAAGTATAAGCATTGTGATTTGCAATTCTCACTTTTGTGGTTGCTCTTTCTCCAAATTCTCGATTTACACCAGTGTAGGCTCTCTCAGAAATTCCAACGGTGGTATCACATCCCAGTTCAATATTGTGGGGGGCCGGAGTGGTTCTTGGTGATGGATTACAGACACAGAGATCATGACACTTAATGGAGAAATGTTAATGTGTCAAGTGTGAGTTAAAATACTACATTGTAGGAAAGAGTTAATATGAGAAACATATAAGTGAGATGACTCATATACATAATGCCTTAAATAAAAATAACATTAAATGCTCCTTAAAATTTTTGCATGACACGTGTACTATCAAAAATCATCAAGCCAAATATTTATAATAAAGATTATATATCTTTGACCATGCATATTACGTAATCAACTAAAATCAATGCATATCATTTTCATTCAAAACAAAATTCTGGCAGTGATAATGTATGATTAAATGGACATTGCTTAACCAAAACTTTTCCATGTTCAATTTTTTAACAAATTATGACCTAATAAGTTTGATTGGAAAATATGCCTACCTTGATTTATTTTTCAAAAATTAAAACAAATTTTTGGAAAATTATTTTTTAAAATTTTTTGTAGGATATTAAATTTTAGTTGAAAAATTGATAATTTTTTTTGTCAGGTTTGGTTTAATATGTAAAAATGATTTTCTATTTACTTCGGATATTATTTCACAGATTAAAAAAATCATGAATAAAATACAATGATTAGTTATAATTGAGTAATAAAATAGAGTTGAAACAGTATAATAAAATCATAATCAGTTTTTTTCAAGTACAAATTAAATCAGTAATTATTCGCCTATTTTGATTTATTTTTGTTGTGCATGGCTTTTGTTTATTATAGAGATTCAACATAGAATATATAAATATATATATATATATATATATATTTATTTTGTTTAAGATTATTAATTGAATTGTTAGTATGTATAGAAATGATTGACAAAAAATTATAAAATTTGCACCGTAAAAAAGGACAATTGCTTTGGCACGTGAAAATCTTCTCTTTCTCGATTTGATTTTGAATGTTCATAAAAATTACTAAAGTAATATGAGTAAGAAAAACAAAAAAGAAGTAAGACAAAAAAAACAAAAAAAAAAACAAAAAAAAAAGTAATTAAAAATGAAAATTTTAAATCTTGCTAAATTACATTAGTTATTGATTTATGTTTTGCACTTCTTTTGATATTCACCATTTGGTTCACGCTGATGCAACATGAACCTTCTTGAGATTTTAGTCATTTTCTTCTCTTTTTTTCTTGTTTCATTTCCAAGCCTTGCAAACAAAAAATCACATCAGTTTTTTTTTTTAGAGATAGATTATTACAATTAATATTAGTAATAATTAAATTATATGATATACTTCTTTTTTATGGAATTACTGTATATGATTTCTTGGAAATACAAATTTAGAAAACAATGGTCCAAACAATAATGAAAAAACTAAAACACGGTGTATATTGAAAAATAAAAAACAATCGATAAAAGTCCCTCTAAACATGCGCATAGTGGCATGATATTTTCTGAGGGAATAGTGGCATATTTTTTTTTTGAAGCAGGGAATAGTGACATAATTTTTTTTATCACAGAAATACCATCAATCAATGTATAAAAATGAGTTAGAATTAAATGACATTAAAATGTCAAAGTTAATTTGATGCCAAAGTTTAGCCATTGATTGATTTTAATCCAATGATGATATTGATTAAGTTAAAGTGGTCACGTGATGACCATACTGCCATCAAGTCTAAGTTTTGGTCATCTTTCTCTCATTTGCTCACATCTCCATGAGTTTGTGTGTTTTCAATTTGACCTCCCATCTCCTCAGTTATCTAAAAAAAATGAAGGTTATAGATTTTCTACCTGCTTAGTTTTTTAGGTACTATGTTCAAGCATACGTATATTGATAGACGAAACATGGATTCCTCAAGTTCAAGGCAAGATGTTTGGAAAAAGGCAAAAACTTTATGTTATACATGACCTTGATCATAGCTCTATAACAATAAAATATCAATAATCAATAAAATTGATAAATATCATTTCCAAAAAAAAAATACTACATAAAAATAAATACTTCATATATATTCTAATTGATATGTGATGCATTTCTTCTTTTCTCTTGATAGACTTCCAAGTCAAAAATATGAATTCGGTCAAAGACAAAGAACATATAAACACCAATTTTGAATAAGAAAACAACAATATAAGAAATCACAATATTCTTCACACACAAAATCACAACAAAAAGTAACATAACAATAAGAAATGTTAACCAAACAATAAAACAATAAAAAATAGGGAATAAACAAATAAAAGAAAAGATAATGTGGTTGAGAGTGGTTTTCTTATGGGAGGAAGATGTAGATGAAAATAATGAAAAACAATTTGTCTATATATAGGAAAAATATCATGTCATGATCAATTTTGATTGGCTAATGAAAAATAAATGAGTCATGATCCATTTTGATTGGCTAATAAAAAATAAATGAGTCATGATCTATTTTGATTGGTTGATGAAAAAGCATTAAATGAGAAGAGAAATTTGAAGATGCCATGTGTACTTTTCAAAAAAAATTAAGGCAAATGTTTATAATAAAGATACCTCAAAGAAAAATATGTGTGCTACAATTATTAAATAATTAAATCCATATGTCCACATAAAATAAATAAAAAAACGTATACACTAATCAAATTGTCAGAAAGTTTAGGAAAAGTCAGTCCTAACATGATAAGAAGATTAAAATGATTATGATATCCAAAAGAAGTTCCATTCATTAGATTGGAAACTCTAAAAATGAACGTTTTAATTTTTTCAATAAAATCTTGCCCCAACTTATCTTATATATGCATGATTGCCCAACTCTACTACCATGATCATTTATGCTTTTCTGCTTTGTTAAGGTGATGTGGTTCTCCTTTTACTTTCCTTTCCTTATTTTTTGTGTTTGGGTATACATTTTCGGTCCATAAATTGGTTTTTTTTTTAAAGGAAGGTCCGTAAATTGGTTGATATGTTTTCTCAAAAAGAAGTTCATATATCCCACACATATAGCATATAAGATTATACATAGAGAACACATTATTTTCTTAGACTAATACAGTTTTATTTTCATATTTTATCCATAACAACAGAGAGAGGTGTGATCACTAAGATGTACTTTCAAGGTTTGATACTTACTATTAAAATTTGCTTTTAGGATTTACACATATGCAATTTGTATGACCCGTGCGGCAGCACGGGTGCAAGGACTAGTAAAAGTTAACCCGGGTGATTATTTTAGCCCTAATTTTAACCTAAAAGCTAAGTTAACTTTTACTGTATTACCCCTGACCTATTTTGAGACCTCATACATCTTCTTATATATAAAAGTTAACCCGGGTGATTATTTTAGCCCTAATTTTAACCTAAAACCTAAGCTAACTTTTACTGTATTATCCCTGACCTATTTTGAGACCCCATACAATCTTCTTATATATAAAAGTTAACCCGGGTGATTATTTTAGCCCTAATTTTAACCTAAAACCTAAGCTAACTTTTACTGTATCATCCCTGACCTATTTTGAGACCCCATACAATGAACCAAAGTTCACTCCAAAAGCCTAACAATTTTTCCCTATTTTCCCTCCTCTAATCCACTAATACTAATTCCAAAACCCAACAAATTAGATATGCAACAAATCAGATACGCAGAAAATCACGTTATTTTTCTTAATGTGATGCCTTTCATCAAATTTTAATCTCTATCTATTAATCTTTCGACCTTGATCATTTTTTGCATTATTCTATTTGCCTTATCTTTCCCATTCCTTTTGTATTTTCAATTTTTCTTAATTGATTTTCTCTGCAATTCCCTACTCTAAGCTATGCTGATATCTATCACGTAGAGATTTTGTGTTTTGTTATATCTGAATCATGATTTTTGGTTGATGTACTTTTTCATGGTAATGCAGGTGGCTGTTTGTTGTTGAGTTTAATAGTGGAACTGAAGTTCCTTTTCAGATTCCTCTGGGAGGAAGGAGAACGTGGTGAAAGAGAAGGAGAAGGATAGGAAGGTCAAAGAAGCTAAAATTGAGGAATCTGTTGATGCTGATCAAGAACACCGTTCATCCAAGAAAGAGGTTGAAAATAATGATATGAATTTGATAACTTGGATTCATTCATTTGTGGTATTTTTGTGATCATTGTTCTTGAATTTATTGTATCATAATTTGATTGTTTTGAACTGAAATTCAACATATTTTGCATTCTTATTAAAAATGATTAGAATCACCATAGAATTGGTACCAAGTTGAATAGGAATAAACACCAAGTTTTTAAGAGTTCTGCAATTGTTTGTGGCCGATTTGCGTTGCCGCTACTTTCAATATCAAATACCAATTTTTGATGATGACTTGAGTAACAGACCTTTTGATATACATGTTGTATAAGCTGATTGAATTTCCCAACCACGTTTTTCAATCTATTACTCCTTCCTCCTCTGCTTCTTCCCTAACTGCCGTAACTGCATTCTTTTTTTTTTTTGGACCTATATCGTACCATCACAATAAAATTGCCAGCAAGTGGAAACGGAAGATAGTTGTGTGCAGAATTTGTTAAGCTGCACAGATCAAGTTGGGTGCTCTGATGGTTGGCCGAAAAACAAAGTGACAACAACTAATCCACACACCCACAAAAACACAAAATCAGCCGATCCTAACAAAAGCACGACTTTGCTACACAGAAACAGCAGCAAAAATGCTGTCAAAACAGAAAAAATGCAGACAGAAAAAACCCAGCCAGCAAAACGGTTGCAAAACTTGCATTGATATAACTTGCTTCTATTACGACATATAAGATAAAGTGTAATCATTGTTCACTTGTGGTATAACAGGACTCTCTTTTGAAGGAATTGGTCTCAACTTGCTCCAATCAAAGAGGATATGACATGTTCAAACATCTTAGTTAGGAGCGTTTTTGTCTCTCTATTTTTACTCAAATGCGGAAATGATCCCCCATTCAAAAATACTCACTTTTAGTCGTTCGTAAAGATTTTTAAACTTAAAAAATGGTACGACTTATATGTGAACTATCTTTTATTTTGGAATAATATGTTTTTCTTGACAAATATTAAAAATAGACGAATTGGTGTCTTTTTAGTCGGTAAGACCCGTGCGAAGCACAAGTCGATGGTCTAGTATTAATATAATTAACTAAAATTTATGATTATAAACGATACCGTCCTTATTAATTTAATTGTCAAATATTTATCATTATATTATCCACCACAATATAATCCTTATTTAAATTAATTGTTAAAGGGAAACTTTCATAAAAGAAAGTATTACATAGTTTAGACTATAGTAAACTTTTTATGATAGTTCTTTATTATAGTAACCATGGTGTTACATAAAAGGAAAGGAGAGAGAATCTACGTAACTATGAAGATAATAGTAATTTTTTAATAGAAATGTTTTTTTTTTTTTTTTTGGTTGATGAATTTGATATTTGTTGATATTCGTAAATATCCAAAGTATCTAATTATGGGATGTGTTGGCAGATTGAGCAAGCTAACTCCGGAGGTCATTATTTCTTTGGGCAATCTGGATCGAAAGAAAGAATCAATAGAAAATTCCCTTGCAGAAGTACACACCAGCTACTTGCAGGCCTCTGGCACTGGTAATAACTCAATGACAGACTTTAAAGTCTCGCATCTGTTTCATCTTTCTTTGAGAGTTGTGAAAGTTGTAACCTCTACTGAGGTTATTTGGTCTCCTCCTGCCAAACAGTACGGTTAAGATTAATGTTGATGGATCTTCTATTGGTAATACGTCAAGTGCTTCGATAGGTGTTGTTTTACGGGACTTTTGGGAGGATTTACTTATAATATTGGATATGCTTCTGCTTATATGGCGGAGATCTGTGCATTTCTGTTTGCCATTGAAAAAGCCTTGGAGAAGGGTTGGGACAATATCTGGCTGGAATGTGACTCGCTCATGGTGACTCAAGCTTTCAAAGGCTGGTTACCGGTTCCATGGTATGTCAGAAACAGGTGGAATAACTGTTTGACCAAAGTTACGAATGTTACTTGTATTACCGGCACAAAATCCAGACACAACATTGACATATCAAAACTAATAATAATTTGACAAAATAAATTAACCGAATGAAATTATGTGTCCATGTCATGTTGATGTCGGACAAGGAAAATACTCAATACAAAATCATTGTCAGATCTTAACTTTATATATAAATGGCTACAATATGAGGTGTCATGATAACGTTCTTAAATTTCAATATCAGATCATCGGGACCAAATGGCTCTGTCTATGGAACATCGATCTTTGACTGCCTGACCCTCGTAAATGACCGGATTCACCATAACACCCTGAAATATTTATTTAGTATAACTGTTTAACTAGACAAAAATTAATAAAATTTGCAACTAAAAACAAAATAAAGATATAGGTATTTACTTCTGCAATCATATCTTGATCAATTATACGTACTCTTGATCAATTATCATATCTTCTCTTATCTAATATATACAATTACAATTTGTTTATGCAATCATATCTTCTCAAATTATATGTGGCTCTAATCGGATAAATAACTTAATTATACACTTATAGCATAAGCCCTTATCATAAAAGTTCTTATTTACAAGCAATTTCTATAACAAAAGTTTAATTAAAAACAAACTGTTTTCACAAGTTAGGAGGTAGAGTTTATCTCAAACTTGTGACTACTCATACATGTAACTCAAGATGCATACGTGAGAATGCATGCACACATATTCTTGGAAAATCAACTTCATTACCATTATGCACATTCTAGTTTCTCTGTTTCCTCAACAAATAGGTATTAGTTCTTCATATTTCTAACATATATTTTCTAGAACAATCTTATTATATCCTATGAAGCAAAATTCAATTTACACAAGCAAACATGTATAGCTGTGGAATGGT
The DNA here is from genome assembly GCF_051527215.1 of Medicago sativa. NCBI lineage: Eukaryota > Viridiplantae > Streptophyta > Magnoliopsida > Fabales > Fabaceae > Medicago > Medicago sativa. Next base: position 3,527,451 of record NC_140751.1, on the reverse strand, counting down.
AAGAATGAATAATTAGAATTTTATAAAGAAAAGGGCATAGAGAATAAGAAATATTAAAGCTTGTTAATTCTGTGAGCTAGAAGTTAAATCTTAAACTTAGAGTTGGTGTGATCCAAGATGTTCCCATCAAAATTCATACACTGCACACACACATTTGTTTCTCTAAATAAGGGTTTTGTAATTTATCCATTGAAAGTAAGTTATTATAAGACTATCTTTAAAGAGTTGTTGGATGCACCTCAACTTTGCTGAGGGTGAATTTTGCAGGAAAAAGTCCACCAATTTGGCAGGTATCTTTGAAGGTTCGTACACTTTTATTTTTAGTGACTTCAAGTTACACAACAAGGAAGGGAGCTTAACCTCAAAACAATCACGAAATAAGAAAAGATCCTAAACAAACAAGAAGTATTAGGATCAGTTGCAAGTCATATTTTTGATAAAATTTATAAATACAATCTAAAAAGAGCAGTAATGTTAAAATATAAAGTACCGTAAGGCGATGGAAACTGATAGTCAATGATTCGATATTAGCAAGTTCAGCCAGAAAGCTGAATAGAGTTGATGGTTTCATCGTTCGTAAACACAAAAAATGAATATATACATGTTTGATAGAAGAGAGAACGCTCTTGCTCCCAAAAAGTTTTGGAATATATTCACCACCACTATAATCAAAGGTATGAACAGTTGGAGCATATAACTCTATTCCGAAAGAGGTTCTGAAATTCATCCAAGTATCATCATACATATGTATAGTTAAATTGACAAGTTTGGTACTTGAAATGCGAAGGTTTTGTGCATCCAGAAGTGCACAGCAGTCAATGATCAAATTATCCAACATGTTAAATGTGGAAAAGGGGTCGACACAAACATCACCTGTGCTGCAACGAAAGGCAAGGTGCTTTAGTGACAGAGTGGTTAATGCTGGGAAATTGAGAGAATTTGGAAATATTTGAAACAAAAAATTAGTTGAAAGATGAAGGGACGTCAAAGTATGAGATGAAAAGAAGCATGGTGGAAGGTGTCGAATAATAATAGCATAGTTGAGTCGAAGCTGTTGGACATTGTGTGAAAAAGCATATTCTATAATCTTTTGGTATAGGCTAATCCCCATAAAATGATTGTAGTCACAAGATTGATCCATACATGTAAAGGTTGTAGTCAAACAGAGAGCATGAATAGCTGTTGAGTGATCGCGGAGAGAGAAAATCTGAGACAGAAATCCATGGAAACGTGTGCAGAGATTGATCCTAAAGTCTGAAAAACTTATTGTAATGGTGGGAAGAGTCTTCCAAATATTGATCCATCTTTTGGATAAAATACAAGTTTGAACAGCCTGTTTGGCGTTTAAAAAGGAGAGTATGTGAAGGAGAACGCAATCGGATAAATCACTGATAAAGTCCTCTTCGTTTTCGTTGTCATCCTTAGGTTGCCTCTTATGTCTCTCCATTGTGTCTAAAAGAAATAAATGAAGTTGATTAGAGAAAAAAAAACTACTAATTAAAAAACACAGACGTATTAGAAAGAAGAGGATGATACCTTGTAAGCACGCTGTAAACCTAATGCGATGGTGATGATTGGTGGGAGAACAATGCGTTTGACTTTATTAGGGTTTTGTAACTAATTACTGATTATTGGGCTTGGGTCTTACATATATATAAAATTAAATATTTAAGATTTATTTTTAGAGAATTTCTTTTTCCACTTTACTTGTTTCTCGTGTACCCTCTATATTTCCCATGTTACCTCGTTCTCGTGATATAATATGTACCAAGCCAATCGAGTGCCAAAAAAAATAAAATTGTAAAGTCTACTAAAGTGGATAATACAGAGTGTAAGAAAAGAGATCTAGTGGGATCAAGAAGAATAATAGTGTTGTCTAGGACGTTCCGGTAGCTGAATACTTTAGTACAACATCTCACACGAAGTGTCGGGACTGGACTAGCCCAGACTGGGTGAACCACGATAAATCTCTTGTGTGATTCTCTTACATTTATCTTTTATTATGTCTTAAACACAAATCAAACACAATCACTTTTGTAATATTGTCATTACACTACCCACAACGATATGGTTCTTATTAAATTAATTGCATAACATCTATCCAGAACAATTCGATTATTAGAAAATTATTTGGCTAATATTTATCATTATATTATCCATAACGGCTTGGGCCTTGTTAACTTAAATTGCTTAATATTTATCATTATACCGTCCAAAACGATCTTTTTTTTAGGGAAAAAAGTTTAAAGCATGTCATTAATCAAAATGTGTTCAATACAGTATGGTATACCATAGGTTTGTCCCCGTTATTCAAATAAATATCGGGTTGTTGACTTCAACCTCAAATGTCTATGGTGGACCAACATCGTAGATGGTCCACCATAGACTTTAGAATCATGCTCTTTACCCAAACAGTTTTACTCACTCCCAAAGTAAAATACAAATATACCCCTACGCATGTTAACATGCGTTACGTAAGTTAACTTACGCTAGTTGCAATGTTTACGCAACTTAAGTCACGCTACGTGACTTAAGTTGCGCTACGTGATGTTATTAACCCAGGCAGAACCTCATTCTGCCTCATTTTCATCAAACAACACACACACTTCTCAATTTTCTCTCAAATTTCCCAACTTCAAAATTCCTTCAACTTCAAATCAAACAACACTACAACAACAAGAACAAGTAAGCTTTCACTTAAACTATGTTGTTATGATAAAAAATTTCACTTAATCTAAAATTTTTTAGGTTTATTGTTTTGTTAAAATTTTAAATTTTTTTGCAAGAAATTATAGAATGCTACATGCAAATGACTTATAGTGTTTAATTCTTATGATGTTTAGATGTTTGCATGATTATGTTAGATTTTTTACACTTAGATTAGATTTTTTTAGATTTAGGGTTTGTTTAATTTTTGGTTATTTTGTTTTTTGCAATATATGATACAATGTTACATGCAAATGAGTAATATTGCTTAATTATTTTGATCTTTGCATGTTTATGTTGTAGTTATCATTTTTAGGGTTTATGTATAATTTGCACTCCAAGTGTTTGATGAAATGTTTGAATGAGTTTTTCATTGATTGTGTTTAATTTGTAATTGTGTAGATTTGAAGCAATGGCCGGGTGGATCGACGTTCATGCAAAATTCAACGGCGGAGAAACTCAGAGGTTGAAAGTTCGGTGCCTTGATGTAACGTTAATAGGTCTCAAGGATCAACTGAATGAATTCTACCAAGGAGTCAACCCCACAGACACAAGGAGCGTGACTTAACATGCATACAAAATACACTAGCGCAAGTTAAGTTGCGTAGGGGTATATTTGTATTTTACTTTGAGAATGAGCAGAACTGTTTGGGTAAAGAGCAGGATTCTAGACTTTATTAATTTGTTTAGTTTTAACCCATTCGTTCTATTTTTTTAAAACAATATTGTTGGATCATGAAGGTGCATTGTATTTTACAATGAGCCAACTACAACTAATTTTTCCTCCCTTTCTTCATCTTTTTCCTTCGTATTCTTCATCTTCTTCATCAAACCTTCATCAATTATGCCCAACAACAAAAAAATCCAAATCATTAAAATTCAACAAAGTGTTCATCAAATCAAATCAAACCCGAAACATAATCATCTTCAACGTAATCAAATCTTCATCTTCAACATAATCATTTTCATCAAATCCTTATCCTGCATTCATCTTCTTCCCTTCTCCTCTCATCTTCATACAATCTTCAAAAATCCCAGAAAAACAAACCAAAAAAACCAGAAAAATAAAACCAAACCCATAAAAACTGATCGATTTCAGTTCTTTTCTTTTGCCAATTCCCTCACCCCTTGCATCAAGTTCCTATTTATTTAATTGTCTAATATTTATCGTTATACTATCTAGAATGATCTGATCCTTATTATTAATTTAATTGCCTAGATTTATCATTATACTATCCAGAACAATCTAGTCATTATTAAATTAATTTTTTTTAAAGAGGATAAAATGGAACATATATTACAACATCAAAAGTGTCTTTCCTAGCACAAGGAGTGCCAAGGAAAAGACAACAAGTCTGAAACAATATTTACAAAGCTAGAATAGGAAAGCAGCAAAATAGAAAAACAAAATAAAAAATGAAAGAAACAACAGCTAGCCATAGCCCAACATATCTAAGGGACTAAGCCACCAGCCATATATAATTGAGCGAAAATTGAACAAATTTTTCCTTCAACCACGAATAGGACAATAACTTAATTTTGTCCACTAGACACAAGATCGAGCAACTTTTGCTGTTGAAAACTCTGTTGTTTCTTTCCTTCCATATTTCCCACACAGTAGCAAACCAGATGACATTCAAAAAACACTGCCTCTCTCGCGTACTGCCACCTCCAAAACCTCATTAATAAATTAATCGCTTAATTGCAGTTTTAGCCCCCTAACTTTCCCAAAGTTGCGATTTTGGCCGCCTAAGAAGAAAAACTACAAAACCGGCCCCTAAGATTTGCAACTGTAGCAGTTTTGGCCCCCCAAGGCAACAAAAAAAAAAAGACACGTGGCACCGCACTTAGGGTGCCACGTCAGCGTAGACCGAGTCAAAATTGGCCTTGGGGGCCAAAACTGCCACAGTTGCAAAACTTAGGGGGCGGTTTTGTAGTTTTTTTCTTAGGGGGCCAAAATCGCAACTTTGGGAAAGTTAGGGGGCTAAAACTGCAATTAAGCCTAAATTAATTGTCTACCTTCTCCCAAGGATTTCTAAAGTATACAAGTTTTATAAGTTGCAGGACTAAATTTTAAAGTTGAGAAATCTCAACCGACCTCGAATAAAATTTAGCTTCCATCAACAAAACGATAAATATGTTAATTTTTTTTAGGGAAATAAATATGTTAAGTACTATCTATTTAATATGTTAGCAGAAAAAAAGGTAATGACTATCTATATCTCTTTTTTTTTTTGTTTCAATAGCCTAGTGGCTAGATCACACACTTTTAAAGTGTGGAGAAGTGGGGAATCCGGGGTTCGAACCCCGGCCCCTGCAAACATTGTCCCTAGTAGCTACCAACTGAGCTACACTTACCGGACATGACTATCTATATCTCATCTCTAATGAGACACATTACACCATCATCACTAATAACTAGAGGGGCTGGATCTAGGACCATAGCTTCGAAATTCTTGAGATTCAGATTCTATTATCCAAACACACGAGTAGATTGCTAGGAAACAATGCAAAAATGCGACAAATGTCAAAGATTCACCAACCAAACTATCATTTAGTCATAACATGGTGGCCTTCAACACTTTCAGACTTAACATCCTTGAAAAATGTCATATGTAACAAGATTATTAAGCCAAATGTCCCAGGATTTTTGTAACGACTCGGAATCAAGATAAAACTCTCATCGATTGAACACCCACTTACGAATAGGCATAATGAACCAGCAAGCCAGGTATTCTTAATCGACTCTAAAAAAGGTTCACTTACAAGTTTTATTTTAGTTGAACTTTTTTCTTTCCATTTTAATAAAGTCGTTGACCAACATATCATTATTGTTTCAAGTTTATTAAATTTATTCTATGAATAACATTCTTTGAAGTATAAAGATGTTAATTTTATTCTAAAGTATTTAAAAAAAAAATGTTTGATTAACATTATACTATTTCCAAAAACCTTAAAAATAGAGATTATAATATATAGTTTTAGATGAATTTGTTCTCATCTTATTGGGAACTTTATCCTCACCCTTTTTCGTTGGGAAATTTTTTCTATTCCCAAAAACATTTAAATATACTCAAGAATTAATAAAATTTAGTAAATTTGTAACAAACATAGACATGTAAGAGTATATTTTTATTGTTTTTTTCACAGAAATCTACAAACATAACTTGCAAAAAACACACTCGATATCAATGGGAACCCATAATCCCGATTTTAACATCGATATACATACTCTACATTCCTCAGAGAAACTACAATAAGGTGTATCCATTTTTTTTTTTGCGTTTGAATATTCATGCACTTTCATATCATGCACAAATACAATTTATGCATTCTCTACTCATCATAACAAATACATTCTGGCTTGGAGTAAAAGATCAAGTACATCTATGTATGTTTCTAATAACAAGTACTTGGAGCAAAACAAGGACAATCTGAGCAATAGACTCTGCTTATCAAACACTAAATCCCACATAACAAAATGTGGCATATAAAGAGGGCATAACATCATGTGGAACAGAAAACCTTTAAGTAGTTTAGATAAGTCCATTGCTTTGTGCACCGTCCATCATTGAGTCAACAACATAAGTGACCATCGTTCGGCAAGTGTACCAAAACATCTTTTAAGTAGTAAACTTATTAGTTCGTCTCCAATAGGATTGTCTAATTTCTACTTAGCATTAAATCAATACTTGTTAAATATATAAGATTGGGGGGATTCAATCAGAGTTGTTTTGAAAAGTAAAGTAAATAAAGATTGGATTTAGATACCCACTTGGGTGCTCCTCTTAAGTCTCAGGTTTGGTTCTCTCGGGTATCAATTTAAGTGGTCCAATTTAGCTTCTTCAAAAAAAAAAAAAAATATTGGATTTAGAATGATGATGGTGATTAGGATTTGTATGAAGGAAAATTCTATGTATGAATCCCCTCTATTTGGTAATTTGAGGTCCTGAACAATTACAATCAAGTTCCTATGTTCACCACAGTTTGAAAAATAGATCAAAATCAATTTCTTAGCTTATGGTATCTTTTATCTAATACATCACCCTAAAATTTCTTAGAAAAAAGCTAGTATAATAAAAAATGTTTGATTGAACATTAATTAAACTATTACTCACACTGGTAGAGAAATTAACCATTGAACACTACACCAAGTTCTCCGGTTACAGAATCTATGTTGTCTGATAGTAAAGTTTAGAACACAGTAAACCAAACACTTCATCTCAATTTGGTTTTCACAAACAATACTAAAGAACAAGGGATTCATGAATCACCGGCACAAACGCGACATTGACATATCAAAACTAATAATAATTTGAGAAAATAAATTAATCAAATGAAATTATGTATCCATGTCATGTTATGTCGGACAAGGAAAATACTCATTACAAAATCATTGTCAGATCTTAACTTTATATATAAATGGCTACAATATGAGGTGTCATGATAACGTTCTTAAATTACAATATCAGATCATCAGGACCAAATGGCTCTGTCTGTGGAACATCGATCTTTGCCTGCCTGACCCTCGTAAATGACCGGATTCACCAGAACACCCTGAAATATTTATTTAGTATAACTGTTTAACTTGACAAAAATTCATAAAATTTGCAACTAACAACCAAATAAAGATATAGGTATTTACTTCTGCAATCATATCATGATCAATTATACGTACTCTTGATCAATTATCATATCTTCTCTTATCTAATATATACAATTACAATTTGTTTCTGCAATCATATCTTTTCAAATTATATGTGGCTCTGATCGGATTATAAACAACTTAATTATACACTTATCGCATAAGCCCTTATCGTAACAGTTCTTATTTACAAGCTATTTCTATATCAAAGTTGTGACTGCTCATACATATGACTCAAGATGCATACATGAGAATGCATGCACACATATTCTTGGAAAATCAATTTCATCACCATTATGCACATTCTAGTTTATCTGTTTCCTCAACATATAAGTATTAGTTCTTCATATTTCTATCATTTATTTTCTAGACCAATCTTATTATATCCAATGAAGCAAAATTCAAGTTACACAAGCAAACATGTATAGTTGTGGAATGGTAAGAATGAATAATTAGAATTGTATAAAGAAAAGGGACATAGAGAATAAAAAGTCAACCTTATAATACTGACTTGCTGAAGTTAACCTTTGCTGAGGGTGAGTTTTGAAGCAAAAAGTCCACCAATTTGGCATGTATCCATGGTTGGAAGAAAATTTTTAATTTTAGTGACTTCAAGTTACACAACAAGGAAGGGAGCTTAACCTTCAATAAATCAGGAAACAATAAAAGATCCTAAACAAACAAGAAGTATTAGGATCAGTTTCAAGTCATATTTTTTATAAAATTTATAAATATAATCTAAAAAGCAGCAGCAATGTTAAAATATAAAGTACCGTAACTGCAGAGGAATTGGCGGTCAATGATTCGATATTAGCAAGTTCAACAAGCCAGCTGAATAGAATTGATTGTTTGTTCCTTCGAAAACTCAATAAATGAATATTTACATGTTTGATAGAAGAGAGAACGCTCTTGCTCCCAAAAAGTTTTGGAATATATTCACCACCACTATAATCAAAGGTATGGACAGTTGGAGCATATAACTCGATTCCGAAAGAGGATCTGAAATTGTTCCTAGGATCACTATCATACATACATATAGTTAAATTGAGAAGCTTGGTACTTGAAATGCGAAGGTTTTGTGCATCCAGAAGTACACAGCAGTCAATGATCAAAGTATTCAACATGTTAAATGCGGAAAAGGGGTCGACGCAACCATCTTCATCACTTGTGCTGCAACGAAAGGCAAGGTGCCTTAGAGACAGAGTGGTTAATGCTGGGAAATTGAGAGAATTTGGAAATATTTGTATCGAGCCAAAGCGAAACAAAGAATAACTGGAAAGATGAAGGGAGGTTAAAGTATGAGATGAAAAGAAGCATGGTGGAAGGTGTCGAATAATAGCATTATTGATTTTAAACTCTTGGACATTGTGTGAAAAAGCATATTCTATAATCTTTTGGTGTAGGTTAATCCCCATATAAAAATGATTGTTCTTCAAACAGAAAGCATGGATAGCTGTTGAGTCATCACGAAGAGAGAAAATTTGAGACAGGAATTGTTTAAAACTTCTTTTGGTCCTAAAGTTTGACGAACTTAACGCAAGGGTTGGAAGAGTCTTCCAGAGATTGATCCATCTTTTAGATAAAATAAAAGTTTGAACGGCCTCTTTGGCGTTTAAAAAGGAGAGTATGTGATGGAGAACACAATCGGACAAATAACTGATATGGTCGTCTTTGTCTTCGCTGTCTTCCTTACGTTGTCTCTTGTGTCTTTCCATTGTTGCCTTCAAAATAACGAAAAAATATTAGTATTCAAAATTGGTTGATAAGTTTTTAGTTTAAGAATGAAGAAATATAACACAATAACAATTAACAAACATATAGAAAGTAGAGGGGATACCTTGCAAGCACCTGCCTCTCACGAGTGGGAGGATGATATTGGTCGGAGGACAATGCGTTTGCGATGGTATTTTGAAGCATGCAATTGAGTTTATTAGGGTTCTGTAACTGATTTGTGGGCTTGGGCCTTATATTTATTTTTAGGCAGATTATTTTCACACTTTCTTTGCTTCTCGTGCACCCTCTATATTTCCTGCTTTACCGGTTCATATTATATAATCTGTAGGAGCCTTTCTAGTGCGAAAGCAAAAAAATTGTAAAGTCTGTTGAGGTTGATAATACATAGTGTAAGAAACCGATCTAGTGTGATCAAGAATTATAGTGTTGCTCAGAACATTCTGGTAGTTGTACTATGGTGGAAAATCCCACATTGGGTGAACAAGAATAATTCTCTTGTGTGATTCTCTTACCTTTATGTTTTATTATCCGTCTTAAACACAAATCAGACACAATCGCATTCATAAAATTATCATTACATTATCCAAAACAATATGATCCTTATTAAATTAATTGCATAACATCGATTCAGTATAGTCTGGTCCTTTGTAAAATGTTTGGGTAATATTTATCGTTATACTATACAGAACAAACTGGTCCTTATTAATTTAAATGCCTAATATTTATCATTATACTATCCCGAATTATCTAGTTCTTATTAATTTAATTGTCTAATATTTATCATTATACTATCTAGAACAATCTGGTCCTTGTTAATTTAATTGCCAAATATATATCATTATCCTATCCAGAACAATCTAGTCATTATTAAATTAATTGTCTACCCTATCACAAGAATTTCTCCAGTATACAAGTTTTGTAAGTTGCAGGACTAAATGTTAAAGTTGAGGAATCTCAGCCGACCTCGACTAAATTCAGTTTTCATCAACAAAACAATAAATGTTAATTTTTTTTTTAGGAAAATAAATATGTTAATGACTATCTATATTAATATGTTAGCAATAAATTTAATGACTAATTATATCTCTAATGAGACACATTACACCATCATCACTAATAACTAGAGGATCTAGGACCATAGCTTCGAAATTCGTGAGATTCAGATACTATTATCCAAAGGTTCACCAACCAAACATATCAGGTGGTTATAACATGGCCTTCAACACTTACAGACTTGACATCCTTGAAAAATGTCATGTGTCGACATGGACTTCCCATGCAATTATCACACACAACATAACCCAATTTTTAAGCCAAATGTTCCAAAATTTTTGTAACGACTCGGAATCAAGATAAAACTCATCGATTGAACACCGACTTATGAATAGGCATGATGAATTAGAAAACCAGGTATTCTTAATGGACTCTAAAAAAGGTTGGATCAAGAAAAATGAGAAAAGGATCTAATAGGAGTTATATGGACCTACCACACTACGTTGTAATCCTCAACAAACCCCATGCAAGCTTATCTATGAATTATATGCAATGAGACATGTGGAATTGATATCAACATCATTTTGACATGACCTTACGAAGAACACTGCTCTGGTTAACAAATATTATACTATTTCCAGATGTATTTATTCTCATCTTTATGAAAACTTTATTTCCACTTTTTTCGTTGGGAAATTTTTTCTATTCCCAAAAACATTTAATTATACTCACGAATTAATAAAATTTAGTAAACTTGTAAAAAAACATAGGCATTGTACTTGCAGAAAAGTACGGTAAGGAATACTAGGATTCTAGGGTTTGGACTGATGATTAGATGCCTTGAGACTGCTCTCAAGAGTGTTATTTATAGCCTGTTTATGGGTTTGGGCTTTGGTTGCTTGGTTTCCAAGCAACCGGGGTATTAGCGTACTTTCGATGATTTTGGAGGGTTCTAGAGACTAAGTGAGGCGGCGCCATCATGGAAGACGCGCCTGGGCCTGTGGCCCTTCTGGGGGGCGCCCAGGTCCTTACGGAGGGCGCCCAGGTCTTTATGAAGGGATTTTCCTTCTGGAGTGCGCCTAGGCCCTTACGGAGGGCGCCCAGGTCTTTGCGAAGGGATCTTTAGCCTTTAGGAATATTATGACGGTCCACAGCCCCCCAAGCACGAGTCTTGGAACAAGGCGAAGTGATGATGTCATGACCGATGTTAGCTTTTGGCGGACGCCCGTTGTGGGCGCTCACTGATTTACGCGTAGGGGCTTGCTTGGAGTTTCGGCGAGGCTCTCTGTGGGGCGATCAACGTTAGCTCGCCTTCTGAACGTTTCGTATTCCCCTCGTCCCCGATGATCGCCACGTGTCAGGATCCCAGGGCGTTGTTCCACTCAATCGTTCCAGACACGCTTCCCGAGGCGACCTTACCTTTTAAAGGACGTGTTTGGCTTTTCACTTGTTTTCATTTCTTTGCTTCGTTTAGGGTGATAAAGCTTCCTGCTTCTAACTCTCTTCGGACTTAAGCGGCTTCAACAGATCTTTCTATTCTTCCTTCACAGGTATTCTTCAATTCCTTAACCCTTCTCAAACTTTACTTTATTTGTTGCGCTTCGTGAGAGTTCGGATTTTAGGTATGGTGTTGATTAGGGAGTGCGATGAGAAAGGGAGGTTGATTCGACCCATTGATCCAGTTGAGAAAAACCGTTTGAGGAAGGAATGCTTGAAACATGCCACAGGTCCCGATGGGATAATAAACTGGGATACTTACTATGATGGTTTATTCGGGGAGGAGTTGTTTAGTGATTTATCGAGTGAATCTAGCGCCAATTCGGGTAGCGATAGTGATTGTGTGTTTTTGTCTGCCACTTCAGGGCCGAATCATAAGGAGGACGAGTGCCAGGAGATTCGTCCGTTTCAGGCTTCTTTAGAGTTGGTTGGAGACGAAAACGCTTTTAGGTCAACAGAAATGGCCTCATTTGCCGAGGAGGTAAGGTTGGAAGAGTCTTTGTTCGTGGATGTTTCTGCTCTTGACAGCTTCAGGAGTAAGTTTAACATTTCTGCGACTGAAAGGGAGGAGGACGTGGTTTTGTTGTCCTGCGATCCTGACGAGCGCGCGTGTGACCAAGAGATGATGGGAGAGGGTGACGAGTCCTACTTCGTCTATACCGCGTTTTTGGAGGAGTTTGGCGTGAAAATTCCTTTCACGCCCTTTGAGATGGATGTCTTGAGGCTCCTCAACGTGGCGCCCACTCAAATACGCCCTAACAGTTGGGCTTTTGTGCGCGCCTTCGAGGTTCTGTGCAAGTCCCTGGGTTTCGAGCCTTCGGTGGGCGTGTTCTTCCACTTTTATGGGACAAAAGATGTTAACAAGGGTACGTGGATCTCTATTTCGGCCCATTCTGGAAAAAGGCTTTTTCCTACTTATGCATGTAACTTTAAGAAAGAGTGGCGAGATACGTTTGTTAGGGTACAGGGTGCACCAGAATGTTCTACCTCTTCTGTGTTGGTGAATGGAGTACCTAAGTTTCCGCTTAGGTGGACTAGCACTCCTTTGGCTGTGAAAGGATACGCTCGTGAGGCCATGTCGCCCTATGAGCGTGCTCTCGTGGATTTTTGGGAGGAGGCCCCTTTACTTAATATTCATGAGCTGTTAAACAGGGAGGGCGACATGGTTCGTCTGAATGCTTATTTACGTGAGTGTTCTCTTAATTCCTTATGTTGGGCTCCGTTCGAAGATTGATCATATGTTTTTACTCACTGGTTGTATTTGATTTTCTTTTCAGAGGAGATGTTGCCCCTAACTGGAGCAGAGATGAGGAAGTATCTCGCCGAGGACGAGAAGAACAAGAACCCGGATGGCTATGTGTCCAGCAGCCCGGCGGGTGTCTCCTTGAGGAAGCTAAAACGCAAAGAGTCTTCCGGAAAGGGCGAGGCCGGGGTTATAGAGGTGGATGATCTGGAGAGCGCTGGTGTGGCTCAGAATGTTGTTGCTGTTGAATCTCCTTCATCGAAGAAGGCGAGGACGTCCCGAGGTGCTAAGGGTGTTGGAGGTCGCCCTCCGTCTGGGAAGGAAGTTGGTGGGACGTCGCTGAACGATGAAGTTATGGAGTCCTTCTGGAATTCTGAGTTCGACATTCGTCGGTATGCTTTTTCCTTTTGGTCGTCTTCTAGTCGATTTTCTTCATTTTTCTGAGAGTTGACTCATTACGCCGTTAATGTCCGGTGCCCTGCAGGTACATGAAAGAACAAGTGCCTTTTGCAAAGGTTGATGTTGAAGCTGGGGTGAAGGCCAAGTGTAGTGACTTGGTTGCTGATATTGGTACTGCTGCTTTGAGGACTATGTTGCTCACCCATTGTCTGGAGGTGAAGCAGGATCTAGTGGAGAAGAAATATAAAGACGCTGCTGAGGATGTTGAGAAGTGGAAACACAAGTCCACTGGGCTAGATGGCCGCCTGAAGGAGGCGTTGAGGGACAAGAAGGCCGCCGAAGACGCTCTGGAAGAGATGAAGAAAGCCAAAGAGGCCGCAGAGGCGGCGAGGGATGAGACTAAATCCGCTTTAGAGAAGTCGGAGGCGGCCGTGGATGAAGGGAGGCGAGCTCTTGCGATTTATTTTAATGATGGCTTTAGGCGTGCTAAGGAGCAGGCGCTTTTCTTCAATCCTGAGGCCAAACTGGAAGAGCTTGATCCTTTTAAGGTGATCATTGATGGCGAGTTTGTTGACGATGAGTGATTCCTGCCAGTCCTGATCGTTTTTGTGTTTTTTGCTTTTCGTAACTTTAAATTATGGCGACTTACCACAGCGCCCTTGTGAACAATTTAATGTTGGCTTTTCTTTTGGATTTTGTACGAATCTCTTTGGTTTTATATTTATGATGCATTTTGATCACATTATCGCACTTGTATGAGCCTGCCGTTTGTTTTTACTTTATTGTCTTTACGTTGCGCGAATGCGTCCTAGTTTTTTCGAGGTTTCGTGATTGTCAAATTTACTTAGAACTTTTCTAAGGTTAATCGTTACATTGATCATAATTATGCGAGCCCTTATTTTGGGCGACTATCGAAGTCTTTCCAGTATTGATGTAATTATCTACGTCAGAGCCCTTCCAGGGTTGACGGAACTTTCAGTCGAACCCCACCAGAGCCCTTACAGGGTTGGCGTTTTTGGGCGAGCATCAGAGCCCTTACAGGGTTGAAGTTAATTATCTACGTCAGAGCCCTTCCAGGGTTGACGGAACTTTCAGTCGAACCCCGCCAGAGCCCTTACAGGGTTGGCGTTTTGGGCGAGCATCAGAGCCCTTACAGGGTTGAAGTAATAATCTACGTCAGAGCCCTTCCAGGGTTGACGGAACTTTCAGTCGAACCCCGCCAGAGCCCTTACAGGGTTGGCGTTTTGGGCGAGCATCAGAGCCCTTACAGGGTTGAAGTTAATAATCTACGTCAGAGCCCTTCCAGGGTTGACGGAACTTTCAGTCGAACCCCGCCAGAGCCCTTACAGGGTTGGCGATTTGGGCGAGCATCAGAGCCCTTACAGGGTTGAAGTTAATAATCTACGTCAGAGCCCTTCCAGGGTTGACGGAACTGGCGAGCCTGCGTATAAATTTTTGACAATAACATTTCGTGCAACAGTAGGAGCTAGTAACATTTGGAAAAAAGGAGAGGGTGCCTCGTTAAAAACCCCTGCCCTTGCAGGGGAAAAGAGTGCTACCCTAACCTTCTGTTTATTCAATTTATTCAAAGGAATCATAAGTCATAATGGTGGTCTTTAGGCCAGCCTTATTCAAAAAGATGACAAACTACGAAAAAAGGAAGGAAAAGTGAAAAATCAACTGTAATAGTGGCGTAGATTAGCTATATTCCAAGTGCGGGGGATAGCTTCTCCGCTCAGTTCTTCCAACTTGTAAGCTCCATGGGAACATTTCTCTCGAACTCGATATGGGCCTTCCCAATTGGGGAACAATTTTCCTATCCTTGTAGGGGCTACTACTTGCTTTAACACGAGGTCGCCTTCTTTCATCTCTCTGTGCGCCACCTTTGAGTTGTAGCGGCGGGCTGCTCGTTGTTTGGCGGCAAATTCTCTTATGTGAGCTTGCTCTCTCACCTCGTCGATCACATCCATGCTCACAGCGAGACCTGTCTCATTAGCTTTTTAAAGAAATAACCCATGAATTTATATGGTGGGGTTGCAAGAAGTAAAACTGTAAAAAGGAAATATGTTTGCCTGCGAAACAAAAAGTTAGAAGCATAAATATAAGACTTGATACCTTCTTCAGAAAAGGTATCTCTCCGCCAAGTGGGGGTATCAATTTCTACTGGGAGCATGGCGTCTGTGCCGTAAACCATCGTAAAAGGCGTTTCCATTGTCGAAGAGTGTGGTGTAGTGTGGTAAGACCATAGTACCTGTGCTTATTTTGACCGGGGCGAAGTTTATACGTGTGGCACATTGTATTGGAAGTGTGAAGAAATTGAATTGAAAATAAAAATTAAATTGACCATGTCCTTACCTCGTGGAGTTGTTCCGCCCAGAGACTCTTGGCGGCCTCCAACTCCTTTTTGATGCCATTGAGGATGACCTTGTTGGCTGACTCGGCCTGCCCATTAGCTTGCGGGTGTATTACTGAGACGAACTTGGTCTGTATTCCTAGGTGTTTACAGAATTCTACCACGGATGAGCTCGCGAATTGGGTCCCATTGTCAGATACTATGAATTTGGGTAGACCGAAACGGCAGATGATTTTCTTCCAGTAAAACTTTTTGACTCTCTCAGCTGTTATTTTGGCGACGGCTTCTGCTTCAATCCATTTAGTAAAGTAATCGACTCCCACTATGAGGAATTTCAGTTGTCATGGGGCGAGAGGAAAGGGTCCTACGATGTCAACCGCCCATTTATGGAAAGGCCAAGGGGAGTATACTGAAGTAAGTTCTACTGCTGGGGCGTGCTTTTTATCAGAGAATCTTTGGCATTTATCACATTTTTTGACGAAGTCTGAGCTGTCTTGGAGCATAGTGGGCCAGTAATATCCTGCGCGGAGGAGCTTTGCAGCTAGAGCTCGCCCTCCTATGTGGCTGCCGCACACGCCTTCATGAACCTCAAGAAGCACCAGGTGGGTCTCGCTCTCCGCTAGACAACGCAACAGGGGGCTTGTTCGACCACGCTTGTAGAGTTTTCCTGAGATGATAGTGAACTTTGAAGCCCTCTTTCTGACTATCTGCTCTTCGTCTTTGTTCTTGGGTGTAAAAGAGCCGGTTAGATACCTGAGTAGTGGCTCCATCCAGCCAACACCTTCTTCGACGATGTGGTGAACTGTTTCAACGTTGGTATTGGGCGCTGAGATTACCTCTTGGATGACGGTTCTGTTGTTGCCCGGACGTCTGGTGCTGGCGAGCTTTGCCAGTATATCTGCTCTGGAGTTCTGTTCTCGGGGCACGTAGATAGCTTCAAAGAAAACGAATCTTTTGGCTAGGGCTCGCACCTTCCCCAGATATTTGGTGAGTTGAGGGTCTTTCGTCTGGTACTCGCCCGTAATTTGGCTTGTTATGAGCTGAGAATCACTTTTTGCTCGTAAGTTTTCAGCCCCCATTTCCTGCGCCAATGTCATGCCGGCGATTAGAGCTTCGTATTCTGCCTGATTGTTGCTTGCTTTGAATTCAAACCTGAGGGATTGTTCTATGATAATATCGTCGGGACCTTCCAGGATAACGCCCGCGCCACTTCCTTTCAAGTTGGAGGAACCGTCAACAGATAAAAGCCATACAAATGGGACCTCCTCTGGGGGCGGGGAGGTGAGTTCTACCACGAAATCTGCTAGGACTTGGGACTTTATGCTTCCTCTTGGTACGAACTGGATGTCGTACTCTGATAGTTCTACGGACCAGGCGACCATCCTTCCTGCCAGGTCCGGTTTCCCAAGCACTTGTCTGATGGGATAGTCTGTTTTTACCACTATCCTGTGACTTTGGAAATACGGACGCAGTTTCCTTGCTGTGACGACTACGGCCAGAGCCAGGCACTCTAACTTCTGGTAGCGCAGCTCGGCGCCTTTGAACACTCTGCTGACGAAGTAGATCGGCTTTTCTCCTTCTTCTGAATTTTCGACCAATACCGTACTCATAGCATTTGTGGAGATCGCCAAGTATAGAAAAAGGATGGAGTCTGGGTTTGGTCGCTGAAGGATTGGCGGGCTAGATAAAAACTTTTTTACTTGTTGAAAGGCATCCTCACACTCTGGTGTCCACTCAAATTTTTCCTTCCTTCTAATTGAAGCGAAGAAGGAGAAAGCTTTGTCGCCGGCGCAAGACAAGAAGCGTGACAGGGCAGCCAGCCTTCCTGTCAACTGTTGGACTTCCTTTATGTTGGACGGGCTTCTCATGTTGATGATCGCCTGACACTTATCTGGATTTGCTTCGATACCTCGCCTAGTTAAGAGAAAACCTAGGAATTTCCCAGCCTGCACCCCGAAAGAACACTTTGATGGGTTTAATCGTATCCGGTACTTCCTTACTTGCCCTAAGATTTCTTCCAAATCTTCTGTGTGGCTTCCTCCTTCCTTTGTTTTTGCTACCAGATCGTCGATGTACACTTCCAGGTTACGTCCGATCTGTTGTGTGAAAGCGGTGTCCATAGACCTTTGGAAAGTGGCTCCAGCGTTTTTTAGGCCGAAAGACATGACTTCATAGTGGTAGTTCTTGGTGTTAGTCATGAAGGCTGTTTTGGGGGCGTCTAAAGGGTCCATTCGTATTTGGTTGTAACCAGAGTAGGCGTCCATGAAGCTCAAGGTGTTGTAGCCTGAGGCACTGTCAATCAGATGGTCAATGTTTGGGAGTGGGTAAGGGTCTTTTGGGCATGCGGAGTTCAGATCCGTATAATCCACACACATCCTCCACTTCCCGTTAGCCTTCTTTACCAGGACGGTATTGGCCAGCCATGTTGGGTACTTTATTTCGCTGATGAAGCGGGCGTCTACTAATTTCTGCACTTCGTCGTCCACGGCTTTCCTTCTTTCCTCGCCCATCTTCCTTTTCCGTTGCACTACCGGTTTCACTCCAGGCTTGACTGACAAATGGTGACAGGCGATGTCGGGGTCCATTCCTGGCATTTCAGATGGGTGCCAGGCAAAGAGATCCAGGTTTCTCCGTAGTAAATCGACGAGGGCGATCTCTTCCTTCTAGTTTAGAGACGTGCCGATCTTAGTTGTCTGATGTGCTTCTGGACCAATGGATACTTCCTTCAAGTCTTCGATGGGCTCGAGGCGCTCTTGTTGGAAGTCTTCTCTAGGATCGAGGTCTATCATGTTGACCTCGCGAGTTTCTTCATTACTA
Source organism: Medicago sativa (assembly GCF_051527215.1). Classification (NCBI taxonomy): domain Eukaryota; kingdom Viridiplantae; phylum Streptophyta; class Magnoliopsida; order Fabales; family Fabaceae; genus Medicago; species Medicago sativa. Next base: position 3,509,064 of record NC_140751.1, on the reverse strand, counting down.
GACTTCTTCCTTGTCTTCTGTAGTCTCAGGCTATTGTGGTAGCATTCTCTGGCGGTTTTCTGGTCGCCTCGAATGGTCCCGATCTTTCCGTTATCCAGGGGATACTTCATGACCAGGAACTTTGTAGATAGGAAACCCCCCAAAAAGTTGAAGGCTGGACGACCAATGATAATGTTGTAAGAGCTCGGCGAGTTCACGACGAGGTACCTTACTCGGATGGTTTTTGAATGAGAGCCGCTCCCGAACGTTGTTTTGAGTGTGATGTAACCTCTTACGTGTACCTGTTCGCCTGTAAAACCTGCCAGGGTTCCCTTGAAAGGTTGTAGCAGTTCCGGGTCCAATCCCATTCGATCGAATGTATCGTAATATAGGATGTCTGCCGAACTTCCTGGGTCAATTAATACTCTCTTCACATCCCACTTGAATATTTGCAAAGTAATGACCATGGGGTCGTCGTCGTACGGTATGACGTCTTGGAAATCTCTGGCAGTGAAAGAGATGTCAGGTTCACGCCCAGAGTTTGGGGTTTCGTATTCTTGGCACAACATCACCTGCCTGACGTATTTCTTTCGTGATGAATTGGACTCTCCGCCACCGGAGAAACCGCCCGAAATGGTGTTGAGCGTGTGTCTCTTTCCTTCGCTCCCTTCATCTTTTTTTCTTTCCATCTTGTGTTCGCTCTCGCCCTTCCTGTCCTGAGCGTATCCTCTTAATTTTCCATTCTGTATCAGCTTCTCTATTTCTTGTCGTAGGTGTATGCATGAGTCAGTGTCATGTCCCCGTATTCGGTGGTACTTGCACCATTTGTTTTTGTCTTTTCCCATGACCTCGTATCGTGGCGGAGGCGGGTCCAGGATCAATTTGGCTTCATAGACTTCCTTCAAAATGCGCTCCGGTTTTGTGTTGAGAGGGGTGAATTCCTCCGGACGCGGGTAGGGCCTGTAATTAGGTCTTCGGTAAGGAGTGCGATCCCTACTAGATGATGGTTGGTAAGGCCGCCGCTCCGAGTTGGACGTTCGTTCCTTGGCGTCTCTCGCCCTCTTCTCAGCGTTGCTCTCTTCTCCCTTTATGTAACAATCTGCCCTTGCGATTATTTCCTCCATGGAATCAGCGGGCTTTTGAGCGAGTGATTCATTGAACTGTCCTGCCTTCAAACCGTTCTGGAAGGCGCCCACAAATGCCTCTTGGTTGGGATTGATGACTTTTATGGTCGTATCGTTGAATCTCGCCAGATAGTCTCGCAGGGACTCATTGTGTCCTTGGCGAACATTGAAAAGGCTGGTTGCGGGTACTTTGCGATGGCGACTGGCAGAGAATTGTTGGATGAGTTTCCTCGTCATGTCCGGGTAACTGGTGACAGAGAAACGAGGGAGGTTCATGTACCATCGTAAGGCGGCCTCGGAAAAAGTACCCGCCAGTAATTTGCACTTGAGGGAGTCAGGGGCTCCGACTACGGACATACGAGTGTTGAAAGCCGTCATGTGCTCCATAGGGTCGCTCTTCCCATCGAAGACGGAGAGATGGGGTGGTTTGAAGTTCTCTGGAACCGGCGCTCCCCAGATCTCGGCGGACAGAGGCTGCGGCTCTGGATCGTCCATCTCGTCGTGGTGGGATTCCTCTTTTTCCTCCAGTTGTTTCTGTTGCATGTTCTCCATCGAAGCCTGTAGGGCGTCGTTGCGATCTTGTAATTGAGCGAGTTGAGTTCGCATGGATTCTAACTCTTCGGCTGTCGCCATGATGAAAGGCTTTTCTCTAAATCGTACGTGAGGTGCGATTTAGGTTTGCAAAGGAAAGGGGTTTCCAAGCCGTAAGGTGGTCTTACGATTCAGAGGTCTGGTTTTAGGTTTTCCAAATCACGATTTGCGATTTAGAAACGTGGTCAAGGCTAGTTTTACCTTTTCCCACAGACGGCGCCAACTGTACTTGCAGAAAAGTACGGTAAGGAATACTAGGATTCTAGGGTTTGGACTGATGATTAGATGCCTTGAGACTGCTCTCAAGAGTGTTATTTATAGCCTGTTTATGGGTTTGGGCTTTGGTTGCTTGGTTTCCAAGCAACCGGGGTATTAGCGTACTTTCGATGATTTTGGAGGGTTCTAGAGACTAAGTGAGGCGGCGCCCTCATGGAAGACGCGCCTGGGCCTGTGGCCCTTCTGGGGGGCGCCCAGGTCCTTACGGAGGGCGCCCAGGTCTTTATGAAGGGATTTTCCTTCTGGAGTGCGCCTAGGCCCTTACGGAGGGCGCCCAGGTCTTTGCGAAGGGATCTTTAGCCTTTAGGAATATTATGACGGTCCAGGCATGTAAGAGTATATTTCTGTCGTTTTATTCACAAGAATCTACTAATATAAACAAACACACTTGATATCAATGGGAACACATAATCCCGATTTAAACATCGATATACATACTCTACATCCCTCAGAGAAACTACAATAAGGTGTATTCATATTTTTTGCGTTTGAATATTCATGCACTTTCATATCATGCACAAATACAATTTATGCATTCTCTATTCTCTACTCATCATAACAAATACACTCTGGCTTGGAGTAAAAGATCAAGTACATCTATGTATGTTTCAAATAACAAGTACTTAAAGCAAAACAAGGACAATATGAGCATTAGACTTTGCTTATCAAACACTAAATCCCACATAACAAAATGTGGCATACAAAGACGACATAACATCATGTGGAACAAAAAACCTTAAATAGTTGATTAGATAAGTCCAATGCTTTGTGCACCGTCCATCATTGAGTCAACAACATAAGCGACGAACGTTTGGCAAGTGTACCAAAACATCTTCAAAGTAATAAACTTATTAGTTCGTCTCCAATGGGACTGTCTAATTTCTACTTAGCGATAAATCAATACTTGTTAAAAATATAAGATTGAGGGGATTCATTCAGAGTTGTTTTGAAAATTAAAGTAAATTAAGATTGGATTTAGATACCCACTTGGGTTGGCTGCTGGTATTGACTTAGGATCTGGGAGGTATGCTCCTCCTCGAGTCTCGGATTTGATTCTTTCTGGTGTCAATTTTAGTGGCCCAATATAGATTTTTCAATTAAAAAGATTGGACTTAGAATGTTGATGGTGATTAGGATTTGTTTGAATCCCCTCTATGTTCCTATTTGGTAATTTGAGGTCCTGAACAATTACAATCGAGTTCCTATGTTCACTGCAGTTTAAAAAATAGATCAAAATCAACTTTTAGCTTAAGGTCTCTTTTGGGCCAGTTTGTTTTGGATTTTTTTTTGAAAAAAAAAATCTATTTTTTGATCTAAAAAAAAATCATTTTTTTATTCTAGTAGTGTTTGTTTTAGATTTTTTTTTAAATTTATTTTGTTAAAAATAACATTTTTAGCCTCAAAATGAAAAGCTATTTCAAGTGGCTTTTCCAAAATCTATTTTTTTTAAACATAAAGAACTCAAATGTAAGAGCTTCATATCTTTAAAAAATGATTTTTATAATAAGAAACAAACAAAAATAGCTTTAGATTATTTTAAAAATCTCTAAAAAAAATCTCTAGATTCATCCAACTCAAAATCTATTTTTATTAAAGTTGAAACAAACGCACCATTTATCTAATACATCACCCTATAATGTCTTAGACAACAACTAGTAATATCAAAAAATTTATTGAACATTAAACTATAACTCACACGGGTTAATTTCTTATGTGTTGAGAAATTAATAGAACACTACACCAAGTTCTCCAGTTACAAAATTTAGTGTTGATAGTGAATTGTTCCTTAAAATCATTTCCAACATGATCAAGCAATGAAAAGAATTAAACAAAATATACAATGAATAAACACAAGTCTTGTATTGAATATAATTAAAGAGGACTCATAGATTACATACTTCAAACAATACCATAGAGGTTCATGATTCAGAGCCCGTTTGTTATAGCTTTTTTAAGAAAAAAATCACTTTTTTTAAACAAATAATCACTTTTAAGAGTTTTGCATCCGTTTGTTACAGATTTTTAAACAAATCAGAATCTAAAAAAAAATCTAAAAACAGCTTCAAATGAGAAGTTGTTAAGAGCAGCTTTTTTAAAAAATAGATTTTTTTTTAGAGGATAGAGAAAATACGATTTAAAAGATTGAACTAATTTTGTAACAAAAAATCCCTTTTACATAGTTGTATCCAAACAAACTAGATTATTTGTTTAAAAAAAGTGATTTTTGTTACGGTAAACAAACGTAAAATAGATTCTGATTTTTCACAAAATCTCTAAAATATAATCTCTAAATTATTTTATGTGAAAATCATTTTTATTTTAATCCGTAACAAACGGGCCCTCAATCTTGTTGCCATGGGATTAGAATTGCTATTTCTGGTTCTTGGGATCACACTTTATGTCTTCAATTCGTCAAAATTTGGAACTCTTGCTTTCTAGTTGATATTTGGAATAAATAAACAGTTGATTTGTTCATGCACGTTATCGCGCATCCCTTTAAGTGCGTCGTGCATTGTACTTGAGTTGACGTGTCATCGCTCCATTGGTGTGCATGCGCATCACGCAGACTTTTGAGTAGTAGCATTGAAGACTCTTCATCATATTATTTATTTAGGTGTTTTATCGAGTCTTTTTACCTGTTTGTTTTATGTTCTTAGAGGATTCTATATTGAGTCCTTCCAAGTCATTGTACTTACGTTGTTGTGCACATTGTACTTAAGTTGGTCTTGTATTTGGAAAAAGTTGTTCTTAGAGGAACTCAATGATTTGTAGTGCATTTGGAACGTCGTTTAAAGTGATAGAATAGAACACTTGAAAACTTTACAAACACTTGTTGGTTTGTAAATTTCTTCCACCTCAACACAACTTCATATTTTGACAAAATAAAAAATACGACACAAAATATGTTGTCTGATAGTATAGAGTAAACCAAACACCTCGTCTCAATTTGGTTTTACACCATATGCTGATTAGGAACACATGTTGGTTAATAAGACAAACATCATTCCTTTTATTTGGTTTTCACAAATAATTTGAGAAAATAAACCACCTAAATGAAATTATGTGTTGGCGTCGAGTTAATGTCGAGCACCTTACACCTTTAATAGAGATCAAAATGCTCCATACAAAACCATCGTCTGATATTAATTTTATACATAATATTAAAATTGTTTCCGCACTATTAAAAATGATCATAAACTATCAGTAAAGTGCAAAAGTTAATCAACTTTTTGCAATAACTTAATTGACTAACACAATCTATGTCAAAGGAAGGCCAGGATGAAGTTGAAGTATCGCAGGGAAGAAAAGTATCAGATTTTGCAGTATTTGTGCTCTATTTTTCATCAAAATTAATGATTTTAAAAAAGCTAAATGTGCAAAAGCAATTTCTGCATAGGGAAAGATAGTTTTTACAGAACCACATAAACCTTAGCCATGGATCTAGCAAAATTCACCAGAAGTGCTACCTGAAATGAAATATTTAGTGTAACTGTTTAGCTAAACAAGAATTCATCAACAGTTCCAACTAAGAAAAATAATGCTGTACATATTTACTTCTGCAATCATATCTTCCCACTCATATGTGGCTCTGTTTGGATATACAACTTAACCTATAGCATAAGCCGTTATCATATATGTTCTTATTTATAACTTTATAAGCTATTTCTATAGCAAAAGTTTAATTAAAAACAAAATGTTTTCACAAGTTAGGAGGTAGAGTTTATCTCAAAGTTGTGACTACTCATACATGTAACTCAAGATGCATACAAGAGAATGCATGCACACATATTCTTGGAAAATCAATTTCATTACCATTATGCAGATACTAGTTTCTCTGTTTCCTCAACATATAGGTATTAGTTCTTCATATTTCTATCATTTATTTTCTAGACCAATATATCTTATTATATCCTATGAATCCAAATTCAATTTACTCAAACAAACATGTATAGTTGTGGAATGGTAAGAATGAATAATTAGAATTGTATAAATAAAAGGGCATAGAGAATAAAAAAGATTAAAGCTTTTTGATTCTGTGATTTAAGATGCACACATCAACATGCATACACTGCACACACATATTTGTTTCTATAAATAAGGGTTTTGTAATTTATCCATTAAAAGTAAGTTATTATAACTAAAGACATTGCGGGAAATAGAAACATAGAAGGATGCAAAAATGAAATTACTAAACCAAAAAAATGCAAAAATGAAATTACTAAACCAAAAAAACTATCTTTAAAAAGTTGTTGGATGCACCTTTCACCTTATAACGGCTTGATGAAGTCAACCTTTGTCGAGGGTGAGTTTTGAAGTAAAATGTCCACCAATTTGGCAGGTGTATTTGAAGGTTGGAACACTTTTATTTTCAGTGACTTCAAGTTACACAACAAGGAAGGGAGCTTAACCTTCAATATATCAGGAAACAATAAAAGCTCCTAAGCAAACAAGAAGTATTAGGATCAGTTTCAAGTCATATTTTGTATACTTTATAAATATAATCTAAAAAGCAGCATTAATTTTCAGACATAAAGTACCATAAGGGCAAAGAAATTGATGGTCAATGATTCGATATTAGCAAGTTCAACCAGTAAGTTGAATATAATTGATGATTTATCCCCCGATCCCATATAACGCGACGAATGAATATTTACATGTTTGATAGAAGAGAGAACGCTCTTGCTGCCAAAAAGTTTTGAAATATACTGACCACAACTATAATCAAAGGTATGAACAGTTGGAGCATATAACTCAATTCCGAACGAAATTCTGAAATTGTTCCTAGGAACACCATCATACATACATATAGTTAAATTAACAAGCTTGTTACTTGAAATGCGAAGGTTTTGTGCATCCAGAAGTACACAGCAGTCAATGATCAAAGTATCCAACATGTTAAATGCGGAAAAGGGGTCGACACAACCATCGCTTGTGCTGCGACGAAAGGCAATGTACTTTAGAGACAAAGTGGTTAATGCTGGGAAATTGAGAGAATTTGGAAATATTTGCATCGAGCCAGAGTGAAACAAACAATAACTGGAAAGATGAAGGGAAGTTAAAGTATGAGATGAAAAGAAGCATGGTGGAAGGTCTTCAATAATAGCATAACTGATTCGAAGCTGTTGGACATTGTGTGAAAAAGCATATTCTATAATCTTTTGGTATAGGTTAATCCCCATAAAATGATTGTAGTGCAAACAGAGAGCACGGATAGCAGTTGAGTGATCACGAAGAGAGAAAATCTGAGACAGAAATTGATCGAAACTTGTGCAGGTCCTAAAGTTTGAAGAACTTAGTGTAAGAGTGGAAAGAGTCTTCCAGAGATTGATCCATCTTTTGGATAAAATACAAGTTCGAACTGCCTGTTTGGCATTTAAAAAGGAGAGTATGTGAAGGAGAACACAATCGGACAAGTCGCTGATCCGGTCTTGTTCATTACGTCGCCTCTTACGTTGGCTTCGTGTCTCCACCATTGTTGTCTGTCTCAGAAAGAAACAAAACATGAATTGTCCAAGAAAATATAAAAAAAAATAATAGAGAAAGAAGAGAGGGTTACCTTGCAAGCTCGATGTAAGCCTAATGTGTTGTGAGCACCTGCCTCTCGCGTTTGCAAATTGCAATGGCATACCAGGTAATATATTATTAGGGTTCTGTACTAATTACTGTTAGTGGGTTTGGGCCTTATACATATAAAATTAAATAATAGAGATATTTTTTTGAGTATTACTTTTCCCACCCTATGGTCTTCTCCCGCACCCTGTAAAATTTTCAAAAATGCCCTTGAGCAGTCCGGATTTTAAAATCCGGATTCATGTTTACTATTTCGGATTTTATAAACCGGACAATTCTTATGTATAATCAGCAATCAGACTCTCTCACATTTCAGCAGTTTTGAGTTTTGCTTTTAAAAACAACAAAAAAACTAAGTAAAAAAATGATAAAAACCTGTCAAATAAAATCATAAAAATATAAAAATACCACCAAAAAATTCTAAAAATCAAATCAAACTAGTGCAATTTTTTTTGGATTTTTCTGAGAATATGAAAAATTAAAAAAAATGAAAAATGAGTCCTTGACTTTTTTTGATTTTCTGGGAAAGTTTCGGAGCAATCCGATCAAGTAGCCCGAAAACCCATTTTTGACTAAGAACAGGTAACAATGACCCAAAACAGAAGGATAAGAGTTAGGAAGATTAATATTGTCCCTAAAATGACTATTCATGTTAAAAACATGTTTTGGATTTGTGCTGATACAGTTCAGATTATATAATCTGAACTGTTTTTCCCTTGAAAAATGGTGTTTAGGGGGTGTCTGGATTATGTAATCCGAAAAAAATCATGTAGCGCGCCCTATTTTTGAAGTTTTCGGATTACAAAATCCGGAAAAATCCGTAACTCATTTTTTCACCCTTTAACAAAGGAAAACACCATTCCGGATTATGAAATCCGGAAACGTCAAGGGCATTTTTGGAAAAAAAAATAGGGTGCGCGAGGAAAGGCATAGGGTGGGAAAAGTAAATCTATATTTTTTTAGGTAATTTCTTTTTGCACTTTACTTGCTTCTCGTGTACCCTTTATATTTCCCATTTTACCCCGTTCATATTATATAATTTGTAACAACCTTTCTAGTGCAAAAGAAAGAGAATTGTAAATTCTGTTTAGTTTGATAATACAAAGTTTAAGAACTGATATAGTGCGATCAAAAAGAATGGTGTTGCTTAGAACGTTTTGGTAGCTAAATTCTATCTTGGAAAATTTCTCACGAAGTGTGAGAACTGGACTATCCAGGTGAACCAAGATAACTATCTTGTGTGATTCTCTTACCCTTATCTTTTATTATCTGTCTTAAACACAAATCATACACAATCATGTTTATAATATTGTCATTACATTATCCATAACGATACAGTCCTTATAAAATTAATTCACTACAAGAAAATGGGGTTTTAGAGTCAGCAGAAAAATGGATGCTAAAAGGCAAATTGTAGATGCTAACAATCTTTTAGCTTTAGTATAGAGTCCAAAAAATTGACGACGATAAAAGCTTGGATAATAAACTCAAGCTTCCAACTGACGCTAAAATAGCATCTACAAAGTGGACGCTAAAATTGAAGTTAAATACATATTAAAAGTGTATGTAATGCAGACGCTAAAAGTTGGGCTAAACTTGGCGTCAGTAACTGTGAATTCTAAGATGAAAATTTTAAAAACTAAATTTTGTCAAGTTTAGCGTTCGAAATTGTTGATTCTAATCTTAGCATCCAATTAAAACAGATGCTAAATTGATCAATTTTATTGAAAAAGAGTGTACGCAATCAGATTCGATTCACTGACGCTAATTAACTTGAATGCTTGTGCTTATCTTTTGTTGGTTAACGACCCCTTATCAGACTTAAAAAAAAATATTTAAAACTTAAAAGTATAATATTATAGAAACTAGCGGAAAGACGGCCACTATCGTGCCCGTCTGTCCACTCTTTCTACTGCGTTAATGCATGTGATTATTTTATTATGTTTGTTTGTATAATTTGGATTAAAATTTTTAAATTTTAAAATATTAATGGAAATTATTATTAATGGAAATTATTGATCTATTGATTTATAAACAAAATATTGTGAAGGCATATAACAAAATTATTTTTGAACTCAACATATTTTAGTTTGTCTGCATATAAAATTAAGATATAATAATGTTCATTTATTGTTTATTCTAATAATAATTAGTAACATCATAACATAAATGTATAAATGACATGTTGTGTAAAAGAAACGTGGTTATGATTACGATAAAAGAATATCTTTAAAAGCTACATTTTTCTTAAAGTCTTCATCTTCTCCTTCTATTTTCCCTTCTTTAATGAGAACTTTTGTTGAATTTTGAGAAACTCCTCTTGATAAAGCTACATATAATTGACCATGCCTGAAAACATGCCGTGGAAGATAGATTCTCACATTGGGAATGATCTGCCCTTGTAATTTATTTATGGTAATAGCAAAACTTAGTCTAACTGTAAATTGTTTTCTACTAAGCACAAAGGGAAGTCCTGAACTCACATTTGTTTTTAATTTAATTCTGGGAAAGAATGCTCTTTTTCCAGCATTGCTTCTTGTTAGGATTTCCACACTCTTAAATAAACCACGACATAACAATCGTGTCCCATTACACATGCCATATCTAGGGTCTATGTTTCGCAACAACATCAAAGGTGCACCTTTTGTTACCTTTAAAATATGTGGTGGCATATTTTCTTGAGCAATTGAGTTTAGGAATTCCTATTGATATAAGTTATGAGTATCCCCTTCAACATCGTCAAATGACAACAAATTATGTTCTCCTCGAAACTGATTGATAATTAATATTTAATATATCGCTAACAATTTTTTTTTCTAAAATACTTTGAGTCCTAATCTTTTTTTTAGAGGATTTAAAGTCTAATCTTTAACATTATTTTTTGCTCACGCTTGTTACTAATTTTTTTTAGAGGATTTAAAGTTCAATCTTTAACATTATATTTTGCTCACGTTTGTTACTAATCTTTTTTTAGTAGATTTAAAGTCCAATCTTTAACATTATTTTTTGCTCACGTTTGTTACTAATCTTTTTTTAGAGGATTTAAAGTCTAATCTTTACCATTATTTTTTGCTAACGTTTGTTACAATTGATCAAAGGTTAAGGAAGAGTAGCTTATATTAATAAAATAATATGGAAATACTGTTTTTTTTGCAAGTAATAAAATAATATGGAAATACTGTTTTTTGTGGAAGGGATATGAAAATACTTGGCAATCTTTGTCGGTTGTATTGAGGGGAACAATACAGATGTACAACATAAAATCGGCTAATAAAAAAGTAACATGAATTTTTGTTTTGTGCTAGTTTTTTGTGAGTTTGATCTGTGGTTAACGGAGGTAAAAGAGGGTTAACAGGGACGATTAGTGACGTGGATTAGTAATCCACATGTTATTTTAGAATTGGCTAACAGTAAGAACAGCTCATAAGGAATTGTGTATAAGTTTTCTCCTTAAATTTATTATTATCTATTTGTTACATGTGTTATTTGTATTTAAAATTTAAAATTTAAAATTAACGGTATTTTTGGAAATAAAAGTCCAACCCAAAAATGTGCTAAAAGGGGTAGTTTTCTTTATATATAGTATAGATTAAAATAGGACTTGAAATTGAGGCATCCAATGATAAAAAACCATAAATATAAGGTTAAATACCAAAGAGTTGTTAATTTAATGCACCGTTACCCTTTTAAGGACCTATTTGAAAGTTAAAAACTTAAAAAACTTCAAATAGGTGCATTAAACTAACAACTTAAATGACCTATTTGAAACTTAAAAAAACTTAAAAGGAACTATTTCAAACTTAAAAAATTAAATGACTAACCTGATATTTTTGTCAAACTTAAAGGACCAAAAAAGGTATTTAGCCTAAATATAATGAAGTCTTAACCATAAATTTAGTAGAAACTAAATGTAATCCAAAACCCAAAACATAATGTGTCACAAGTTCAAAGAGAACTAGGTGAGGTCATCAAAAATAGCTTGGTGATGTCTAAATGTAAAATTAGTAAACGTAATCCTAAAGCCAAAATATAAGGTGACGGTAATTCAAGAGACTAGGTCAGCACATCCAAAAAAAACATGACAATTTTGTTACATCCAACAAAAACTAAAACATTGATAATCATTAGATGAGGTCATCCTCTGATATATCATCGAGAGCAACATCATAATTTGGATGTTTGAGAGTATGACGAGGTTGAACTAGACTGCAAGAACCATCATCTAATTGATTCTCTAATGCTGCCATCCATTGCCTAAATTCTTCCATTTCAGTATGGAATTTGTTCTCCGGCTGTTTGGTACGTTGATAAGCCTCAACAACTCTTTAGTTTGCTTCCCCAAATCTTTGGTTAGCTGCAGCCTGCAGTAACATCTGTATCAAAATGGGTTTTATACAATGCCTCTGAAGTTTTAATGATAACAGAGTATAAAAGAACAATTAGATATGTTAATGTATGTTCAAGTGCGCAAGACCGTATAAATAAATTTAAACTGCTAAATCGATTTTTGGTTCTAAGGAAACAAGATTATGTAGAACTACAAGAGCATCTGCAATTTATAAGAAGCTGATGATTTAGATCAGACTCTGAAGGTCAAAAGCATCTGAAGGTACTCAGACTCTTAAGGACACGTCAACATCAGAAGACGCTGACTGATTTTGTAGTCTTCTAAAGGAAGGTCTCTATCAGACTCTAATAGTACAATTTGTTTTCTTATGACCAAGTGTAAAAACAAACAAAGGAATTCAAGGAAAAAGGAAATGATATGGATAATTTCAACTAAAGCAAAAGAATTTTGAATGACTAATGAACGACGTTATCCAAATCAAGTAACATTCCAACATCTTGGATCAAGCTTCTCAAGGACTCAATTTAATGCGTTGACACTCGCCAACATCTCTCAGTTCTTTTTTTTTGTTTTTTGTCTCTCATTTCTTCTTCTATATAAGGAGTTGAAACTTGAAGAAATATATATCACTCTGAATATTTACAATTGTCATTACTCTGTCAAAATCAATAGCGCACAAACACTTAGAGAATTTCTTAGGAACTTTCGTAATTTAGAAATTCTTAGTCTCAAAGTCCGAAATGAATTGCATTGATTACACCTCTGATAGTAAAACTCAAACAATATTTTATTTGATTAAGTTATATTGTAGAAGTCTCTTTCAGTTGTGATTGAGCAGACCCTTGAAAGTGCAATGGGACTAGACTAATTTACACTAAAATTTAATAACAGTCCAAGATTAAGTGAAACTTTTTTTTATAGCTTACCGGCAGTCATTTGTCATGGTAAAAAAAAAGTACCCTTTTTATATAACTAGTTTAGAGCCCCGGCATTGCCCGGTGATATTAAATTAGTTTGTGTGCACAAATAATAATATCATAGATTGTGTAAGTATATTAAATTGAATTTATTTAAATTTACAATTATAGTAATATCTTAAAAATAAACATAAATGGTGAGATGAATGTCCAATGCAAGAATAAAAGTGTAACAAAATCAATAATGAATTAGTCCAAGTGGTAAGAGTTTTGGGTCCTTTAAATATGTGATCTTAGGTTTGTTTCGTGGCTCATGCGCATGAGAAAAAAAATCCATTGAAAGGGAATGACCAATCTTTTGTGCCCCACCGATTCCTGACGGAGATTAGTCATCTCTAACATTAGTGGAATTTGTGAACCTATATCATGGTTACTCAAAAAAAAAAAAGTATAACGAATAAATAGATACGTAGTTTGTTGAGATATTTCTGCCACATAAAATATTAGAAATTCAACAAAAATTTTAAAAAAAATATTGAGTGGATAAGATCAAAAGTTTGTTGAGATATTTTTGCCAAAAAAAATATTGATTTTAAAAAATAATAAAAATATTGATAATGAATGTGGAAGTGACACTTGGCATAAAAAAACTTATATATATATATATATATATATATATATATATATATATATATATATATATATACACACACACACTAGTGTATTTACCCGGCGTTGCCCGGGTTACACATATTCAAGAAGAACAAAAAAAAAAAAAAATTATGTAAGGTATCCGCAAAAAAAATTTATAACGGATCGCTACGGGACGAATATCTTAATAGGTACACACAAATAAAACAAAATATACCATATTATAAATACTCATAAATTTATAGATGCGCAGACAGATAAAATTAACTGAATTTAGTAAAAATATTAACACATAGAATAAAATCATCTTTTTTTAAGTTTTCAGGACTCGCATAAATCCGTACCTGTTATTAAAGTAATAAAATTATACAATTGATTGATTTGCATTAGAATATGTTGTTAAAAATAATATAATAACACCTTCAAGAAGAAAAAAAAAGATAATATAATAACTAACCGAAGCCTCTTTTTCCTCAAAGAAAAACTAATTGAATAATATGTACTAAAAGATTACATAGTAACTAACTGAAGCTTCTTTCCTAAAAAAAAAATTAAATATTTAATGGATATAATTGAAGGGTTTGGTATCAGTTTGTTAAGATATTTCTGTTACATAAAATATTTGAAATTCAATAATAAGTTAAGTAAAATATATAATAGATAAGATCAAAAATTTGTTAAGATATTTATGCCAAATTAAATATTGGTTTTAAAAAAATAGAAAAATAATAAAAATATTGAGAATAAACGTGGAAGTGACACGTGGCATAAAAAACCTTACTTTATATATATATATATATATATATATATATATATATATATATATATATATATATATATATATATGCACACTATTGATTGATCGATTGATTGATTAATGATTTATAGCGGAAGGATATCGCATGTAATTTGTTGAGATATTTTTGTTACATAAAATATTAGGAATTCAATAAAAAAGTTAAGTAAAATATTTAATAGATAAGATCAAAAGTTTGTTGAGATATTTATGCCAAATTAAATATTGGTTTTTAAAAATAGAAAAAATAATAAAAATATTGAGAATGAATGTGGAAGTGACACGTGGCATAAAAAACCTTACTTTATATATATGTTTTTTTTTGACAAAAAAAAAATAATAATAATAATAATAATAATATATAATATACTATAGAAGTCACTGGTTCGATTTGCATAATAAATCGTCTATGCTATCAAATTAGTGCGAACCAGCTAAACCTAGTAAAAACCAGTGACCCTGCGGGATTTAAAATCAGTCGGGTCAATACTTAATCTTTAACCACATTTTAACTATTTTTACATAAAATCTGAAAACATTGGACCTTCCCACCTTATAAGAACTCAATGATTTTGGAGTGCATTTGAACCGTTGTTTAAAGTGCTAGAATAGAACACTTGAAAAATTTACAAACACTTGTTGGTTCGTAAATTTCTTTCACCTTGAACACGAGTTCATATTTTTACCCAAAAAAAAAAAGAAGACAACACAAAATATGTTATCTGATTAGTAACATGTTGGTTAATAATAATAAGACAAACAACATTCCTTTTATTTGGTTTTCGTAAACAATACTAAAGAACAAGTGGTTCACGAAAAGTTATGAAATACCATAACAGACACAGGACACAATATTCACACATCAAAACTAATAATAATTTGAGAAAATAAATTAACTAAATGAAATTATGTTTTGGTGTCGCGTTGATGTCGAGCACCTGACACCTTCGATAGAGATCAAAATGCTCAATACAAACCCATCATCAACTAAAAATGATCAAAAACTAATAATAATTTGAGAAAATAAATTAACTAAATGAAATTATATTTTGGTGTCGCATTGATGTCGAGCACCTGACACCTTCGATAGAGATCAAAATGTTCAATACAAACCCATCATCAACTAAAAATGATCAAAAACTAATAATAATTTGAGAAAATAAATTAACTAACTGAAATTATATTTTGGTGTCGCATTGATGTCGAGCACCTGACACCTTCGATAGAGATCAAAATGTTCAATACAAAACCATCATCAACTAAAAATGATCATAAACTATCAGTAAATTGCAGAAGTTAATGAACTTTTTGGAATAACTCAATCCCTGTCAAAGGAAGCCCAACATGAAGTTGAATTGCCACAGGGAAGAAAAGTATCAGATTTCACGGTATGTTTGCTCTATTTATGATCAAAAAGCAATTTCTGCATACTTCCGGAATAAGTGGAATATGAAACAGCCACACAAACCAGAAGTGCTCCCTGAAATATTTAGTATAACTGTTTAACTAGACAAGAATTCATCAAAAGTTACAACTAACCAGCAAAATAAAGCTTTAGATATTTACTTCTGCAAAATAAAGCTTTCTTCCACATATAGGTATTAGTCCTTCATATTTCTATCATTTATTTTCGAGACGAATCGTATTATATCCTATGAAGCCAAATTCAATTTACACAAACAAATATGTATAGTTGGTATGAATTACACCAGAACTAATTGAAAGAAAAAAGGTGATTTATAACATGATGTGTTTAGTTTACCTCTCTATCTTGTGGAGTTGTATAAACAAAAGGGTCATAGATAATAAAAAAGATTAAAGCTTGTTGATTCAAGATGCACACATCAACAGGCATACACTGCACACACACATTTGTTTCTCTAATAAGGGTTTTGTAATTTATCCATTTAAAGTAAGTTATTATAACTAGAGATATTGTGGGAAATAGAAACATAGAAGGATGCAAAAATGATAACACTAAACCATAAAAACTATCTTTAAGAAGTTGGATGCAACATTCACTTTATAATGACTTCATGAACTCAACCTTTGCTGACGGTGAGTTTTGAAGCAAAAAGTCCACCAATTTGGCAGGTATCCACTCCGGTGGTTGGAACACTTTTAATTTCAGTGACTTTAAGTTACGCAACATGTAAGGGAACTTAACCTTCCAAAAATCACGAAAGTAGAAGTGACTCTAAGCAAACAAGTAGTTTTAGGATTAGTTGCAAGTCATATTTTTTATAAAATTAATAAATACAATCTAAAAAGCAGCAGTAATGTTAAAATATAAAGTCCGTACCGTAAGAGCATCTGAGTTGACAGTCAATGATTCGATATTAGCAAGTTCAACCAGCCAGTTGAATAGGACTGATGGTTTCTCTCCCAATCCCTTGCAATCCGATAAATGAATATTTACATGTTTGATAGAAGAGAGAACTCTCTTGCTCCCAAAAAGTTTTGGAATATATTTACCACCACTATAATCAAAGGTATGAATAGTTGGAGCATATAACTCGATTCCAAAAGAGGTTCTGAAATCGGTCCAAGGATCAGAATCATGCATACATATAGTTAAATTGACAAGCTTGGGACTTGAAATGCGAAGGTTTTGTGCATCCAGAAGTACACATTGGTCAATGATCAAAGTACTCAACGTGTTAAATGTGGAAAAGGGGTCGACACAACCATCACTTGTGCTGCGACGAAAGGCAAGGTGCTTTAGAGACATAGTGGTTAATGCTGGGAAATTGAGAGAATTTGGAAATATTTGTGTTGGGTCAATTTCAAGCGAAAAACTAGAAAGATGAAGGCACGTTAAAGTATGAGATGAAAAGAAGCATGGTGGAAGGTGTCGAATAATAGCATAATTGATTCAAAGCTGTTGGACATTGTGCGAAAAAGCATATTCTATAATCTTTTGGTATAGGCTAATCCCTATAAAATAATTGTAGTGCAAACAGAGAGCACGGATAGCTGTTGAGTGATCACGAAGGGAGAAAATCTGAGGCAGAAATTGATTGAAACTTGTGGAGGTCCTAAAGTCTAAAGAACTTATTGTAAGGGTGGGAAGAGTCTTCCAGAGATTGATCCATCTTTTGGATAAAATACAAGTTTGAACGGCCTCTTTGGCGTTTAAAAAGGAGAGTATGTGAAGGAGAACACAATTGGATAAATCACTGATAAAATCCTCTTCATTTTTGTTGTCGTTCTTAAGTTGCCTCTCACGTCTCACCATTGTTGTCTGAGAAATTAAGTTGATTAGAGAAAAAACTAACTATTATATAAAACATAGAAATATTAGTCTGCCAAATTGTGTGTAAAGTTTTTGTTTTTTAAGAATCAAGAAATGTAACCTAATAACAAACATATAGAAAGAAGAGGGGGATATATACCTTGTAAGCACGCTGTAAACCTAATTTGATGTGAACACGCTGCCTCTCGCAATTGCAATGGCATTTTGATTTTGAAGCATGCATTTGATTTATTAGGGTTGTGTAAATTATGATTAATTGGCTTGGGCTTATTAATTTAATTAACTAAAATTTATCATTATAACAATACCGTCCTTATTAATTTAATTGTCTAATATTTGTCCTCGTGATTAACTCAGTTGGTTCCTCGTGACCTTACCTCTGTTGGTTGGGACAATGCATAAAATATGCAAGGTCCGGGGTTCAAACCCAGGGCACTACCAAAAAAAATCAGTTGGTAAGGACAACGCATAAAATATGCAAGGTTTGGGGTTCAAACTACGGCCACCACCAAAAAATAATTGTCTAATATTTATCATTATATTATCCACCACAATATAATCCTTATTAAATTAATTGTCTATCCTATCTATACCAAGGATTTTACGAGTATACAAGTTTTGTAAGTTACAAGACTAAATTTTAAAAGGGTCACAATTTAAAATATCTAATAATCATGTATTTTGTCAACTCAGCAGAACACATTATATTTTTCTATTGTCAAATCTCACCACAGACCAAAAGTTAATAAATTTGAAATAATAGAAGTTGAATAAAAAAAGGGTTATGCTAACAAGTGTCCTTAGGGCACTAGTTAACGATTTATAAAATGAAACAATTGCTAAATTCTATGTAGAAAAAGTTACTTTTTGGTATTTCAATAAGTCAAATATACAATTTCCCAGATAAGGTTACTATTTTTAGTTTCTGAACAAATACTACAAGGGCACTTGTTAGCATTTCCCATAAAAAATTGCATGAAAGCGAATGACATCCAAACACTAAAATTTAAGGTAAAAAATTCAACAAATGACATCCAAAAACTAACAATAAATTATCATAATATTTGGACTTTTGTGGAAGCCTTGATGGGATAAATCCGCAAGTGCACGGTTTACCGATGTAGTAATAAAAAGATATCGTTCCGACAGGGAGTTATGAATTCAATTAACTTTTGACAATGATTAGATTGAAAGCTTTGAGATTAAAGTTTTGATTTTTAATTAAAAGAAAGTAATAAAAATAAAAGAGCCTTGGGATTATTGGTTCATCATAATGACGAATCTTTCACAAACAACCCCTTAAACTTATAACTTTACGTCAGTCCTAATTTCTAAAGACAAGTTTCTCTTTAGTGTATCAAAGCTTCTCTCGAAGTCAGTGAGTGTGTTCCTCCAACAACCACACCTATTCTCATGGGTGATTGCCTTTGGAATCCTTGAAGCTCGAAACTTTATATGTCTCAAGGTTTGCTAGACTATTCTCATGTTTCGCAATCCTTGTCTAAATTCACTTGTTCCAATATCAAAGCTCCGCGTTCGCTTTATGAATTGATATTTGAGATGATGAATTAACAATTATCAAACCCTCCGCGTTCACTTCCACAGTTTGATAATGGTTAATCCATGTTAAAACGGTGAATTTAGATTAGAAATTAGGGTTACATAAAATTAAGGTTTAAGACTTGGTTTGATTCGGATTACATCATTAGACTTATCCAACAATCCCAAGACAAAGAAGTCTACTCACTAACGTTCATTGTAGACATAGAAGAGAAGAAGAAGAAGAAAAGTAAATAACAATAAAATAAAGATGAACTTTTATTCCAAGAACAAAAGATGATTGTTAATGATAGATGGCTACTCTATTTATAGTCTTATTGTCGACTTAAAACCTAAACAACTATTTAGTAGAATGTTCCACAAGAAACCATGGGCTTTTTGGTCAAAACAGGTAGCTTGCACATGAAGCAAAAGCAGCAAAAGTGGCATTGGAGGGTGGCACGACCGTGCCAATTGTTGGCACTGCCCGTGCCAAGCTTCTGACTTTGGGTAATTATATTTTTGTCTTAAATCTTCGTATTTTTCACCCGAATCAGCTCCTAATCCTCTTTCTTTTGCTCCAAGGCTCAATCTATCAAATATTCGTTCCTGAAATATAATAATATGCAATTGAAGTAAAATAGCTCAAAAAGGAAATAATACTTAAATAAAATAAACTTAAATCTAAATAAAACGAAACTAAATATTATATAAAATTAACTAATTATTGACTCATCAAACTCCCCCACACTTGAATCTTTGCTTGTCCTCAAGCAAAAGGCATAGACACAGTAGCAACAAAAAAATTAACATATGGCAATACAACTGAAAACTCATGTCTCTCTTAAGGTTTTATTTCAATGTACACTAGTCACAACTTCAAGTATTCCTTGTGAACCTATTCATCCAGACATCAAGTCTCAAGTGAGTGTGTGTGTGCAGTCCAACCCTTTTCTTGCTCCTGTATAAGACATATATTATGAGGAATAGGTTCTAACCTTAACACTAAAGTAACCGAGAAAAGTCCTTTCTTCATTTCGTATAAGAGAGATGGGAATTAGTTAGAATTAAATTAACAATTTAAGCACTTGGGGGCTTGCAGATTGCTTAAGGGCAACCATTTTCTCATAGGAAGTCTGCGAGGGGGTATCCTTTCCTCCTAGATTCCATGATCACCCTAAGTAGTGCTGCAATTTTAATCATCTCCAAGTAGGAAGTCAGTGAGGGGGTGTCCTTTCCTCCATGCTTTGATGAATTATTTCCTCTTTTGAGGGATTTAGAACTTAAGTTCAATTAGAGAGTCACCACCACATTTAGGAAGTCAGTGAGGGTGTGTCTTTTCCTCCACATGTTGGTGCCATTCTCCCGCCCCATTTTGGTTTAACACATTATAACAATATAGCACACTATTTCCCACACAAACTTATACTACTTTTACTCTGAAGACTTTTAAGGGTCCAAGTTACCATTAAAGTTAGAACGTGCTCCTTAAAATACCTACTCATACACTTACTCAAAGATTGCAACTGAGTGTTTTTCTCATTGGAGATTTTTTCACAATAAAACATGATGTGGTAATAGCAAGAACACTAAAAACACAAGAGATCACTTTCATGTACAAGAAACAACCTTTTAAGAAGAGACAACAAAAAATTTTATGCCATAATTTTCAGTAAAAACAAGCTACTTAATCATGCCTTTCGCAATAAAAACAAAAGAAAAGAATAAAGTTCAAGGGAGTTTAGAAACACTACGACTCAAGACACTTTATTAGGCTCCCCCCACACTTAGGAGAAGCATTGTCCTCAATGATTCGAAGAAGAAGAAGAAGAAGAAGAAGAAGAAGAAGAAGAAGAAGAAGAAGAAGAAGAAGAAGGAGGAGGAGGAGGAGGAGGAGGAGGAGGAGGAGGAGGAGGAGGAGGAGGAGGAAGAGGAGGAGGAGGAGGAGGATGAGGAGGAGGAGCAGGAGGAGGAGGAGGAGAGATAAGGGAAGAGAGGAAGTGGAAAGCTCACAATTAATCATTGGGGTCCATAAGGAGGACCTTGGAGATGAAAGTTTTGCATCATCCTCCGGAGCATTTCATTATTTTCTTCAGTTATGCGGTTGCCCCTTTGGACATCATTTCTTAGCCCCGATAATTCAACACCTTGCCTTTGTTGCTCGGTGCTTATCCTCTCAACCTCAGTTTACATCCATGCCCATCTTTCATTGTCATTTAGCTCACCGGCTTCTTGGTCATGGTGCCCTCCATCATGGTGCAAGTTAGCACCTTCTTCCGCATCATGGTGCAAGTGAGCACCTTCTCCCTCATCTAGATTCTGCTCTTCATGTACCTGGTCATCATCAACATATAACAAATTTGCTTCCACCTCGGTGTTAGTCCGAGATGGGTTAGGAAGTAGTAAAAAAATAGGCACATTGAGTTTGAGTGAATATTGCATGGGTGGACGATGTTTTATGAAGTTCATAGAGATGAGGGTCTCTATGTTAAGCCTATTGTTTCCCTCAATTGGTTTTATCCCCTCATCCTCACCCACTCCAAATTGCCTAGCTATGTATGTAATGATACCACCTACTACTATCTTTCCCTTACCGTCAGACCTATTACCTACATAGGAAAGATAATCAAGCAAGTAGAAACAAATATTCACAGGGTGGTTATATAGTATTGCCCATAACATGAAGAGCTCGTCTGTGCTAGTGTTCCCTAACTCGGTTCTACCTCAAATGGTGCAAGCCATAATCCTCTGAAGAAGCCTAGGTACAGGGTTGTGTTATTCAACAGCCTAATCACATGTGTTGGAGTAAGCCCTAATAGCCAATCTATGTTGATTGTGTTTGGCTTTGTATCATGATATTGATATAAATATATATATTGTGAAAATATAAATTATAAGGCGATTCTTTATTGATTTTGTTTTGTTTCAAAATAATAAAGTCCCTAGAATAGCTAGTCTGTTTAATGGAACATTAAGTATAACTTAATTGTGAGACCCCGTTAAACATAAGGAAACTATTCTAAAAGTATCCGTAGTCAAGCTTTATTGAGAAGTGGGATATCATTAAAGCATAGAGACTATTATGTGGGTAGTCTGATGATCATATCTCACAGATCATGGATAAAGAGTTATCAAGTTTTCACATAGATATAAATATTAGGAGTAATATTTATATTGGATTGACCCGCCGTGAGAATACTACATAGTAAGTTATGCAATTGTCATAAGATATTCTCACAATGATAATAGTGTATATCACTCTTAGACCTGAAACCACTATGATCCATAGATGTGGACTCAAGTGCTTTGTTGTCATTCTAACGTTGTCTGTAAAAGGATAACCATAACGTTGGTTGATGGGTACTTGATGAAGCATGCTGAGGGACATGAGTGTCCTAGATGAGATTTGTCCCTCCTCATAAACAGGAGATATATCTTTAGGCCTCTTGATGAAATATGACTGTAAAACTGCATGGCCATGCCGAACTAAGTCAATATAAGATATTGGACTTATTCGTTATTCAGTATATTTCGGAATCAAGAAATATAAACATTGATCTATACAAGGGTGACAATATCTATGCCTTGGGATCAATAAAGATATCGAGACAAAGGAGTAATTGTACACATAAGTATTATCATGGAAAGGTTTCGTCAGATCACTTGACATTCTTGTCACTTGGGTAGCAATGATGTGTTGCTAGATACCGCTCATTGTTTATAATATTAAATATTAGATTTAATATTATTGCCAACGTGACTAGAACCTATAAGGTCACACACAAAGAACAGTCAAAAGAGAAATATATAAGTATGACTTATATAAGGGGTGCGTTTAGTAAATAACACTAATTAGTTAGCAAAATTACTAAACTCGTTGTTGGGCTTACTGAAGCTCAATAGTGACTTCTGACTTGCAGAGCACACTAGAAGTTCTATAAATAGAACTCTAGTGCTGAATTTTTTGGTTACAGGTTTTGGAGCAACCCTTTCTTCTCTGCACTTCTGATTCCTTGGGTAGCACCGAGTTTTTGGAGCAGCACTATTGGTGTGGACTAACTAGAGGCAGCACTGCTTTGCTTTGCTCGTGATCAGAAACAATTCTACTACAAAGGTTCTGCTCTTCAAGAGGTAAACACATGAATCCTTAAATTGTTTAAGTATGTGTTTGATTTGTGATTAATGATTTAATCAAGATCCGTTTCAATGGGATTTCTTCCGCAAAGAGGATTAAATTTTTTGAAAAACCCCTCTTAAAATCCCTTCAGTGGTATCAGAGCTCTTGGTTTTGATTAAATCATTAATTTCAAATTTGTCGTTGTTTGCCTCATATGCTTTTTCCTTTTGGATGTGATTCAATCGGTATGCACACAAGCAATTTTGATTTGTTTATGATTTCGTTTTAATTTGGATCCTATGTGCCGTGCGCTTTAATTTGTCCTCAGGATCAATTATATTTGTGTATATTTGATATACGTCTGATATGTGTGGCTTTTACCTTTTGAATATGATTCAGATTTTTGTCCTATTTTAATCTTTCATATGTACCTTTGTTAAGACCATGAAATTTCACGTGAAGGTCACTATGTTTACTAGAAACATGAAATTTCACGTGAAGGTCACTATGTTTACTAGAAACAAAAGAAAAGTTTTAGAATGCAAATTTGATAATAATGGTGATAATATTAAGTGTTAATATTTCATTGTTTAAATAATAGGAATGAATTAAAATTAATTGATCAATATCATATATGTGATTTATGATTCTAATACAACATCATTATATTTGATATATTGATGATGTCAATCGTTCAATAGGTTTTATGAAATTGATTGTGAATTTGTAGTCAATTCGTGAGATTGAGCTTCGATATCCGAATATCCGATTCTGGTGAAGCATCAAAGATCCGGTTGTCCATACTGAACAAACAATAACTATTGATGTTTGATTGTCGTATTAGGATACATAACTATACAAGAGTTGTATTATTATGGTTGATCAATTGTTTTCAAGAAGATTGTTGTGACTTTGAACAATTCGTGAGATTGAACTTCGATATCCGAACCTGGTGAAGCATCAAAGATCCGGTTGTTCATAATAAACAAGCAATTCTTGAAATTATTTATTTTTAATTAATTTATTCAATTGGAGAAAGGTAGTAAAATTAAAAGATCATGATTTTGAAAGGGTTTCAATATCAGATATGATTTTTTGAATTTGGTAATAAATTATTTGCTTAATTTTAGCACCATAATTTGTTTTGGAAACAAATTGGTCTCCCAAATAAAGCAGATTTAATTATAATAATTATTGAGTGTCAATATTACTATAATTGAGTAAATAAAAAATCTACCTTTTGGATTGTCTTTCAAAAGTAGTTTGAAAAGGTAATAAACGATCCTAAATTTGACAGTAAATTTAAAAGATCATGATTTGAAATAGTTTCAAGGTCATATATGATATTTTGAATTTATTTAAAAGATTTGCATGATATTAACATAATTTGTTTCTAATTTAAAAGGATCATGATTTTGAAAATGTTTCAATATCATATATTATCTTTTGGATTTGGTCCTAAAATTTGCATATTTTAATTTTATTTATGACCCGATTGATTTTGAAAATAGTTTCAAAATGAATATATACATATATATGAATCAATTTTATATGACATATATCTCGGTCAAAATATTATTTACAAATCTTGATTGATTCTTAAATTGTTTAAAATAATAATAAATAGTTATTATTATTTAATATATGGTATATGGTTATGACCTTAGTTTATATTAGCGTTTGTTCATTTATTTAAATATGACCTGCGTGTCATGATTTATTTTATTTAAATACGACCTGTGTGTCGTGATTTATTTTATTCAAATACGACCTGCGTGTCGTGGTTTATTTTATTTATTTTATTAAAGGTTAAATATTGTAATTGCTCAAGTTGAAGAAAAGACAACGCAAAAGGTGATTCTGATGGAGAAACTTTTGAAGCTTGCTCGTGGGTCAAAGAATTGTAATAAAATAGTTTATTTAATTCTTACGCGTTAGGAGGTCATAACCATACTACCTAATTTATTATTTTATGTATGATGCATGAAATGTATGTTTATTTAGCGCATGTATGTGATGTATGCTTAACATGTTTGAGATGTATGTAGCATGTATGTTTTAAAATGTTTTATATACTTGCGTTCTATGAGCATGAATGTCATGCATCTTTAAAGACGCGTGTATGAGATACACATGTCAATGAGATTAAACTAAATAAAAATCCTTCAAATAGAATATGAAGTAAATTGTTTTCAAAATATATAACACACTTCAAGACTAATATCGAAATGTGTAGGTTTCGCCTCCGCGAAGTGCATTTTCTATACTAGTAAGTTGTGGTAATTCTATTTACCGATTGTTATTTTTTTGGATCTAACTTAGCTAGATTATTTTAATAAGATTAAAATATATATCTACTTCAAATGAAATATTAAGTTTAATGCTTTCCAAAAGTTTAACACCCTTCAAGACTAATATCGAATATGTGGGTTTTGCCTCCGTGAAGTGCATATTTTATACTAGTAAGTTGCGGTGCGGTAATCCAATTTACCCAAGTGTTATTCTTTTGGGTTTGACTTAACTAAATTAATTTTAATAAAATTAGAATAAATTTAGAAGCAATGTTTGGGAACATCTATTTGATAGATTAGAGTAAGGAGTTATTCACTCAAATGATTTGAAAGTTGTATGAGATACAATTGGAAGGAGTTCCTACCTAAATAACTGAGTTTTGAGTACAGCCCCCGTTGACTTAAAGCAAGGTGAAATATGGATTTCAACCCACTAGAAAATCTTCCAATGAGATTTTCCGATTCAAATGTTGAAGGTCATTTGCTTTGAGTAAAATAGTGGGAGCATATTTAATTAAAGGCCTAATTAATTATGTTTTTATATCATGATACATTTTTATTTTATTTTCTGTATTTATAATTTCTTCGGCATATATAATTTTATTATACTGTTAAATGTTCTTATGAAGAACAAAATCTTCAGAAAGGAGTTTCTGAATTGGTACAATATTAAAAATTATTCTTAAGAATGAGAAAAACCGTTATTGTTTTGAAAGAGTCAAAATAGAAGTAAGACTTCTTATCTACCCATATAGTTATAGCAAGTTAAATTTCTACTTCTGCATCATAAGTATATGATACTTGATGATTAATCTCATATTTGTTGAAATATAGAGAGTTTTAAAGAAGCGGGAGATTAACTGTAAGTGAAGTCCACTTACGTCTAGAATGAAACAAATTGTTTCATTGACATAGGAGCTAATGCTTGGACTTAAATTTAACTTGATATGGAACCAAATAATTGTTATTAAATTCCATATAAAATAGAAGCATCAAATCATATATCTTGCATTGACAAGAGAATGATTGTGTAGTTGAATAAAAAGACAAATGTTATCCTATTATCCAAATAATGTTTTCTATACAAGTGTGCTAATCAAGTAATGGAATTGAGTTCCATGATCTTGATAAGCTGGTATATAACTTATGTGAAAAGAGGATCAAATGAGATTTGAACCTTTTGTATATTATTGGCATCAACGTTTAGTACAAACAAGTGTGATTCACATTTCCAAAATCCATGGATATGGACTATTGGACTCAATTTGATTTATATCATTTAAAGGATGTGAGCCCCACATTTCAAAATAGATTAGTACACCGGTCACCAACAAAGGTGAAAGGACACATAATTTATTTGAATTGATATACATATGAGATGTATATGGAGAACTAAACATATTTGCTAGATATTGTTTCTATTACTTCATCTAACATTACTAAATCATTTAGTAGATAAGCAAAGTGTATTTGACATGATTCAAGAAAACTTTGAAATTGTTCAAAGATTTTAACAATGAAGTAAAAGGAATAAGTTTGAAAAGTATAAAGACTATACGAGTAAGTCGTGATGGTAAATGCTTGATTAAAGAGTATAATGATTATTTATATTGTTTCATGTTTGACATGACTTGATAGTTTGATTATAACTCAATGACTCTTATTAATTAAATTACAGTTATTCTTCACGCACAACAAAGTTCCAATTAAGTAATCATAAAGACACCATATTAGATATGGAGGTAAGAGTACATAGTTTTGACTTTATGATAATTTGAGGTTATATGGTTTATTAGATAAACTAAACTTCGAATTTAATGAATGTATAATTGTGTAACTGTCCTTAGGAAACTAAAGGATATTATTTCTACATCTTCTTTGACAAAATTTGTTTGTCGTTATAACTGGAGTATTATTTTTAATGAGTATGTCCCTACAGAAGCCAGTGGGAGTGATGTAGAACTTGAATTAAGTCAAGTAACACAAAATACACATCTCTCTAAGAATGGAACATGAGTTGATTCAACAAAGGGTTGTTGTTAAATCTTCAATTTGAGTAGCACAAGATCTAAAAGACTTGAACTTTGAGAAGTGGCTATATGCCATGGGATCTTATAAATAATCTATGTACACAGACCATATATGGATATTGGAATGTGAGTTTTCTTTTAGAAAACTAACATGGATGGTATTATGAATACCTTTAAGATGTGATTGATTGTATATGGTTTCATGCAACTCATGATGCAAATCATGACGAAACCATTACATCATCACAATGCTTAAATCTAACGATCCCAATTGTCATTGTTGTAAAAATCTTCTCGAATTTGAATTGTTTATTTTATTAATGAAGTTTTATGAAAACTTTGATTAATAAAGAAATCTTGTGCACACAAGTAAATTAGTGGGAGCATATATATTAGTTTGGTGGAGTATGTAGATGACATACTAGTCACTAAAACAATTCATCTACACATGTGAGACATGGTTAGAAAATTATTTCTAATATGTACCAAAATTAATTATAGTGTTCGACACTAGAATACCTTCAAGAATATCCTTGGATGTCTTAAAGGACATTGGATTGTTTCTTGAACACGGATGAAAGAAACATTGTAAATGAGTTACAATGGTGTGGACTTTCATATCGGTGTACAATATATCCAGATCGTAATTTGGAATAAATGTTATGCTAGGATATCAACTATGAAATTTGTAAAAGTACAAGCTTCAGATAGTTGTTGTTTCTATTACAGATGTCAAATATATATGATTTGGATTGTTTAGCTCATAACTGAGTGAAAACATGTGTTTCTTGCGTTGCGGATTCCAATGATCTCGTCTGAGGTAAAATTGGTTTAAATCTTGCAAGCAATGAAAACTTGATCTCACCAATGATCCAAATGTATACTTTGACACTTCAATTTCTTTTCGATGGAAAATCGAAAGTGTAAATTGAAAGTAGTTTAGCCTACCAACATAGGAAAGGGTTCCTTATCTACTAGAATAGTATCATGCCCAGAGGGTGCTTGATGCTAACACTTGACCAATATATATTGAGATAATATTTGATTGGCTTTTAGTGCTAGTGAGAGATTGTTGGAGTAGGCCCTAATAGCCAATCTATGTTGATTGGGTTTGGCTTTGTATCATGATATTGATATAAATATATATATTGTGAAAATATAAATTATAAGGCGTTTCTTTATTGATTTTGTTTTGTTTCAAAATAATAAAGTCCCTAGAATAGCTAGTCTGTTTAATGGAACACTAAGTATAACTTAATTGTGAGACCCCGTTAAACATAAGGAAACTATTCTAAAAGTATCTGTAGTCAAGCTTTATTGAGAAGTGGGATATCATTAAAGCATAGAGACTATTATGTGGGTAGACTGATGATCACATCTCACAGATCATGGATAAAGAGTTATCAAGTCTTCACATAGATATAAATATTAGGAGTAATATTTATATTGGATTGACCCGCCGTGAGAATACTACATAGTAAGTTATGCAATTGTCATAATATATTCTCACAATGATAATAGTGTATATCGCTCTTAGACCTGAAACCACTATGATCCCTAGATATGGACTCAAGTGCTTTGTTGCCATTCTAACGTTGTCTGTAAAAGGATAACCATAACGTTGGTTGATGGGTACTTGATGAAGCATGTTGAGGGACATGAGTGTCCTAGATGGGATTTGTCCCTCCTCATAAACAGGAGATATATCTTTAGGCCTCTTGATGAAATATGATTGTAAAATTGCATGGTCATGCCGAACTAAGTCAATATAAGATATTGGACTTATTCGTTATTCAGTATATTTCGGAATCAAGAAATATAAACATTGATCTATACAAGGGTGACAATATCTATGCCTTGGGATCAATAAAGATATCGAGACAAAGGAGTAATTGTACACATAAGTATTATCATGGAAAGGTTTCGTCAGATCACTAGACATTCTTGTCACTTGGTTAGCAATGATGTGTTGCTAGATACCGCTCATTGTTTATAATATTAAATATTAGATTTAATATTATTGCCAACATGACTAGAACCTATAGGGTCACACACAAAGAACAGTCAAAAGAGAAATATATAAGTATGACTTATATAAGGGGTGCGTTTAGTAAATAACGCTAATTAGTTAGCAAAATTACTAAACTCGTTGTTGGGCTTACTGAAGCCCAATAGTGACTTCTGACTTGCAGACCACACTAGAAGTTCTATAAATAGAACTCTAGTGCTGAAGTTTTTGGTTACAGGTTTTGGAGCAACCCTTTCTTCTCTGCACTTCTGATTCCTTGGCTAGCACTGAGTTTTTGGAGCAGCACTGTTCGTGTGGACTAACTAGAGGCATCGCTGCTTTGCTTTGCTCATGATCAGAAACAATTCTACTACAAAGGTTCTTCTCTTCAAGTGGTAAACACATGAATCCTTAAAGTGTTTAAGTATGTGTTTGATTTGTGATTAATGATTTAATCAAGATCCGTTTCAATGGGATTTCTTCCGCAAAGAGGATTAAAATTTTTGAAAAACCCCTCTTAAAATACCTTCAACATGTTCCTCTATTTGTAGTCTATCCATAGCATTAACATCAGGGTACCTACAACGAGAGATAGTTCTAGAGGTTAGAGATTTATACCTATTCCTTTGCTCGGGATCCTTGAGTTCGATCTCATGATTGCGGGCTGTTGATTGCTTTTTGCACTACTTCCGGAGTCTTCAATTTCCTCTTGGATGCCAAGGACCTAGTTGACTTGGTTTTGGTTTGGGTTAAGGTTAGGTTTTTGTGTGGGAAATGTTGGTTTAGTGATTTGGTTGGGGTTTAATGAAGGTTTTTGAGTTTAATGATGAAGATTGGTGAAGAAATTGGGTTAGGGTTTAATGGACTATGCTTTTGGTGTTTGGATGGGTGAAGGTTGATTTTGATTGGTGGTTTATGTTTGGAATGGTGATCAGATATGATTTGGATTAGAACTTGTTGGTTTAGGAAGGTTTGAAGGTTGTTGGTTATGGAGGTTTTAGAGAGAAGTTTGAAGGTAGAGAGGTGTTGGTGTTGATAAATGGAGGAGAAGAAGATTTTGATGTACATGGCTTACTGGGGATCGGGCCCGGCCGTGCCAGCTGGGGGCACGGGCTGTGCCAACCTTCTGTTGTTTTTGGGGGAATTTGGTTGGGCAGTCAAGCACGGCCGTGCCAAGGTTCTGGACCTAGGGGCTTCAAAATTTTCATCTTTCTTGAATCATACTTGGACAATTACCTACAAAACAACTTAAAACAACGAAAAATAAACAAAACAAAAGCAGATAAATGCATGGGTTGCCTCCCACAAAGCGCTCGTTTAATGTAACTAACCCTGAACCCTAAATCTTTTCAATATGGGGTGTTTTGAACTTTTTCCCCTTTCCTAAAAAAATAAAAATGTTCAGTCGTGATATAATCAAGTGAGTCAATAAGCTAATCAAATAGCCTTGACCTCCGAAAAATAACGCGACACTAAATATTATATAAAATTAACTAATTATTGACTCATCAAGCCTACACTAAGTTGTATCATCACATTAAACTAAGATCAATCACAAATGAAATTGATATAAAATCTTCACCTGAAGTCGTCTTAAGGCATTGGATATATAGATCACCTTACTTACCCTATTATGGGTCATCTAGTGGATACTTAATGCTACTGAATGCATATACAAGAAGAAAGAAAGTAATCAATACATCAACCTTTTGAGTAAATTTTTATTATTTTGCTTACCATGTCTTCCTAGCTTTTGGCAAAGGCAGAGAGGAATTTGTCCTATTGGCTTTATGTAAATGTTTTGGCAGTTTGAATGTCTATCAATATCGAATTTCTGACTGGGTTACTTACTTGACAGGTAAGGTTGTTGACTTTGTTGTCTTGCACGATACCATATATGTAATATGTTGTCACTGACAAGACAGAGATAGGTGTACTGGACTTGAATTCTGCAAATATAAATTTTTTGTAATTGAAAAGTATTCATGGTGTAACATCTTCCTCACACATAAGGTTGGTTACTTGTGATGAACAACTCATAATGATTCATATCACGTATGAGGAAATATTGAATGTGTACAACATAAACTTCTCAATAAAAAAAAATCATAATCTAGGATGTTGCGAATTCGATGAAAAATCACACCAATAACAAACTTGATGTGTGGAGCAAGTGATAATCAAGCAACCAAAAACAAAATGTATGGAACAATTATAAACACAAGCCAGAAGTAGAAAATAGCAAGAGAGAAAAGAAGAGAGAACACAAAAGAATTTGTTGACCCAGTTTGGTCCAAATTGACCTAGTATGGGGGAGAGAGCAGCCCTCCGTTCCACTATATGATGAGTAACGTTACAAAGAGATTTCAATGGGTTAGAAGAATAAGTCTCCCGCCTAATTCTACCCAAAACCCAGCCTCTTCCCGTAACCAAGAGACTCAATCCTAATAGTGTTTCCCAAGGTGAATCAACCCTCAAAACCTAGTGTTTGTTCCAAAGAGACAAACTCTATACAAACCCTAGTTTTGTTGTTGCCTTTCTAAACCCTTGTTTTAGCCCCCTCTATCTCAAGGTTTACACTGATACAATGTCTATATTTATGGTAAAAGAATCTCTTATAAATTGGAACAAAATCAGGCCCAAAAATACGTTTTATTTTTCTGAAAGTGCCAATTATGGTCCCAAAAATCGTACTCCGATTTCTCCAAATCGGGCTCCGATTTGAAAGCATCAGCAAACTTCAATTTCTCCAATTTTGAGTCACTTTCACAACAATCTCCACCTTGACTCCAAATTAGTGATGATGTCAAACCATCAACCACCATGCTGCTCTTTCCCTTGTTCCCACTACACCAAGTAGCTCCACAAGTTTACACCCTAACCCTTTCATCCATCGGAATGTCTTCCGCCTTCTCGAAGGTACTTTCAGTCCAACTACGCTAGGAATTTTAGGTAGTTCCACAAGCCTTTACCTCAACCTCTTCAGCCAACGGAACGTCTTCCATCTTCTCGAAGAGTCCTTGTAGTCCAACTACACTAGGAGTTTTAGGTAGTTCCACAAGCATTCACCATGACATCTTCAACACAGGACAT
Organism: Medicago sativa; assembly: GCF_051527215.1. Taxonomy (NCBI): domain Eukaryota; kingdom Viridiplantae; phylum Streptophyta; class Magnoliopsida; order Fabales; family Fabaceae; genus Medicago; species Medicago sativa. The sequence goes on along the minus strand of NC_140751.1, from coordinate 3,476,477 downwards.
CTCCCGCTTCCTTGAAGGTCTCCTTCCATCCAATCACCCTTGGCCTTTTTTTAGGGTAATCCTGCAAGCCGTGCTATACATTACCTTGCATCCAATCACCCAAGGTCCTCCATAGTCGTACCATTACCGGTGTGTTCAACTCCACCTCAAGCTGAGTGTACTCTACCTCAACTAGCAAACGCGTACATCCCACTATGTCTTCAACCTTGAAACTCCACCTCAACAGGTAGATCATGAGTATTGTTGTTGTAACGCCTGTCTTAATTATTTAATTATTTTAATGAGTTTTAGCATATATTTATATGATTTATATGATTTATGAATTTAAGTGATTTACATGATTTATAGATGAATTATGTGATTTTAAGATTTATGTGAAGTATATGATTTTTGTGAGGTTATAATGATGGTGTGACTTATTTTATTATTAAATAAAATAAGATATGAAAATAAAATAAAAATATTAGAAGTGGGGCTGTGATGTGAGATGAGTAAGTTTAGAGGTGAGTAGAGTAATAAGGAGAAATAAATATAACAACGTAAGTTAGAAACGTTTTTACATAAAAAACGCTTTTGGAGAAAAGAGAAGAGAAGAACCTAAGAGAGAGAAGATCTGGAGGCTGCTGGTTTCATCTGTTATAAGGTAAGGGTGAGACTAACTCTCAATACTATTAAGTCTCTAATTCTGAAAAATGGATTTAGCATGATTAGGTTGAGTTTTTGTGAGAATTGAGAATTAGGTTTATGACCGATTTTGACGATTGAACCATGAATTTCCGTTAGAATGAAGTCAAACTTGTGTACAGACCTTAGATATTCCATAGGGTGATAATTAGATGTTGATTTAAGGTTAGAACCATTATTCTGTCCGAGCCTGATATTCATCGCTCGCCATTGCGAGCTGCAAAACTCGCCTCGTGAGTGATGAAGTTCATCGCTCGCCACTGCGAGCAAGAACACTCGCCATTGCGAGTTAAGCTGTAGTTGCCCAAATTAGTTTTGTTGCGATCCTTTCGCACGAGTGGTTATGAGATGATACTAGAGTTAAGAATGAGAGTTGTTTAGACTGATTAAGCTGCACAGAAGCCTGAGTTAGATGATTGTGATTATTAGCAAAGAAGTATTGATTTATAAGTATTATTTATGACGTTTTATGATGTCAAGTTGATATGATTCATTTCTTTAATGATGATATGTTATACAAGCACTGTTATATGCTGCATTTGTTATTGTTTGCTGCTGTTGACCATGTATTGTCACAAAGTTGTATAAGTCGATCCAAGTTGTAATTATCTAAGAAGTTGTCCATATTAATGGAACTATAAGAGATGTTCATGATGTGGTCTAAGTTGTAGGAAGATTGAGTCCATTGCATACTCATTAAAGATGGGGGCTTGAGGCCCGGCAGCTTATGCTCAAACTACGTTGGGGGCTTGATGCCCGGCAGCTTTTGCTCACTTGTTGAAGAGCCTATTTACGCTCATATATGTTGGGGGTTTGATGCCCTGAATGGTACCACATGCATTTGCATATCAAGAAGTTTACGATGATTTAAGATGTTAAGAGTTGCATTGTCAAGTTGAGTCGCATTGTCGAGTCAAGTGTTGAGTCGAATAAGATGTCTGATGATGATTTTAAGATGATACTTGATTATAATTTAAAGATGTTTTTTGCTTACGAATTAAAGGTGATATTTGATTACGAACTAATGATGATATTTGATGATGATGATTGATAAGGATTTGATATGATGCTAAGTGATAAATGTTTGATATGTTAATAATGTTTTATGTTGTTAAATGCATTTTGATGAACTATATGCTTAATTTGTTGATTGTGAAATCTCACCCATTCTGCTTGAAAATGTTGCCCTTCGTATGGGTAACTTGCAGGTAATAAAGACTAGAGGCGGTCGTGAGTGGACTCCTCACATTGTGTCTAGGTGCTCTGATACGTAACGGGATGGGGCTTGCTTTTACTTCTATTCCTTACGTGTCATTTATGAATTTTTTATGAATAAATATTGAACCAAGACTTATGAGATTTTTCTCATGAGGCCTGCGTGCCAAAGACTTTATTTATGTTGAACTATTTTCCGCTGCGAAGTTTCAGATTTTATGATGTTGAATTTTTAAGGATAAATGTTACAATTATCCATTTTATGACTTTCAAGAAGTATGTGACATTCCGTTTATGATTTAAATACTCTGATTTATTATGAAATTTTTATGTTGGGAAACGGGGTGTTACAGTTGCCTCCGCCTCTCCAGACTGATCATGAGTATTCTTACCACCGCCTCTCCAGGCTGATGTTGAGTGTTTAACGTCTCTCCAGACGATCACCGCTCCACTAGGCATCAATCCCAAGGTGACCAACATCACCTTCATCCTCCAAAAAACACCACACCATCAGAGCACATGCATCCTCATAACCCTCAGTGACAATTTGTGCGGAGTTACCATTAATCTCCAGACAATCCTTCATGAAGTGACCCTTCTTGTGACAGTTAAAGCATTCAGACTTTGACTTCTTACCACTCTTTCTCCGGTTACCTCTACCTCCACCATTCCCTCTTAAGACACTTAGGCCTTCACCGTTTTCATGAACTCTCAAGTCCTTGGACTTGGTCAACTCCTTGGTTCTCAAAGCCGCTTGAACTTCTTCCAAGGTAACAGTGCCTTCTTTGCCATAGAGCATGGTATCTTTGAACGATTCATAAGATTTCGGTAGAGCACACAACAAGAGTATAGCTTTATCTTCATCCTCAAGTTGCACCTCAATATTCTCCAAGTCATCAAGGATTTTGTTGAACTCCGTAAGTTGCTCCATGATGGCCTTTGACTCCACCATCTTGAATGAGTAGAGTTGTTGCTTTAGGAATTGCCGATGAGCCAAAGACTTTGTCATATACAAAGATTCCAACTTTGCCCACATTGATGCCGCGGTTGGTTCCTTTGCTACTTCTCTCAAAACTTTATCTCTGAGGCACAAGACAATGGCACTCCTGGCCTTGTCCACCATCTCGGTCTTCTCCGCTCGTGACTTGGTGACCGGTAACGAACCTTCACCCTTCAAAGCTTTCTCACACTTTTGCTATATTAACACCGCTTCCATCTTTACCTTCCATAACCCAAAATCGTTATCTCCGATAAACTTCTCAATATCCTACTTTGAACCCATAGTACTTGATTATCCTTTGACCCTTTGCCCCATGGTGGGCGCCAATTGTTGCGAATTCGATGAAAAATCACACCAATAACAAACTTGATGTGTGGAGCAAGTGATAATCAAGAAACGAAAAACAAAGTGTGTGGAACAATTATAAACACAAGCCAAAAGTAGAAAACACCAAGAGAGAAAAGAAGAGAGAACACAAAAGAATTTGTTGACCCAGTTCGGTCCAAATTGACCTAGTCTGGGGGACAGAGCAGCCCTCCGTTCCACTATATGATGAGTAACTTTACAAAGAGATTTCAATGGGTTAGAAGAATAAGTCTCCCGCCTAATTCTACCCAAAACCCAGCCTCTTCCCGTAACCAAGAGACTCAATCCTAATAGTGTTTCCCAAGGTGAATCAACCCTCAAAACCTAGTGTTTGTTCCAAAGAGACAAACTCTATACAAACCCTAGTTTTGTTGTTGCCTTTCTAAACCCTTGTTTCAGCCCCCTCTATGTAACATCCCGCTCGTCAGCTAATGGTAAATTTCATCTATTGAATGTAGCAGAGGACTTAGGTTCATGGAAAGTGATAATGATGAAGAAAGTTAAGTACGATGAAAGATATTAATGAGTTATGTATCAGAGTCAGATAAACACGACTGAGACAAAGGGCATTTAAGTAAACTCGCACAAGGGAGTATATAAGCATTTTTAGGGTGGAAATCTTCATAATTTCCTTCACTTTCTCTCTCTAGGTTTGAGAGAAAGAATTGTTCTCTCCCTTCTCTCTAACCCACGCCCTCCTTCTCCTCTCCAAACCATCCAAACTTCTTCCAAATCATGATCAAGCATGGATTAAGGTGGCTTAGCAAGCAAGAATCAAGTGGAGGAAAGGATTAAAGCATGGTTTGGTGGGAAAAGCTTAAGATCAAGGATGAAAGGAAAACTAGGGTTTGATGCTTGAAGCTTGAAGATCAAGTGCAAATCATTAGGTGAGTTCTTAGATAGAACCCACCCTTGGGATTATATGTTTAATTGCAAGCTAAACATGAATTTTGTTAAGTTTAGGAAAAATGAGAATTTTATACCCTTGCCTTGATCTTGTTTGTTACATGTTAATATTGCTATGAAAGTTGTTTTAGAAAGTATATATATGTTGCTGGATGTTTTGGTGCATTGCAGGAACCATTAGAATGAGTTTTGGGTCAAAAATTGGAAATTTGGTACCACAGACCCGAAGAACTACGCTATTAGCGAAATTCTACGCTAATAGCGTAATTCCCCAAAAAATCCACGCTCCAGGGGCGCTATTAGCGCAGCCCTCTGGACCAGCCAACATGCTTTTTGGCTGTTGGCTCAGTGTGGGGTCGGTGGTGCGTTCCGATGCTTTTCTTTCAACGTTTTACAACTTTATAACCCCAAAACAACATCTAGGCAATGCACATAACATCAAACGATTCTTGAAAAGAAAATCATGGTAATCTTAACATGCATGGCAAGAGTGATTCAAGAGAGTTTAGCCGAGTTACTCGGGTAGCAAAGAACTAGGCATGGGATGAAAATAGAGCCTTGACATAGCTTGTCAAGAACTAGAATAGTTAGTAAAGAATAGAATGCTAGGCATAAGTAGTATGCTTGCTTAGATGCAAAGCGATATAGAGTATTCTCTTTGCATAGAAGTTAGAGTGCCATACGTGTATGGCAATACGTGAATTGATTAGACATCTATTCACATAGCAAGTTAAACAAGCATATAGTTTACCTCTAGTTGGATCATATATGCATCCGAGGTAAAAGAGATAGCTAGCATAGATTTAATATTCATGTATATATATAGACCAAGACTTTAAAGTTAAGGTGCCATGTCTCTTGTGTCCACACTAGGTTGGTGCAAGGGGTTTCCATTAGGTGAAACGGGGTTAGCCGTAAGGAACTCGCATGTCACTTAGTAAGAAAGATGTAGTGGTCGTGTCTCTTGTGTCCACACTAGGTTGGTGCAAGAGGTTTCCATCAGGTGAAATGGGGTTAGCCGTAAGGATCCCGCACGTCACTGCAGGAGTGCCGTTGGTTATACCTTAGATAGGTTTCCATCGGATAGATAGGGATTGCGCTCGGGGTTACTCCACTCGGGGCTTTCCGTAAAATGAACTCAGATATTATTTGTTTGTTAAACGCTAACTTTATGAATGAAACTGACTGTGCATATTTGTTAGACATATTTATGTTATGTCATAGAGCCTTGACGTAGATCGTCAAGAATTAGTAGAGCCTTGACGTAGATCGTCAAGAATAGTAGAACATAGACGTAGAACGTCAAAACTAGTATAATAGCAAGATAAGATACGTTGTTAGAAACATCGTATTATGCATTAGAGCAAGAATAGATAAAGATATACCGATGACGATCTTAGGTTTCCCCTAATCGTCCGGTTTAGAATCGTGTCATGATTATAGTATGTTTAGGCCTGGATACGTAGAGCGTATTCTTGGCATAGCGGTTCTAGATTTCCCTTGACCGCCATGACATGTATAGGAAGTGAAGCCAATAACAAGTGAGATAAGACTCTGACGGCCCTAGTATGCACGTCTGTCTAGTATGCAAGTCCCCACACACGTATAATCAATCGGCAGGTTGTATTTTAGACACGTGGTGACCGTAGGTTTCCCCTGAGGTTGCCTATAGCCTAGGATTTAGGGGAACTCACTGAGACCTTATGTCTCATCCCAATCCTTATTTGTTTCAGATAAACAGGTTGGATTAGCAAGCTAGTAGCCGAATGGATGATGCGTCAAGTGTTCGTTCGTACTCGCTGCAGGATGAGATGGTTATGCAAGGATGCATTCATTATACTTTAGAAAAGTTGAGTTGTATTATTATGTATGAACACATTTGATTGTACTCATATTCATTCGTAGTTGTAGTTGTTGTAAATTTTAATGTATCCAGTACTAATCTAACGCACATGCTAGACTTTCTAGATACGTCTAGTATGGGTGTTACACTCTATCTCAAGGTTTACACTGATACAATGTCTATATTTATAGTAAAAGAATCTCTCATAAATTGGAACAAAATCAGGCCCAAAAATACGTTTTATTTTTCTGAATTTGCGCAAAATTGTACTCCGATTTTGCCATATCGTGCTTCGTTTTTTTACGAATGAAAGTGCCAATTATGGTCCCAAAAATCGTACTCCGATTTCTCTAAATCGCGCTCCGATTTGACAGCATCAGCAAACTTCAATTTCTCCAATTTTGAGTCACTTTCACAACATAGGATATATACGTGAAACTCTTTACTTAGTTTAAACTAGAGTAAAATTTCCATGATAGTTTTTTTATTACCATTCCGATCTCTATTATAAGATAGTTTATTCATTAGATTTATTCGGTAAATGATGTACTTGATCTATATTGAGAACTTGATACTTTATTTACTGAATGAACATAAAAAGTGAACTTAATCTTATAATTGAGACCAGAGATAGTATTACACTAAGCATGGTGTTATATAAAAGGCGAGAAATTGTGTGATTAGTATGAAGATGATAATAATTTTTTAATAAAAATGCTTTTTTAATATCTGAAAATATGCTAAATGCCCATCTAGGTGACATCCGCGCACTAATATGAGGCGAGCAAAAATATCATTTAACGAATTATATTGAGTTAAAGTAGTGGTTAAAGTTTTTGTATAAAAGATGATTCGTCACCCCTAGATTTCGACATAAGGGATAAATGGTTTGAAAAGATATTTTTCAAATTTAAATGGAATCTAATTCTGCTATATATAAATAGTAAGTGACAATCCTTCATGAAGTGACCCATCTTGTGACAGTTAAAGCATTCAGTCTTTGACTTCTTACCACTCTTTCTCCGGTTACCTCTACCTCCACCATTCCCTCTTGAGACACTTAGGCCTTCACCGTTTTCATGAACTCTCAAGTCCTTGGACTTGGTCAACTCCTTGGTTCTCAAAGCCGCTTGAACTTCTTCCAAGGTAACAGTGCCTTCTTTGCCATAGAGCATGGTATCTATGAACGATTCATAAGATTTCGGTAGAGCACACAACAAGAGTATAGCTTTATCTTCATCCTCAAGTTGCACCTCAATATTCTCCAAGTCATCAAGGATTTTGTTGAACTCTGTAAGTTGCTCCATGATGGCCTTTGACTCCACCATCTTGAATGAGTAGAGTTGTTGCTTTAGGAATTGCCGATGAGCCAAAGACTTTGTCATATACAAAGATTCCAACTTTGCTCACATTGATGCCGCGGTTGGTTCCTTTGCTACTTCTCTCAAAACTTTATCTCTGAGGCACAAGACAATGGCACTCCTGGCCTTGTCCACCATCTCGGTCTTCTCCGCTCGTGACATGGTGACCGGTAACGAACCTTCACCCTTCAAAGCTTTCTCACACTTTTGTTGTATTAACACCGCTTCCATCTTTACCTTCCATAACCCAAAATCGTTATCTCCGATAAACTTCTCAATATCCCACTTCGAACCCATGGTACTTGATTATCCTTTGACCCTTGCCCCACGGTGGGCGCCAATTGTTGTGAATTCGATGAAAAATCACACCAATAACAAACTTGATGTGTGGAGCAAGTGATAATCAAGCAACCAAAAACAAGTGTATGGAACAATTATAAACACAAGCCAAAAGTAGAAAACAGCAAGAGAGAAAAGAAGAGAGAACACAAAAGAATTTGTTGACCCAGTTCGGTCCAAATTGACCTAGTCTGGGGGAGAGAGCAGCCCTCCGTTCCACTATATGATGAGTAACTTTACAAAGAGATTTCAATGGGTTAGAAGAATAAGTCTCCCGCCTAATTCTACCCAAAACCCAGCCTCTTCCCGTAACCAAGAGACTCAATCCTAATAGTGTTTCCCAAGGTGAATCAACCCTCAAAACCTAGTGTTTGTTCCAAAGAGACAAACTCTATACAAACCCTAGTTTTGTTGTTGCCTTTCTAAACCCTTGTTTCAGCCCCCTCTATCTCAAGGTTTACACTGATACAATGTCTATATTTATAGTAAAAGAATCTCTCATAAATTGGAACAAAATCAGGCCCAAAAATACGTTTTATTTTTCTGAATCTGCGCAAAATTGTACTCCGATTTTGCCATATCGTGCTTCGTTTTTTTACGAATGAAAGTGCCAATTATGGTCCCAAAAATCGTACTCCGATTTCTCCAAATCGGGCTCCGATTTGACAGCATCAGCAAACTTCAATTTCTTCAATTTTGAGTCACTTTCACAACATAGGATATATACGTGAAACTCTTTACTTAGTTTAAACTAGAGTAAACTTTTCATGATAGTTTTTTTATTACTATTCCGATCTCTATTATAAGATAGTTTATTCATTAGATTTATTCGGTAAATGATGTACTTGATCTATATTGAGAACTTGAAACTTTATTTACTGAATGAACATAAAAAGTGAACTTAATCTTATAATTGAGACCAGAGATAGTATTACACTAAGCATGGTGTTATATAAAAGGCAAGTAATTGTGTGATTAGTATGAAGATGATAATAATTTTTTAATAAAAATGCTTTTTTAATATCTGAAAATCTGCTAAATCCCATCTAGGTGACATCCGCGCACTAATATGAGGCGAGCAAAAATATCATTTAACGAATTATATTGAGTTAAAGTAGTGGTTAAAGTTTTTGTATAAAAGATGATTCGTCACCCCTCGATTTCGACATGAGGGATAAATGGTTTGAAAAGATATTTTCAAATTTAAATGGAATCTAATTCTGCTATATATAAATAGTAAGTGAAACAACCCTAAAGTTTTCTTAGGTTATGATTAGAGGTGGTCATGTGACTCTTATCAGTCAACCATTTCCCAACTTAATATGTTACATATATTAAAATGAAGAGTAACGCTAGGGTCACCTGACTCTAACTCACTCTTAGGATGTGGCTCCAATAGATGGAGTGTGCCCAAAGGTGTGTGTTAGAGGATGTGACCCTAGCCTTCCTCTTAACACGAAAAAGTATGTTTTCAAGCCATTTTCATTACATCTAGCAATTCTTTAGGTTTTTAATGCATGTTGAATTACTCATCCAAATTAAAGTTTACTAATTGTTATTGCCCTTTGAGGTGTTTTGGATAGGAAGGGAGAAACTTTTCCCACCATCACACAACTTTAGATGTGTTTGTACATATCTAAAAAACACAAGTAAACTTTCAGAACATGTGGTTTTCTAGAAAACCAGAGGACCTCATCTCAATTTGGTTTTGTGAAAATAAACTTGGCTAAATAAACAGGTAATAATGAGACAAACATCACCCGTCTTATTTGGTTTTCGCGAACAATAGAATCAAAATGCTCAATACAGAACAATCATTGCCAGGTCTCAATTTTATAAATACTGTTAGAAGTGTTTCTACACCATTGAAAATGATCATAAACTATCAAAAAAGTACAGGAACTTTATGAACTTTTTGCACCAATTGAATTGACTAACTCAATTCCTGTCAAAGGATTTCCAGTATGAAGTTGAAGAACCACATCACCAACAACCTATAGTAAAACAACAGGCAAGAAAAGTATCAGATTTCACAGTAGTTTTGTTCTTCTTTTTAAATCAAAAATTCAAAATCAATAGTACAAAAGCACTTTAAGCATAGGGAAAAATATCTTTAGTTTTTACAGATCCATATAATTCTGGAATAAGTGGAATATGAAACAGCCACACAAACCTTAGCCATGGATCTATAGGAGTGTTCTGTAACGCCTGCAATATGAGGAGTCATGATAACGTTCTTAAATTTCAATATCTGATCATCGGGATCTAATGGCTCCGTCCATGCAACATCGGTTCCTAGCCCTCCTAAGTGTCCGGATTCAAGGTTTTTGACCACAGCCTCATAGTCTAAAAGAGGACCTCTAGCAACATTAACCAGAAGGGCACCCTGAAATAAAGGAATTCGTAACTTACAACTATTTCAAGCAAAATAAACTTTTAGACATTTACTTCTGCAATCATATCTTGATCAAGTATCATATCTTCCCCAATCTAGCCTATATAAAACAACAAGAAATGTCTGCGATCACTACTGGTTTCAAGCGCAAGAGGTTGGTGCGCAGGATGTATGAGTGCTTAAAACTACGGGATACTGAGTTTGATTCCTACTGATAAAAAAATAAAATCACTTCTGCAATCGTATCTTTCCAAATTCCAGTTATACATTATTTCTATGTATCAAGATAGTATTAATTACCCTTATCTTGATCAAAAGTCTATTCTGCTACAAATCATATCAGTCAAATTCTTTCAACATGTATCATCCTCAAGCCAGCATGTGATTGGAAATTTGGAACCTCACCATGTCCTCCAACTTAAAGCCTTAGGTTACTAAATTTAATTTCATAGAGAATAGGCTGTCATATCAACTATGTCTAGTTCTAAAATGTAAGCGAATTAAAATACAAGAGAAAATAATCAAAGGATAAATCGTAGGGAAAAGCTATCACACTGAAATTTTAGCAACTTCATTAAGTAAACATAACAACGGCTCAATTGTAAGGGAACATCCCAGGAGGACAGATTTTTATCTTACCACAACTCATTCTTCAGTTAAACAATAAAATCACTCCATTATTTTCTCTATTTCCATTGTATTCCTAAAAACACAAAGGACCTTGTCCCTGCATATATATATATATATATATATATATATATATATATATATATATATATATATATATATATATATATATATATATATATATATATGTGCGTATGCACGCGCACACACACCAAAGAATAAAGACATAAGACACAGTTACTATCATCCTGTACATACGTTATGAGCATATACCTCCAGTTCTTATCACTATTTCTTCCACTTTAGGACAAATGTCCTCCTTCACTGTTAGTTGGTTGAAGCAAGGGAATTAATGTTGATGAATCTTAGCCGACCTCGGCTGAATCGACTTCCATCAACAAAACAATAAATATGTTAATGACTAGGATTGGATTTAGAATGATGATGGTGATTAGGATTTGTATGAATCCCCTCTATGTTCCTATTTGGTAATTTGATGTCCTAATCAATTACAATCAACTTCCTATGTTCACCATAGTTTAAAAAATTGATCAAGACCAATTTCTTGGCTCAAGATCTCGTTTATCAGATACATCACCCTAATGTCTTAGACAAAAACTAATATTACCAAAAGTTTGATTGAACGTTAAACTATTACTCAACATTTGTGAATTTCCTATGTGTAGATAAATTAACCATAGAACACTACACCATGTTCTCCGGTTACAAAATCTAGTTTTGATAGTGAATTGTTCCGTAAAATTATTTCAAAGTTGATCAAACAACGAAAAGCATTAAACAAAAGATATAATAAATAAAGACAAATCTCATATTGAATATAATTTAAGAGGTCTCATGGCTTACATAGCTCAAACAATTCATTATTCAATCTTGCTGCTAAGGGTTGAAAAATTGTCATTTCTGGTTGCTTGGGTCGCACTTCAAATTTATGTCTTCCATTTGTCAAAATTTGGAACCCTTGCTTCTAGTTGAAATTTGGAATAAATAAACACTTTTTCCGTTCATGCACGTTCATCACGATTCCCTTTAAGTGCGTTGTACTTACCGGCGCTTCTAATCTTATCAATAATTTACACAAAAATTTAATATAATCTATCAATTAAAGTCCAAAATTAAGGTAGTGCTGGTGAAACTTTTTTTATGTTAAAAAAGTACCCTTTTTTAAAAGCTTACCAATATTTATTTGTTGCAATATAAAAGTGCTTCTCAGAAGTTTCCCTTTAAAAAGACCTACCTAATGTTTCAATATTGAACCAGTCCAACTGAGAATCAATAAAGTAAAAATCGGATATGCTATGCTTAGAAATTAGTGCAACCCGGCTAAAACCGATGACCTGACGGTTAAGTCCAACGGGTCAATACCTAAGCTTTGACCGCATTTTCACTATTTTTAAATAAAATCAGAAAACATTGGAACTACCCACCTTATAGGAACTCAATGATTTGGAGTTCATTTGGACCGTCGTTTAAAGTGCTAGAATAGAACACTTGAAAAATTTACAAACACATGTTGGTTTGTAAATTTCTTCCACCTCAACACAACTTCATATTTTGACAAAATAAAAACACACAAATTATGTTGTCTGATAATACAGTTTTAGAACACAGTAAACCAAACACCTCATCTCAATTTGGTTTTCACAAACAATACTAAAGAACAAGCAGTACATGAATTACCGGCACAGACTCCAAACAAAACATTTACATATCATAACTAATAATAATTTGAGAAAATAAATTAACCGAATGAAATTATGTGTCCATGTCATGTTGATGTCGGACAAGGAAAATACTCAATACAAAATCATTGTCTGATCTTAACTTTATATATAAATGGATACAATATGAGGTGTCATGATGACGTTCTTAACATCGATCTGTGCCTGCTTGACCCTCATAAATGACCGGATTCACCAGAACATCCTGAAATATTTATTTAGTATAACTGTTTAACTAGACAACCAAATAAAGATATAGCTATTTACTTCTGCAATTATATGTACTCTTGATCAATTATCATATCTGCTCTTATCTAATATATAAAATTACAATTTGTTTATGCAATCATATCTTTTCAAATTATATATGTGGCTCTGATCAGATTATAAACAACTTAATTATACACTCGTAAGCCCTTATCATAACAGTTCTTACTTACAAGCTATTTCTATAACAAAAGTTTAATTAAAAACAAACTGTTTTCGCAAGCTATTTCTATATCAAAGTTGTGACTACTCATACATGTGACTCAAGATGCATACAAGAGAATGCATGCACACATATTCTTGGAAAATCAATTTCATTACCATTATGCAGATTCTAGTTTCTCTGTTTCCTCAACATATAGGTATTAGTTCTTCATATTTCTATCATTTATTTTCTAGACCAATATATCTTATTATATCCTATGAATCCAAATTCAATTTACTCAAACAAACATGTATAGTTGTGGAATGGTAAGAATGAATAATTAGAATTGTATACATAAAAGGGCATAGAGAATAAAAAAGATTAAAGCTTTTTGATTCTGTGATTTAAGATGCACACGTCAACATGCATACACTGCACACACATATTTGTTTCTATAAATAAGGGTTTTGTAATTTATCCATTAAAAGTAAGTTATTATAACTAAAGACATTGCGGGAAATAGAAACATAAGAAGGATGCAAAAATGAAATTACTAAACCAAAAAAACTATCTTTAAAAAGTTGTTGGATGCACCTTTCACCTTATAATAATGACTTGCTGAAGTCAACCTTTGCTGTGGGTGAGTTTTGAAGCAAAAAGTCCACCAATTTGGCATGTATCCATGGTTGGAAGAAAATTTTTAATTTTAGTGACTTCAAGTTACACAACAAGGAAGGGAGCTTAACCTTCAATAAATCAGGAAACAATAAAAGATCCTAAACAAACAAGTATTACGATCAGTTGCAAGTCATATTTTTTATAAAACTTATAAATACAATCTAAAAAGCAGCATTAATGCTAAAATATAAAGTACCGTAAGTGCAGAGGAATTGGCGGTCAATGATTCGATATTAGCAAGTTCAACCAGCCAGCTGAATAGAAATGATTGTTTGTTCCTTCGAAAACTCAATAAATGAATATTTACATGTTTGATCGAAGAGAGAACGCTCTTGCTCCCAAAAAGTTTTGGAATATATTCACCACCACTATAATCAAAGGTATGGACAGTTGGAGAATATAACTCGATTCCGAAAGAGGATCTGAAATTGTTCCTAGGATCTCTATCATACATACATATAGTTAAATTGAGAAGCTTGGTACTTGAAATGTGAAGGTTTTGTGCATCCAGAAGTACACAGCAGTCAATGATCAAAGTATTCAACATGTTAAATGTGGAAAAGGGGTCGACGCAACCATCTTCATCACTTGTGCTGCAACGAAAGGCAAGGTGCCTTAGAGACAGAGTGGTTAATGCTGGGAAATTGAGAGAATTTGGAAATATTTGTGTCGAGCCAGAGCGAATCAAAGAATAACCGGAAAGATGAAGGGAGGTTAAAGTATGAGATGAAAAGAAGCATGGTGGAAGGTGTTGAATAATAGCATAATTGATTTGAAACTCTTGGACATTGTGTGAAAAAGCATATTCTATAATCTTTCGGTATAGGTTAATCCCGATATAAAAATGATTGTTCTGCAAACAGAAAGCATGGATAGCTGTTGAGTGATCACGAAGAGAGAAAATTTGAGACAGGAATTGTTTAAAACTTCTTTGGGTTCTAAAGTTTGACCAACTTAACGCAAGGGTTGGAAGAGTCTTCCAGAGATTGATCCATCTTTTTGATAAAATACAAGTTTGAACGGCCTCTTTGGCCTTTAAAAAGGAGAGTATGTGATGGAGAACGCAATCAAATAAATCACTGATATGGTCGTCTTTGTCTTGGCTGTCTTCCTTACGTTGCCTCTTGTGTCTTTCCATTGTTGCCTCTTGTATTAGTCTTCAAAATTGGTTGATAAGTTTTTAGTTTTTACTTTCAAAAAAAAAAAAAAAAAATTTAGTTTTTAAGAATCAAGAAATATAACACAATAACAGTTAACAAACATATAGAAAGAAGAGGGGATACCTTGCAAGCACCTGCCTCTAACGAGAGGGAGGATGATATTGGTCGGAGGACAATGCATTTGCGATGGTATTTTGAAGCATGCATTTGAGTTTATTAGGGTTCTGTAACTGATTAGTGGGCTTGGGCCTTATATTTATTTTTAGGCAGATTATTTTCACACTTTCTTTGCTTCTCGCGCACCCTCTATATTTCCCGCTTTACCGGTTCATATTATATAATCTGTATGAGCCTTTCTAGTGCGAAAGCAAAATAATTGTAAAGTCTGTTGTGGTTGATAATACATAGTGTAAGAAACCGATCTAGTGTGATCAAGAATTATAGTGTTGCTCAGAGAACATTCTGGTAGTTGTACTATGATGGAAAATCCCACATTGGGTGAACAAGAATGATTCTCTTGTGTGATTCTCTTACCCTTATGTTTTATTATCTGTTTTAAACACAAATCAGATACAATCACATTCAAGGTTTTAAAACACGGTCCATTACCGAGAAAAAGGCCGCGAAAAAAAGGTACAGGTAGCAGGCGTTACCGTTTTTCACCGTTTTTACGGAGTGAACAAAAATCATGACGAAATGTCGTTACGGCCGCGACGAAACATCGTTACGGCCGCAAACATATGTCGTTCATGACATTAGACATAGAATCCGAATATATTTTTCAATTGAGATAGATGAAAATCATACTATTAGTACATATTTGATCATAAATTACATAAGTTATCTCCTAATCTAGTTTAGAACTCCAAATCTTTCTCTTGTTTAAGTTATTTAAGTTAATATCATTATTTAAGAGTTGTGCAATGTTGTGATTAATTCAGATTGCGACAACCGTAATTCGTATCGCAATACCCTTAACAGCCGAAATCGCGAAATCATATACGCGACCGCGACCGTTATTTAAAACCTTGATCACATTCATAAAATTATCATTACATTATCCAAAACAATATGATCCTTATTAAATTAATTGCATAACATCGATTCAGTATAGTCTGGTCCTTTGTAAAATATTTGGGTAATATTTATCGTTATCTTTATATAATATAAAAGAATACTTCTATGAGCCAAAGTACACATGTCATTATATTTTTCTTCTAGCATTTATTACTTCTCCAATAAAATTTTACAATGTTTTTATACACATATTCAAATTTCAATCTCAATTCAAAATAAATGAAAATGATATACACCTTTACTTATCTTTTATGGAACTTTAATTTCACGTTGTATATATGGAACTTTTATTTTGACCAAATATATATATATATATATATATATATATATATATATATATGGAACTTTTGTTAAAAATGAAAATGGCATTTATAATCAATTATTGTTGATTTTTTTCCGGTATTGTTGATTAAGTAGATGGAGCAAAACATCTTCATCATTGATTATTTTCTCAACCAAAATCAAATCAAATATATTTTGTTTTATTTTTTTAACTAATCAAAGTTAAACAAATCATCATATGTCTTTATAGGTAGAATTGTATTGAGCCAATCAAATTAGAATATAATGTCACTTTTTAAAAATAAATCAATTAGAGTGTAACATGTGTCACCTTATAGGTTGTAAGTTAATCAAACATTTTATGATTAACCAATTTTGCATCATATTTTTTATTTGTTCATGATTGTTCATGATGTCGTTTGCTTTTATTATTTTCCTATATATAGCATATGTTTCTTTTATCCTTTTCACTTGCACATTTCTTCCAAATTGTGCTGTGAAACTCCAAAAAAATCGTCATGACACTAAGATCTGATAACATCTGTGAGATCAACTCAATCAAAGAATCAAAGTAAGTTGTTCGAATCATTCATGTATGGTTTGTTTATAATGCCAACGGTCACATACACATGTTCTATCTAGATATGATTCTCATGAAGACTTTTATTTGTATATAATGAATTTATTTATTTTTTCGATATTATAAATTAATCTAATTTTTGTATTTTTATTTCTTTGTACTTTCAAGGTAATATAATTCATTCCACTATGCGAAGAAGTTGTTGTACAAATTTGGGCAACACCTACAAAAGAGAAAGGTTTTTATATTTTCATTTCAATTTCAATCCGGATAAGTTATAATTATATTGTGATAGACAAATTGTGTATTTTGCAATCTCTTCTTTGTCGTTTGCTAATTTTAATAATTTAGTGATATGTAAAATGTATGTCGAACTAATTTAAATGATAAGCATCTTATTTTAACTTATAATGTAATTTATAATCTATTAATATGAATTTAAACATATTTAGCATATTTTATTCAAGAGAATTATACGGTTCAATGTTTGGCCGATAATCCATCCCTCCCTAACTAATTATAAGCCCTATTTGAATAATTTTCGTGTCCTTAAATATAAGCTCATTTGCAATTTACTAGGTGCATTTTTTTCTACTATCAAATATACTCCTTATTAATGTTATTTTTTGTAGAGAATACTATTTGAATAACTTTAAATCCGTCATTGATCACAATTAATTTATATTGATTTTTAACATCACTATTACACGTATATACAATGGTTTCTAAACGCTCTTCTACCATTGTACTCTTTGTGATGTATTTTTCAAGACCATCCTATATGATTGGTGCAAAAAAAATGGTGAATTTATGATTGGGGCAAATTGGTTCTACTCTAAACGGTTCAATGTAGTAGATTTATGAGTTTCCATATTCTAATCATTCCCAAATAATATAATTACTTCATGTGTGGAGTAGAATTTCTCTTTAATTTTTGTTATGGTTAGTGAGTAAATTTTTTACTTTCCACAAATTGAATTATTTAGATTGCATAAGATATTAATCGACACACATATGCATTACATAATATTTGTATTTGATTGCGTACATTTTCTTAATAATATTTTATTTACAAAAGTTATTACCTTATTTACTACCAAATTTTTGAAATAATCTGCACACAATATATTTTTTCCCTTACATACATACATCATAAAAATAAAAATAAAATCATAAGAGAGGTTTTTTTTTTAAAAAAAGGTTAAAAAATATGCTATTTTTTTTTGTACAAAACAATGCTAATTTCTTCGGTTTAAAATTAAAATAAACCAAAAATACGAAGTGCAAATTAATTGAAATAATTCAAATGAGAAAGTGCAAGTTAATAGCATTTATGTATCATAAAACCATTTCATTTTTTTTTTTGAGTCAACTATTACGTTTTAAATTAAGTTGTTTGGTGTGCAAATGAGAAGAATATGCTTGATGAAAAACAATATGCCTAGAAGATGATTTACTTCATAAGGATGCATTCATAAATTAAAATACTCTGTAAAAAGTAATATTTTAATATAAAAACATTAATTGATTTTGTAAAATACAACCATGTTATATAATTTATAAACATCATTATTGCAATTAATTTTAATCAAGAGCAATGCGAAACAACATGACACTGATTATCCTCTAAAAAAAATGACACTGATTAATCACAAAATTCGACGACGGTGTAACAACACTTTCCATACATGGGTAACGTGGTAAAAAAGAAACGTTTTAAGGGTAAAAGGTTAATAACAAATCAATAATAAGTTCATTCGTTGGTTTTTGTGAGTGGTAATAGTTTCTAATTAACCGTAGATAAAACATCAATAACAAATCAACTTGGCTTCATTTGTTTTAAATAAAAAAAATTATGTTCTAAACACATAGACAAAAAATTGATAAAAATTAAAAGTTTAAGAATAGTTAAAAATAATGGTTTTAGCACAAATTAATTTTTTTATTTGGACAAAAAAGGAAAGTTGTTAATTTTATAGGGATGAAAAACATATTCAACTCTACTTTTAAATCCAATGTTTACATATAATATAGATTCATCAACAAAAATAAATATAATATAGATTAATTGAAAAATAAACATTCATAAGTACACTATAAAAAACGAATAAACACAATATAACCAACAAATAGTTAATAATTGGCTTAATTGCATGTTTGATCCCTTATGTTTATTTTAGTTTTTAAGTTGGTCTCTTATGTTTTAAAAGTTTCAATTTGGTCCCTTACGTTTTAAAAGTTTCAAGTTGGTCCAAAACGTTACTCACGTTGAGCTAAGTTAGTCCCTTCCGCGACATGATATTGAGTTTAAAAAAACAAAAAATATCAAAAAAACTGCTTTAAAATTGATTTTCTATATAAGTTAAGTTCCATCACCGCTATTGTCAACCTGAATCTTTAAATGTTAAGTGATGGAAGGGACTAACTTACTCCAAAGTGAGACCAACCTGAAACTTTTAAAACGTAAGAGACCAAATAGAAACTTTTAAAACATAAGGGACCAACATGAAAACTACGATAAACATAAGGGATCAAACGTGCAATTAAGCCTTAATAATTAATGTATAACTAAGTAGAAAAATAAATTAATAGTAGAAGCTTGCGCAACTATTATTTACTTAAAGGGAAATGCTAACCAATGCCCCCGGGGCACTGGTTAAGAATATGAAAAAGGAAATTATATAGCAGTTAATGCATTGAAATTGTGTAATTAATTGATAATAATGTCAAAAGCAGCATCCTTTTGTGGTAATAATTCCCTTTTATGATAAGCTTAACCGCTGCACCCAGGGCACTGGTTAGCAGGACCCTTAGTTAAATTACATGGTGGTCATCCAAATAGTTGACACTACCAGGATAATATTAAAGTTTACAGTAATATGTTTTCGTTCACCTTGATATAGTGGTGGATCGCTTTCTTCAAAAAAAGAAAAAAAGATAGAGGTGGACCGTCACCACTTATTCTTATTGGTGAAAACTATAATTGCAATGGTAGTCTGATGTTAGGTTCTGGTTATGCACCAACAATTGAGTTTAAGAGTCAAATGAACATTTTAAATACAATATTTCTTTATACAGTGCGAATGTTGACGGTCAAGATCTTAATGTGTCTTTGGTTGAGAGCTTAAAAAATACATTGATGAGCATAATGTACTTGCAAAAATGATTTTCTATGTTATAGATCACGTCGAACAAGAAGACCCGACCAATTTATATTTTAGATTATTATCAATCTTTCAAAGGGTGCTAGAATGCATAATTTACTTATGTTTGATGATGTTGCAAAACTAATAATCAACGATGGTAATGCAGTTGAAAAAGGTCGAGACATTAAATTGAAAGTGTGTGTGTAGAGTTCAAACTTATATGAGACATATATTTTATTTGTGCCACTTCAATATCCATTGTTGTTTCCTTTATGGTTAAGATGAATATTATGTAGATATAAAAATTAGATTGGAGGACCACAAGAATGTTGAACATAAAGGAAAAGGGTTTCATTGGGGGGGGGGGGGGGGGGGTTTATTTCGTATTGGATTGAAGAGAGACATGTTGAGTATGGTGACATCACATTCAACCAAGAGCAACCACATAAATGAGGATAACACTAGACATGACAACAAAACTTATACTCGCGGTTACCCGTCCAAATCAACCCCGATTTGACGAGTTTTCCCCTTTTTGACTGGGTTTGGCTATGAGTTTGTGTTTTCCCCGACTTCAAAACATGGGTATAACATAGATATAGGTACTCACCCTGAACCCATACTCAAACTCATCCCATTGTAGAAAATTACTTTATCATCCATTGATATTTGACATTTTATAAAATTTGCAATTGATATTTAAAGAAGCAACCAACTAATTCACTCAATGAAATGTTAAAATAAGCATATTATTGGATAATGCATTACAACATTTTTCTCGAGGTTAAAAAAACTTATTTTTTATTGAAAAATAATAATTCATTATGGGGACAGAGATGAGGCAGGGATACCAAACCCGTTGAGGACGGGGATGCGATTCAATTCCTCATCCCTGTTGGGTATGGGTAAGGTAATGAGTAAGTATATGAGAGCCAGGGATAGGGATGAGGAAGGTAAAACCCGTCCCCACCCCGCCCCAATGCCATGCCTAGATAACTCTATATCTTCACCCAAAGGCTTATTTGTTGTACAACCTCTGCTCATTTATCCAATGTTGAACTTTAACTAACAATCGATACATCACAATATTCTCTCCCCAAAGTATGTGAAATTTTAGCCCGTGCTTGGCACGGGTGTCCATACTAGTACTATACAAAACAAACTGGTCCTTATTAATTTAAATGCTTAATATTTATCATTATACTATCCCGAATGATCTAGTTCTTATTAATTCAATTGTCTAATATTTATCATTATACTATCTATAACAAATTGATCCTTATTAATTTAATTGGCAAATATATATCATTATCATATCCACAACAATCTAGTCATTATTAAATTAATTGTCTACCCTATCACAAGAATTTCTCCAGTATACAAGTTTTGTAAGTTGCAGGACTAAATGTTAAAGTTGAGGAATCTCAGCTGACCTCGACTAAATTCAGTTTTCATCAACAAAACAATAAATATGTTAATTTTTTTAGGAAAATAAATATGTTAATGACTATCTATATAAATACGTTAGCAATAAATTTAATAACTAATTATATCTCTAATGAGACACATTAAACCATCATCACTAATAACTAGAGGGGCTGGATCTAGGACCATAGCTTCGAAATTCTTCAGATACTATTATCCAAAGGTTCACCAACCAAACATATCAGGTGGTCATAACATGGCCTTCAACACTTACAGACTTGACATCCTTGAAAAATGTCATGTGTCGACATGGACTTCCCATGCAATTATCACACACAACATAACCCAATTTTTAAGCCAAATGTTCCAAGATTTTTGTAACGACTCGGAATCAAGATAAAACTGTCATCGATTGAACACCGACTTACGAACAGGCATGATGAATTAGAAAACCAGGTATTCTTAATGGACTCTAAAAAAGGTTGGATCAAGAAAAATGAGAAAAGGATCTAATAGGAGTTGTATTGACCTACCACCCTACGTTGTAATCCTCAACATAGGAAACCCCATGCAAGCTTATCTATGAATTATATGCAATGAGACATGTGGAATTGATATCAACATCATTTTGAGATGACCATACAAAGAACACTGCTCTGGTTAACAAATATTATACTATTTGCAAATGTATTTATTCTCATCTTTATGAAAACTTTATTTCCACTTTTTTCGTTGGGAAATTTTTTCTATTCCCAAAAACATTTAATTATACTCACGAATTAATAAAATTTAGTAAACTTGTAAAAAAGCATAGGCATGTAAGAGTATATTTCTGTCGTTTTATTCACAAGAATCTACTTATATAAACAAACACACTCGATATCAATGGGAACGCATAATCCCGATTTTAACATCGATATACATACTCGACATCCCTCAGAGAAACTACAATAAGGTGTATTCATATTTTTTGCGTTTGAATATTCATGCACTTTCATATCATGCACAAATACAATTTATGCATTCTCTACTCATCATAACAAATACACTCTGGCTTGGAGTAAAAGATCAAGTACATCTATGTATGTTTCAATAACAAGTACTTAATGCAAAACAAGGACAATATGAGCATTAGACTCTGCTTATCAAACACTAAATTCCACATAACAAAATGTTGCATACAAAGACGACATAACATCATGTGGAACAAAAAATCTTAACTAGTTTAGATAAGTCCAATGCTTTGTGCACCGTCCATCATTGAGTCAACAACATAAGTGACGATCGTTTGGCAAGTGTACCAAAACATCTTCAAAGTAAAAAACTTATTAGTTTGTCTCCAAAGACATTGTCCAATTTCAAGTCAGCAATAAATCAATACTTGTTATTTCAAAAAAAAAATATATATATATATATATATATATATATATCAATACTTGTTAAAAATATAAAATTGGGGCCGGTGGATTGCATTCAGATATTTTCAAAATTAAAGTAAATAATTAAGATTGGATATAGAATGATGATGGTGATTAGAATTTGTATGAATCCCCTCTATGTTCCTATTTGGTAATTATATGTCCTAAACAATTACAATCAAGTTCCTATGTTCACCGCAGTTTAAAAAATAGATCAAGATCAGTTTCTTGGCTCAAGATCTCGTTTATCATATATTAGACACATTCACATTAGAATTATTTGTTTCCTTTCTAGGTATTTAGCCCATTTATTATTGCCCATTTATTATTGATGTTGTTGACCATATATATAGGTCACGCTCCCTCTGTGTATCAATAACAATTATAATTTCATCAATACCAGATTTTTTCCTTCATGAGAACAAGTTCTGTAATATGGTATCATACGAAACCGAGGGTTTCGGTTATCCCTTCTGCCGCTACATTTCTACTTCAACCTTTCTTCGATCATCAAACACGATGAACGAATCAAATTCCAATTCTGATCCCGATGTTAATCCGACCGGATCCAAAACAATTAAAGATCCATTGCAGGATCCACGAAGTCCGTTTTTCCTTCATCCTAGCAGAAATCTCGGTGCGGTGTTGGTATCTACTCCTCTCACCGATCACAACTATCACAACTGGAGTAGAGCAATGAAACGTGCTCTATCTTCCAAAGAACAAAATCAGGTTTATCAATGGTACTCTCCCTAAACCTTCTTATCTTGATTCCACATATGATCTTTGGGATATATGCAACAACATGGTGCTTTCTTGGATCACCAGAACCTTATCTCCTCATATTTTTCAAAGTACAATTTGCAATCTAATAGTTGTTAATTTAGCAACAGGAGAGTAAGGATCAAAAAAAAATCTATGCCTTCAACTTGAGTATATCCTTTAGCGACTAATCTAGCCTTATACCTTTCAATGGTGCCATTAGCATGGTATTTAATTTTATAGACGCATTTACAATCGATAGGTTTCTTACCTGGTGGGTCAACTCATTTATCTCACTAATAACAGACCTCACATTTCGTATGTTGTCCAACAACTCAGTTAGTTCATGAGCAAGCCAACATCAAGTCACCATGAAGTTGTTGGAACAAAATGTGTTTAACAATGAACCTTTAGAGTTTTGATGATAACAAGGTATTAAAAATTGACAATTGGAATTGCTAATATTTGTTCAAGTGTACAGGACCATAGACAAAATTTTATATCATACAAAGGTTCTGAACGAGCAAATAAAAGAGCAAAGGAATCAACGGAATTGAAGCTTAGAAGCTCCTGAAGGCAAAGCGGTCCTGAAGACTAGAGAGCTCCTGAAGACTAGTGCTCCTGAAGACTAGAGGTCCTGAAGTATAACGTCATCAGAAGCTGCCTCGTCAGAAGCTGCCTTATCAGAAGCTGTTTTCACCAGAAGCTGAAGATCAACTGGATTTGCAAAATTCAAGGATTCAAGATTTGTTTCATGGATCAAAATTCATCTAAAGATAGCAGAAGACTAGTGGAACTTTGCAACGGTCATGTCAAAAGTGTTTGAAGGCATTTGCTTGCAAAAAGGAATGAAAGCGTTAACATTGTACTTTGTACGAACTGTACAACCACCTTCTCCACTACTCTGTTTTGTGTCTCTGCTACAAGACAAAATAACAGCTCTGAATGTACAACCAAGCCTGCAGAATTGTTCCCTCTCAACTAGAATGGATTTGAAATTGGTTCTTCGTAGGACAACAACCAAATCAGGCAAAAGATCATCGGTGAAAGATCAAGCTTCAACAATGACTCTTTTGATGTGCTGGCAATTTCACAATGTCTCTTTCTCAAAGTCTTATTCTAGAAATTCTTAAGTCTTAGAGTCTTATCTAATTTGTATTGTGAGCACCTCTGATTGTATATGAAGTGTTCAACCTCAAACATTTTTCTTTGTAATCTTGTTTGTTTAGAAGTCTCTTGCAGTTGTGATTGAGAATAGAAGTCTCTTGATTGTGTTCTTGAGCATAGGAAGACTCTTGCAAAGTGTGCTTGAGCAAAGGAAGTCTCTTGATGTGTGCTTAAGCAATTGTAATCAGATATTGCATTTTAGTGAACTCTCCTTGGAAGTACAAGGGGACAGGACTACTTCCGGTTTGTGGAAGGAACCTGTATAATTGCTTTGTGTCTTTCTCTTTCTCTCTCTCTCTCTCTCTGTTTTTATCCGCTGCATTCAGATTCTGATTATCGCTTCAGAAGCTGTCTCACTTAGCTTCTGACCAGTGTGTTCAGTTTAGGAGAAACGAAGAATTTTTAAAAACAAAATTCAACCCCCCTTCTTGTTTTCTTCTCACCTTCAGAAGCTGCCATAATAGTACTCTGATACATTAAATCATGCCCCGCTCTTTGTCTCTTCTATCCATCTACCTCTCACTTGAAACTCAAGGCCTTTTGTGATTTAGATTGGGCTACTTGCCCCGACACCAGAAAATCAGTCACAGGTTACACTATCTTTCTTGGTTAATCTCTCATATCCTGGAAATCCAAAAAGCAGCCCACTATTTCAAATCTTCTTTTGAAGCCGAGTACCGTGCCATGGCTACAACTGTGTATGAAATAAAATGGCTGACTTACTTACTTCAAGACTTTAATCTGCAATTTAGTACACCAACCCTGTTGCATTGCGACATTCAATATCCTCGTCATATCACTGCCAACACTTCATTCCATGAGCGGACGAAGCATATTGAATTGGACTGTCATATTGTCCGTGAAAAATTACAACAAAAGCTTTTTCATCTGCTGCCTGTTTCATCATCTCAGCAACTAACTAATGTCCTAACCAAACCTCTTGACCCTATTTCTTTTTCCAATTTCATTTCCAAGCTGGGATTGAAGGATATTTACACTCCAGCATGAGAGGGGCTATTAGAGACATTTACATTAGAGTTATTTGTTTCCTTTCTAAGTATTTAGCCCATTTATTATTGCCCATTTATTATTGATGTTGTTGACCATATATATAGGCCATGCTCTATATATGTATCAATAACAATTATAATTTCATCAATATCAGATTTTTTCCTTCATGAGAACAAGTTTTGTATTATGGTATCAGACGAAACCTAGGGTTTTGGTTATCCCTTCCGCCGCCACATTTCTACTTCAACCTTTCTCCGATCATCAAACACGATGAACGAATCAAATTCCGATTGTGATCCCGATGTTAATCCGACCGGATCCAAAACAATCAAATATCCATTGCAGGATCCACGAAGTCCATTCTTCCTTCATCCTAGCAAAATTCCCGGTGCGGTGTTGGTATCTTGGATCAACATGGTGCTTTCTTGGATCACCAGAACCTTATCTCCTCATATTTTTCAAAGTACAATTTGCAATCTAATAGTTGTTAATTTAGCAACAGGAGAGTAAGTATCAAAAAAATCTATGCCTTCAACTTGAGTATATCCTTTAGCGACTAATCTAGCCTTATACCTTTCAATGGTGCCATTAGCATGGTATTTAATTTTATAGACCCATTTACAACCGATAGGTTTCTTACCTGGTGAGTAAACTCATTTATCTCACTAATACCATGCCTGACATTTTGTATGTTGTCAAACAACTCAGTCAGCTCATGAGCAAGCCAACATCAAGTCACCATGAAGCTGCCATAATAGTACTCTGATACATTAAATCATGCCCAGGTCTCGGTCTCTTCTATCCATCTACCTCTCACCTGCAACTCAAGGCCTTTTGTGATTCAGATTGGGCTACTTGCCCCGACACCAGAAAATCAGTCACAGGTTACACTATCTTTCTTGGTGAATCTCTCATTTCCTGGAAATCCAAAAAGCAGCCCACTATTTCCAAATTTTCTTCTGAAGCCGAGTACCGTGCCATGGCTATAACTGTGTGTGAAATACAATGGCTGACTTACTTAATTCAAGACTTTAATCTGTAATTTCATACACACCAGCCCTGTTTTATTGTGACATTCAATATGCTCGTCACATCGCTGCCAACACTTCATTCCATGAGCGGACGAAGCATATTGAATTAGACTGTCATATTGTCTGTGAAAAATTACAACAAAAGCTTTTTCATCTGCTGCTTGTTTC
This sequence comes from Medicago sativa, assembly GCF_051527215.1. Lineage (NCBI taxonomy): Eukaryota > Viridiplantae > Streptophyta > Magnoliopsida > Fabales > Fabaceae > Medicago > Medicago sativa. The sequence goes on along the minus strand of NC_140751.1, from coordinate 3,449,685 downwards.
ATCTTCTCAGCAACTAGCTGATGTCCTAACCAAACCTTTTGACCCTCTTCCTTTTTCCAATTTCATTTCCAAGCTGGGATTGAAGGATATTTACACAACAGCTTGAGAGGGGCTATTAGAGACATATACATTAGAATTATTTGTTGGAACAAAATGTGTTTAACAATGAACCTTAAAGAGTTTTGATGATAACAAGGTATTAAAAATTGTAAATTGGACTAGCTAATATTTGTTCAAGTGTACAGGACCACAGTTAAAAAGTTACATCATTTATTGGTTCTGAATGAGCAAATAAAGAGCAAAAGAAATCAACGAAATTGAAGCTTAGACGCTCCTGAAGGCAACTTGCTCCTGAAGAGAATAAGCGCTCCTGAAGCAAAGTCGCTCCTGAAGTTAGTAAAGTGCTCCTGAAGAATAGTGCTTCTGAAGACAAGAGGTCCAGAAGCTGCATCATCAGAAGCTACATTATCAAAAGCTGCCTCATAAGAAGTCATTTCACCAGAAGCTGAAGATCAACTGGAATTGCAAAATCCAAGAATTCAAGAGTTGTTTCAAGGATCGAAATTCATCAAAGGACAGCAAAAGATTAGTGGAACTTTGCAAAGGTCATTTCAAAGGTGTTTGAAGGCATGTGCTTGCAATTTGGACGAAAGCGTTGACATTGTACTATTGTACGAACTGTACAACCATCTTCTCCACTACTCTGTTTTGTGTCCACGCTACAAGACAAGAAAACAGCTCCAGAATACGGCTTCACCTGCAAAGATGTTCCTTTGGATAAGGAATGGATTTCAAATTTGTTCTTCATAGGACAACAACCAAATCAGGCAAAAGATTATTGGTGAAAGATCAAGCTTCAACAACGACTCTTTGATGTGCTGGCAATTTCACAACGTCTCTTTCACACCTCTATATAAAGGAGTGAAGACTTAGAGTTTTGGTAATGCTGAACGAAAGACTCACAACATTTTTACAAGTGCCAAACATCTGTTGAAATTGTTCTGCATTCACTTAGAATTTCTGTGTCTCAAAGTTTCATTTTTAGAAATTCCTAAGTTATTGAGTCTGTATCTGATTTGTATTGTGAGCACCTCTGATTATATATCAAGTGTTCAACCTTAAACAATTTTCTGTGTAATTTTGTTTAGAAGTCTCTTGCAGTTGTGCTTGAGCATAGGAAGTCTCTTGATTGTGTTCTTGAGCATAGGAATTCTCTTGCTTGTGTGCTTGAGTAAAGGAAGTCTCTTGCTTGTGTGCTTGAGCATAGGAAGTCTCTTGCTTGTGTGCTTGAGCAATTGTAATCAGATATTACTCTTAGTGAAATCTCCTTGGAAGTGCAAGGGGGACTGGACTACTTCCGGATTGTGGAAGGAACCAGTATAATTGCTTTGTGTCGTTCTTCTTCTCTCTCTCTGTTTTATTCCGATGCATTCAGATTCTGATTATCACTTCAGAAGCGGTATCACTTAGCTTCTGATCAGTGTGTTCAGTTTTTAGGAGAAACGAAGAATTTTTCAAAACACAATTCAACCCCCCTTCTTGTGTTTTTCTCACCTTCATTATTTGTTTCCGTTCTAAGTATTTAGCCCATTTATTATCGCCCATTTATTATTGATGTTGTTGACCATATATATAGGTCACGCTCCCTCTATGTATCAATAACAATTATAATTTCATCAATATCAGATTTTTTCCTTCATGAACAAGTTATGTAATATCATATACATCACTCTAATGTATTAGACAAAAAATTAGTATCATCAAAAGTTTGATTGAACGTTAAACTATTACTCACACATGTGAATTTCCTATGTGTAATTAAATTGACCATATAACACTACACCAAGTTCTCCGATTACAAAATATAGTGTTGATAGTGAATTCTTCCTTAAAATCATTACTAAGTTGATCAACCAATGAAAAGCATTAAGCAAAAGATATAATGGATAAACACAAGTCTCATATTGAATATAATTTAAGAGTACTCATAGATTACATAGCTCAAACAATACAATAGAGGATCATCATTCAATCTTGTTGCTAAGGGTTGAAAATTGTCTTTTCTTATTGCTGGGGTCGAACTTTATGTCTTCAATTCGTCAAAATTTGGAACCCTTGCTTCTAGTTAAAATTTAGAATAAATAAATACTTTTCCGTTAATGCACGTTTATCGCGCATCCCTTTAATTGTGTAGTGCATTTTACTTACTGGCGCTTCTTTTTTTTTTTTGGTGGTGGCTGGGGTTTGAACCCCAGACCTTACATATTTTATGTATTGTCCATACCAACTGAGTTAAGCTCACGAGGACACTTATTGGCACTTCTAATCTTAACAATAATTTATAGTAAAATTTAATATAATCTTTAAACTACAGTCCAAAATTAAGTTAGTGCCGGTGAAGGTGACAACTAGGGTACCCATGAAAGAATGGTGGGTAATTTACCTCAACCAATGAACATTCACCTTTATAGGTGTTATCCATGAACGGATTAGGATTCTCTCCATTGAAAATTCTCTCAAGTTTTCTCCATTTTAAATCTCCACCATCCTAATAAATTGCTCATTTTCATTGGTTGGTGGGTAAATTACCCACCATCCTTCAAAAATAATCTAGAAAAAACCGCGGGTGAAACATTTTTAAAAGCTTACAGGCTGTTATTGTTATGACAAAAAAAAAAAACTTTTTAAATAGCTTACCAATAGTCATTTGTTGCAATATAAACGTGCTTCTCATAAGTCTTTTCCCTTTTAAAAAGACCTACCCAATGTTTCAAAACTGGGCTGTCTAACTGAGAATCAATAAAGTAACCGGTTCGAGCTTGATAATAAATCGGATATGCTATCAAATTAGTGTGAACCGGCTAAACCCGATAAAAACCGGTGACCTGATATGACAGAGGTGGGTTAATACTTAAGCTTTGACCGCATTTAAACTATTTTTAAATAAAATCTGAAAACATTGGAACTAACTACCTTATAGGAACTCGATGATTTGTTCTGCATTTGGACCGTCTAAACTGGTTACTTGTTGGTCCAACTGAGAATCAATAAAGTAACCGGTTTGAGCTGAATAATAAATCAGATATGCTATCAAATTAGTGTGAACTAGCTAAATCCGATAAAAACCGGTGACCTGACGGTTTTATAAGTCGGATGGGTCAATATATACTTAAGCTTTGACCGCATTTTAACTATTTTTAAATAAAATTTGAAAACATTGGAACTACCCACCTTATAGGAACTCAATGATTTGTACTGCATTTGGACCGTGGTTTGAAGTACTAGAATAGAACACTTGAAAAATTTACAAACACTTGTTGGTTTGAAAATTTCTTCCACTTGAAAAATTTACAAACACTTGTTGGTTTGAAAAAGATAAAAAATAAAACAAAATTACGTTGTCTGAGCAGTACAATTTTAGAACACAGTAAACCAAACACCTCATCTCAATTTGGTTTTACATAAACAATACTAAAGAACAAGCGGTTCATGAAGTACCGGCACAGACGTCAGATATAACATTTACATATCAAAACTAATAATAATTTGAGAAAATAAATTAACCAAATGAAATCATATTAGATCATCAGGACCAAATGGCTCTGTCCATGCAACATCCATCTGTGCCTGCCTGACCCCTCATAAATGACCGGATTCACCAGAACACCCTGAATAATTATTTAGTATAACTGTTTAACTAGACAAAAATTCATAAAATTTGCAACTAACAACCAAATAAAGATATATATAAAATAACAATTTGTTTATGCAATCGTATCTTTCAAATTATATGTGGCACTGATCGGATAAACAACTTAATTATACACCTATAGCATAAGCCTTTATCATAAAAGTTCTTATTTACAAGCAATTTCTATAACAAAAATCTATAACAAGTGAATGCATGCATACACACACATTCATGGAAAATCAATTCCAACATATAGGTATTAGTTCTTCATATTTCTATCATTTATTTTCTAGACCAAATTCAATTTACACAAACAAACATGTATAGTTGGTATGAATTACACCAGAACTAAGTGAATGAAAATAAGTTATTTATAACATGATGTGTATAAAAAAGATTAAAGCTTGTTGATTCTGTGAGCTAGAATTTAATTCTCAAACAAGATGCATACACTGCACACACACATCTGTTTCTCTAAATAAGGGTTTTGTAATTTATCCATTGAAAGTAAGTTATTATAACTAGAGACATTGTGGGAAATATATATAAACATAGAATTAAGGATGCAAAAATGAAAATACTAAACCAAAAAAAAACTATCTTTAAAATGTTGTTGGATGCACCATTCACCTTATTATGACTTGATGAACTCAACCTTTGCTGAGGGTGAGTTTTGAAGCAAAAAGTCCACCAATTTGGCAGGTATCCACTCCGGTGGTTGGAACACTTTTAATTTCAGTGACTTTAAGTTACGCAACATGTAAGGGAACTTAACCTTCCAAAAATCACGAAAGTAGAAGTGACTCTAAGCAAACAAGAAGTTTTAGGATTAGTTGCAAGTCATATTTTTTATAAAATTAATAAATACAATCTAAAAAGCAGCAGTAATGTTAAAATATAAAGTCCGTACCGTAAGAGCATCTGAGTTGACAGTCAATGATTCGATATTAGCAAGTTCAACCAGCCAGTTGAATAGGACTGATGGTTTCTCTCCCAATCCCTTGCAATCCGATAAATGAATATTTACATGTTTGATAGAAGAGAGAACTCTCTTGCTCCCAAAAAGTTTTGGAATATATTTACCACCATTATAATCAAAGGTATGAATAGTTGGAGCATATAACTCGATTCCAAAAGCGGTTCTGAAATCGGTCCAAGGATCAGAATCATGCATACATATAGTTAAATTGACAAGCTTGGGACTTGAAATGCGAAGGTTTTGTGCATCGAGAAGTACACATTGGTCAACGATCAAAGTACTCAACATTTTAAATGTGGAAAAGGGGTCGACACAACCATCCCTTGTGCTGCGACAAAAGGCAAGGTGCTTTAGAGACATAGTGGTTAATGCTGGGAAATTGAGAGAATTTGGAAATATTTGTGTTGGGGCAATTTTAAGCGAAAGACTAGAAAGATGAAGGGACGTTAAAGTATGAGATGAAAAGAAGCATGGTGGAAGGTGTCGAATAATAGCATAATTGATTTGAAGCTGTTGGACATTGTGTGAAAAAGCATATTCTATAATCTTTTGGTATAGGCTAATCCCTATAAAATAATTGTAGTGCAAACAGAGAGCGCGGATAGCTGTTGAGTGATCACGAAGGGAGAAAATCTGAGGAAGAAATTGATTGAAACTTGTGGAGGTCCTAAAGTCTAAAGAACTTATTGTAAGGGTGGGAAGAGTCTTCCAGAGATTGATCCATCTTTTGGATAAAATACAAGTTTGAACGGCCTCTTTGGCGTTTAAAAAGGAGAGTATGTGAAGGAGAACACAATCGGATAAATCACTGATAAAGTCCTCTTCATTTTTGTTGTCGTTCTTAAGTTGCGACTCACGTCTCACCATTGTTGTCTGAGAAATTAAGTTGATTAGAGAAAAAACTAACAATTAAATAAAACATAGAAATATTAGTCTGCCAAATTGTGTGTAAAGTTTTTGTTTTTTAAGAATCAAGAAATGTAACCTAATAACAAACATATAGAAAGAAGAGGGCGAATATACCTTGTAAGCACGCTGTAAACCTAATTAGATGTGAACACGCTGCCTCTCGCAATTGCAATGGCATTTTGAAGCATGCATTTGATTTATTAGGGTTGTGTAAATTATATGATCAATGGGCTTGGGCTTATTAATTTAATTAACTAAAATTTATCATACCGGTCCTTATTAATTTAATTGCCTAATATTTGTCCTCGTGATTAACTCAGTTGGTAAAGGTCATCGTGAGCTTAGCTCAGTTGGTTGGGACAATGCATAAAATATGCAAGGTTCGGGGTTCAAACCCAGTCCACTACCAAAAAAACTCAGTTGGTAAGGACAACGCATAAAATATGTAAGGTTTGGGGTTCAAACTCCGGCCACCACCAAAAAATAATTGTCTAATATTTATCATTATATTAACCACCACAATATAATCCTTATTAAATTTTTTTTTTTGAAAAAGCTAAAATGGAATTTATTAAGATAGCAATGAATTTTAACCAACACAAGGAGTGCTAGGCTAGGAGTCTTGCAGTAGCAATAAACAAAGGATGATGGGAAGCCCCCAATGAAAAACCCATTCACCCTTGAAAATAAAGAAAAATCCAAAAACCTATAGAAAACACCTCCTAACAAAGGGCTATCTCCGAAATCAATAAATAGAAACACCAAAACAAAGTTAATACCACGATCAACGAAAACACATAAACAAAATCCTCAAGCATCGTCACAACTGCCACAAAAACAACTTCTACCACCCACATTCCGCTGCTCGCACACAACCGATGAACACCAACTTAAAAACCTACACCACAATCAACAACCTTTGAAAAACAGTCGGGAAAAAAACCTCAAACACCACCATTAGCTCTCCTAAGCACCTTCACCCAAACACACCTCATAAACAACCGCAAAAGCCAACCAAAAATCCTTGTACCATCACCAAACACCACCACAAAAATCAACACCATTACCACCACCGTCATCAAAGCTACCATTGACAACCACAAAACCACCATTAACCCTCACCTAAAAGCAACACCCGCCACCAAGCGCGCATCACCACGAGCCCCGCCACAAAAGACCCAAAATCAGCACCACCAAGAAAACCACCATGAAGTACCACAAACCAACACAGCCAAAGATCCATCGAAGCCATATAAGTTCATAAGCGAACCTAGATATGATCCATCACCACCATCGTGACCGATCCATCACCACCTATGTTGCGAGCAAACATTACCTCCGCCACAACCAAGAGAGAAAACAAATCAAATAGTCTGAGACCCACGAAAACCAAACAACCACCGGCAAACATTCAACGACACACCACAAAACCCACCAACGTCTCAGCCAAACGAAACAAATAAAAAACACCAAAAACAGAAACCAACCTTAACGACGACAAAGAGCAACCGCGCGTCAGAAAGGTACGGTGGTGCGGAGGACAGAGACACTCGTCGCACCACCATCCATTAGATCTACATGAATAGGAAGGAACCTGAATGTCACAGCAAAATTGTAATAGCTTAGATGGCGGATTATAAGGTTGTTGACAAGTGCCCTTGGGGTATTTGTTCAGAAACTAAAAATTGAATGTGCCCTTGGGGTATTTGTTAGCATTTCCCATAAAAAATTGCATGAAAGCGAATGACATCCAAACACTAAAATTTAAGGTAAAAATTCAACAAATGATACCCAAAAACTAACAGTAAATTATCATAATATTTGGACTTTTGTGAAAGCCTACACTAAGTTGTATCATCACATTAAACTAAGATCAATCACAAATGAAATTGATATCAAATCTTCACCTGAAGACGTTTTAAGCCATTGGATATATGGATCACCTTACTTACCCTATTATGGGTCATCCAGTGGATACTTAATGCTACTGAATGCATTTACAAGAAGAAAGAAAGTAATCAATACATCAACCTTTTGAGTAAATTTTTACTATTTTGCTTACCATGTCTTCCTAGCTTTTGGCAAAGGCAGAGAGGAATTTGTCCTATTGGCTTTATGTAAATGTTTTGGCAGTTTGAAGGCCCGTTTGTTTCAGATTTTTTTTAAAAAAAATCTATTTTTTCCCTTAAAAAAAATCACTTTTTTCATTTTTAAGTGTTTGTTTAGGATTTTTAGAAAAATCATTTTATCAAAAAAATCTATTTTGACCCTAAAATGAAAAGCTATTAGGATTAGCTTTTCTCAAAATCTATTTTTTTAACAACAAGGAGATAACACATGTGCATGTTAGAACTCATTTTTTTTTAAAAAAAAAAATAGATTTTTATGGATAGTAGGCAAACACAAATAGATTCAGATTTTTTAAAAAATCTCTAGAAAAAAATCTCTAGATTCTTTTGACACAAAATCTATTTTATATAAAGCTGAAACAAACGCACCCTGAATGTCTATCAATATCGAATTTCTGACTGGGTTACTTACTTGACAGGTAAGGTTGTTGACTTTGTTGTCTTGCACGATACTATATATGTAATATGTTGTCACTGACAGGACAGACATAGGTGTACTGGACTTGAATTCCGCAAATATAAATTTTTTGTAATTGAAAAGTATTCATGTTGTAACATCTTCCTCACACATAAGGTTGGTTACTTGTGATGAACAACTCTTGATGATTCATATTACGTATGAGGAAATATTGAATGTGTACAACATAGACTTCTCAACAAAAAAAAATTCATAATCTAGGATATATACGTGAAACTCTTTACTTAGTTTAAACTAGAGTAAACTTTTCATGATAGTTTTTTTATTACTATTCCGATCTCTATTATAAGATAGTTTATTTTTTAGATTTATTCGGTAAATGACGTACTTGATCTATATTGAGAACTTGATACTTTATTTACTGAATGAACATAAAAAATGAACTTAATCTTATAATAGAGACCAGAGATAGTATTACACTAAGCATGGTGTTATATAAAAGGCGAGAAATTGTGTGATTAGTATGAAGATGATAATAATTTTTTAATAAAAATGCTTTTTTAATATCTCAAAATCTGCTAAATGCCCATCTAGGTGACATCCGCGCACTAATATGAGGCGATATTGAGTTAAAGTAGTGGTTAAAGTTTTTGTAAAAAAGATGATTCGTCACCCCTAGATTTCGACATGAGGGATAAATGGTTTGAAAAGATATTTTCAAATTTAAATGGAATCTAATTCTGCTAGATATAAATAGTAAGTGAAACAACCCTAAAGTTTTCTTAGGTTATGATTAGAGGTGGTCACCTGCTCTTATCAGTCAACCATTTCCCAACTTAATATGTTACATATATTAAAATGAAGAGGAACGCTAGGGTCACCTGACTCTAACTCACTCTTAGATGTGGCTCCAATAGATGAGACCCTAGCCTTCCTCTTAACACGAAAAAGTATGTTTTCAAGCCATTTTCATTACATCTAGCAATTCTTTAGGTTTTTAATGCATGTTGAATTACTCATCCAAATTAAAGTTTACTAATTGTTATTGCCCTTTGAGGTGTTTTGGATAGGAAGGGAGAAACTTTTCCCACCATCACACAACTTTAGATGTGTTTGTACATATCTAAAAAACACAAGTAAACACTTTCAGAACATGTGGTTTTCTAGAAAACCAGAGGACCTCATCTCAATTTGGTTTTCTGAAAATAAACTTGGCTAAATAAACAGGTAATAATGAGACAAACATCACCCGTCTTATTTGGTTTTCGTGAACAATAGAATCAAAATGCTCAATACAGAACAATCATTGCCAGGTCTCAATTTTATAAATACTGTTAGAAGTGTTTCTACACCATTGAAAATGATCATAAACTATCAAAAAAGTACAGGAACTTTATGAACTTTTTGCACCAATTCAATTGACTAACTCAATTCCTGTCAAAGGATTTCCAGCATGAAGTTGAAGAACCACATCACCAACAACCTATAGTAAAACAACAGGCAAGAAAAGTATCAGATTTCACAGTAGTTTTGCTCTTTTTTTTTATATCAAAAAATCAAAATCAATAGTACAAAAGCACTTTAAGCATAGGGAAAAATATCTTTAGTTTTTACAGATCCATATAATTCTGGAATAAGTGGAATATGAAACAGCCACACAAACCTTAGCCATGGATCTATAGGAGTGTTCTGTAACGCCTGCAATATGAGGAGTCATGATAACGTTCTTAAATTTCAATATCTGATCATCGGGATCAAATGGCTCCGTCCATGCAACATCGGTTCCTAGCCCTCCTAAGTGTCCGGATTCAAGGTTTTTGACCACAGCCTCATAGTCTAAAAGAGGACCTCTGGCAACATTAACCAGAAGGGCACCCTGAAATAAAGGAATTCGTAACTTACAACTATTTCAAGCAAAATAAACTTTTAGACATTTACTTCTGCAATCATATCTTGATCGAGTATCATATCTTCCCCAATCTAGCCTATATAAAACAACAAGAAATGTCTGCGATCACTACTGGGTTCAAGCGCAAGAGGTTGGTGCGCAGGATGTATGAGTGCTTAAAACTACGGGATACTGAGTTTGATTCCTACTGATAAAAAAATAAAATCACTTCTGCAATCGTATCTTTCCAAATTCCAGTTATACATTATTTCTATGTATCAAGATAGTATTAATTACCCTTATCTTGATCAAAAGTCTATTCTGCTACAAATCATATCAGTCAAATTCTTTCAACATGTATCATCCTCAAGCCAGCATGTGATTGGAAATTTGGAACCTCACCATGTCCTCCAACTTAAAGCCTTAGGTTACTAAATTTAATTTCATAGAGAATAGGCTGTCATATCAACTATGTCTAGTTCTAAAATGTAAGCGAATTAAAATACAAGAGAAAATAATCAATACAAAATCATTGTCTGATCTTAACTTTATATATAAATGGATACAATATGAGGTGTCATGATGACGTTCTTAACATCGATCTGTGCCTGCTTGACCCTCATAAATGACCGGATTCACCAGAACATCCTGAAATATTTATTTAGTATAACTGTTTAACTAGACAACCAAATAAAGATATAGCTATTTACTTCTGCAATTATATGTACTCTTGATCAATTATCATATCTGCTCTTATCTAATATATAAAATTACAATTTGTTTATGCAATCATATCTTTTCAAATTATATATGTGGCTCTGATCAGATTATAAACAACTTAATTATACACTTATAGCGTAAGCCCTTATCATAACAGTTCTTACTTACAAGCTATTTCTATAACAAAAGTTTAATTAAAAACAAACTGTTTTCGCAAGCTATTTCTATATCATAGTTGTGACTACTCATACATGTGACTCAAGATGCATACAAGAGAATGCATGCACACATATTCTTGGAAAATCAATTTCATTACCATTATGCAGATTCTAGTTTCTCTGTTTCCTCAACATATAGGTATTAGTTTTTCATACTTCTATCATTTGTTTTATAGACCAATCTTATTATATCCAATGAAGCCAAATTCAAGTTACTTAAGAAAACATGTATAGTTGTGGAATGGGTCAGAATGAATGAATTAGAATTGTATAAAGAAAAGGGCCATAGAGAATAAAAAAGATTAAAGCTTTTTGATTCTGTGAGCTAGAAGTTTATTCTCAAACTAGATGCACACATCAACATGCATACACGCACACACACATTTGTTTCTATAAATAAGGGTTTTGTAATTTATCCATTAAAAGTAAGTTATTATAACTAAAGACATTGCGGGAAATAGAAACATAGAAGGATGAAAAAATGAAATTACTAAACCAAAAAAACTATCTTTAAAAAGTTGTTGGATGCACCTTTCACCTTATAATAATGACTTGGTGAAGTCAACCTTTGCTGTGGGTGAGTTTTGAAGCAAAAAGTCCACAAATTTGGCATGTTTCCATGGTTGGAACAATTTTAATTTTAGTGACTTCAAGTTACACAGCAAGGAAGGGAGCTTAACCTTCAATAAATCAGGAAACAATAAAAGATCCTAAACAAACAAGTATTACGATCAGTTGCAAGTCATATTTTTTATAAAACTTATAAATACAATCTAAAAAGCAGCATTAATGCTAAAATATAAAGTACCGTAAGTGCAGAGGAATTGGCGGTCAATGATTCGATATTAGCAAGTTCAACCAGCGAGCTGAATAGAATTGATTGTTTGTTCCTTCGAAAACTCAATAAATGAATATTTACATGTTTGATCGAAGAGAGAACGCTCTTGCTCCCAAAAAGTTTCGGAATATATTCACCACCACTATAATCAAAGGTATGGACAGTTGGAGAATATAACTCGATTCCGAAAGAGGATCTGAAATTCTTCCTAGGATCTCTATCATACATACATATAGTTAAATTGAGAAGCTTGGTACTTGAAATGTGAAGGTTTTGTGCATCCAGAAGTACACAGCAGTCAATGATCAAAGTATTCAACATGTTAAATGTGGAAAAGGGGTCGACGCAACCATCTTCATCACTTGTGCTGCAACGAAAGGCAAGGTGCCTTAGAGACAGAGTGGTTAATGCTGGGAAATTGAGAGAATTTGGAAATATTTGTGTCGAGCCAGAGCGAATCAAAGAATAACCGGAAAGATGAAGGGAGGTTAAAGTATGAGATGAAAAGAAGCATGGTGGAAGGTGTTGAATAATAGCATAATTGATTTGAAACTCTTGGACATTGTGTGAAAAAGCATATTCTATAATCTTTCGGTATAGGTTAATCCCGATATAAAAATGATTGTTCTGCAAACAGAAAGCATGGATAGCTGTTGAGTGATCACGAAGAGAGAAAATTTGAGACAGGAATTGTTTAAAACTTCTTTGGGTTCTAAAGTTTGACCAACTTAACGCAAGGGTTGGAAGAGTCTTCCAGAGATTGATCCATCTTTTTGATAAAATACAAGTTTGAACGGCCTCTTTGGCGTTTAAAAAGGAGAGTATGTGATGGAGAACGCAATCAGATAAATCACTGATATGGTCGTCTTTGTCTTGGCTGTCTTCCTTACGTTGTCTCTTGTGTCTTTCCATTGTTGCCTTCAAAATAACGAAAAAATATTAGTATTCAAAATTGGTTGATAAGTTTTTAGTTTAAGAATGAAGAAATATAACACAATAACAGTTAACAAACATATAGAAAGAAGAGGGGATACCTTGCAAGCACCTGCCTCTAACGAGAGGGAGGATGATAATGCGTTTGCGATGGTATTTTGAAGCATGCATTTGAGTTTATTAGGGTTCTGTAACTGATTAGTGGGCTTGGGCCTTATATTTATTTTTAGGCAGATTATTTTCACACTTTCTTTGCTTCTCGCGCACCCTCTATATTTCCCGCTTTACTGGTTCATATTATATAATTTGTAGGAGCCTTTCTAGTGCGAAAGCAAAATAATTGTAAAGTCTGTTGTGGTTGATAATACATAGTGTAAGAAACCGATCTAGTGTGATCAAGAATTATAGTGTTGCTCAGAGAACATTCTGGTAGTTGTACTATGATGGAAAATCCCACATTGGGTGAACAAGAATGATTCTCTTGTGTGATTCTCTTACCCTTATGTTTTATTATCTGTTTAAACACAAATCAGATACAATCACATTCAAGGTTTTAAAACACGGTCCATTACCGAGAAAAAGGCCGCGAAAAAAAGGTACAGGTAGCAGGCGTTACCGTTTTTCACTGTTTTTACGGAGTGAACAAAAATCATGACGAAATGTCGTTACGGCCGCGACGAAACATCGTTACGGCCGCAAAAATATGTCGTTCATGACATTAGACATAGAATCCGAATATATTTTTCAATTGAGATAGATGAAAATCATACTATTAGTACATATTTGATCATAAATTACATAAGTTATCTCCTAATCTAGTTTAGAACTCCAAATCTTTCTCTTGTTTAAGTTATTTAAGTTAATATCATTATTTAAGAGTTGTGCAATGTTGTGATTAATTCAGATTGCGACAACCGTAATTCGTATCGCAATACCCTTAACAGCCGAAATCGCGAAATCATATATGCGACCGCGACCGTTATTTAAAACCTTGATCACATTCATAAAATTATCATTACATTATCCAAAACAATATGATCCTTATTAAATTAATTGAATAACATCGATTCAGTATAGTCTGGTCCTTTGTAAAATATTTGGGTAATATTTATCGTTATACTATACAAAACAAACTGGTCCTTATTAATTTAAATGCTTAATATTTATCATTATACTATCCCGAATGATCTAGTTCTTATTAATTCAATTGTCTAATATTTATCATTATACTATCTATAACAAATTGATCCTTATTAATTTAATTGGCAAATATATATCATTATCATATCCACAACAATCTAGTCATTATTAAATCAATTGTCTACCCTATCACAAGAATTTCTCCAGTATACAAGTTTTGTAAGTTGCAGGACTAAATGTTAAAGTTGAGGAATCTCAGCTGACCTCGACTAAATTCAGTTTTCATCAACAAAACAATAAATATGTTAATTTTTTTAGGAAAATAAATATGTTAATGACTATCTATATAAATACGTTAGCAATAAATTTAATAACTAATTATATCTCTAATGAGACACATTAAACCATCATCACTAATAACTAGAGGGGCTGGATCTAGGACCATAGCTTCGAAATTCTTCAGATACTATTATCCAAAGGTTCACCAACCAAACATATCAGGTGGTCATAACATGGCCTTCAACACTTACAGACTTGACATCCTTGAAAAATGTCATGTGTCGACATGGACTTCCCATGCAATTATCACACACAACATAACCCAATTTTTAAGCCAAATGTTCCAAGATTTTTGTAACGACTCGGAATCAAGATAAAACTGTCATCGATTGAACACCGACTTACGAACAGGCATGATGAATTAGAAAACCAGGTATTCTTAATGGACTCTAAAAAAGGTTGGATCAAGAAAAATGAGAAAAGGATCTAATAGGAGTTGTATTGACCTACCACCCTACGTTGTAATCCTCAACATAGGAAACCCCATGCAAGCTTATCTATGAATTATATGCAATGAGACATGTGGAATTGATATCAACATCATTTTGAGATGACCATACAAAGAACACTGCTCTGGTTAACAAATATTATACTATTTCAAATGTATTTATTCTCATCTTTATGAAACTTTATTTCCACTTTTTTCGTTGGGAAATTTTTTCTATTCCCAAAAACATTTAATTATACTCACGAATTAATAAAATTTAGTAAACATGTAAAAAAGCATAGGCATGTAAGAGTATATTTCTGTCGTTTTATTCACAAGAATCTACTAATATAAACAAACACACTCGATATCAATGGGAACGCATAATCCCGATTTTAACATCGATATACATACTCGACATCCCTCAGAGAAACTACAATAAGGTGTATTCATATTTTTTGCGTTTGAATATTCATGCACTTTCATATCATGCACAAATACAATTTATGCATTCTCTACTCATCATAACAAATACACTCTGGCTTGGAGTAAAAGATCAAGTACATCTATGTATGTTTCAATAACAAGTACTTAATGCAAAACAAGGACAATATGAGCATTAGACTCTGCTTATCAAACACTAAATTCCACATAACAAAATATTGCATACAAAGACGACATAACATCATGTGGAACAAAAAATCTTAACTAGTTTAGATAAGTCCAATGCTTTGTGCACCGTCCATCATTGAGTCAACAACATAAGTGACGATCGTTTGGCAAGTGTACCAAAACATCTTCAAAGTAAAAAACTTATTAGTTTGTCTCCAAAGACATTGTCCAATTTCAAGTCAGCAATAAATCAATACTTGTTATTTCAAAAAAAAAAATATATATATATGTTCCTTGGGGCCGGGGGGATTGCATTCAGATGTTTTCAAAATTAAAGTAAATAATTAAGATTGGAGATAGAATGATGATGGTGATTAGAATTTGTATGAATCTCCTCTATGTTCCTATTTGGTAATTATATGTCCTAAACAATTACAATCAAGTTCCTATGTTCACCGCAGTTTAAAAAATAGATCAAGATCAGTTTCTTGGCTCAAGATCTCGTTTATCATATATTAGACACATTTACATTAGAATTATTTGTTTCCTTTCTAGGTATTTAGCCCATTTATTATTGCCCATTTATTATTGATGTTGTTGACCATATATATAGGTCACGCTCCCTCGGTGTATCAATAACAATTATAATTTCATCAATACCAGATTTTTTCCTTCATGAGAACAAGTTCTGTAATATGGTATCATACGAAACAGAGGGTTTCGGTTATCCCTTCCGCCGCTACATTTCTACTTCAACCTTTCTTCGATCATCAAACACGATGAACGAATCAAATTCCAATTCTGATCCCGATGTTAATCCGACCGGATCCAAAACAATCAAAGATCCATTGCAGGATCCACGAAGTCCGTTTTTCCTTCATCCTAGCAAAAATCCCGGTGCGGTGTTGGTATCTACTCCTCTCACCGATCACAACTATCACAACTGGAGTAGAGCAATGAAACGTGCTCTATCTTCCAAAGAACAAAATCAGGTTTATCAATGGTACTCTCCCTAAACCTTCTTATCTTGATTCCACATATGATCTTTGGGATATATGCAACAACATGGTGCTTTCTTGGATCACCAGAACCTTATCTCCTCATATTTTTCAAAGTACAATTTGCAATCTAATAGTTGTTAATTTAGCAACAGGAGAGTAAGGATCAAAAAAAATCTATGCCTTCAACTTGAGTATATCCTTTAGCGACTAATCTAGCCTTATACCTTTCAATGGTGCCATTAGCATGGTATTTAATTTTATAGACGCATTTACAATCGATAGGTTTCTTACCTGGTGGGTCAACTCATTTATCTCACTAATAACAGACCTCACATTTCGTATGTTGTCCAACAACTCAGTTAGTTCATGAGCAAGCCAACATCAAGTCACCATGAAGTTGTTGGAACAAAATGTGTTTAACAATGAACCTTTAGAGTTTTGATGATAACAAGGTATTAAAAATTGACAATTGGAATTGCTAATATTTGTTCAAGTGTACAGGACCATAGACAAAATTTTATATCATACAAAGGTTCTGAACGAGCAAATAAAGAGCAAAGGAATCAACGGAATTGAAGCTTAGAAGCTCCTGAAGGCAAAGCGGTCCTGAAGACTAGAGAGCTCCTGAAGACTAGTGCTCCTGAAGACTAGAGGTCCTGAAGTATAACGTCATCAGAAGCTGCCTCGTCAGAAGCTGCCTTATCAGAAGCTGTTTTCACCAGAAGCTGAAGATCAACTGGATTTGCAAAATTCAAGGATTCAAGAGTTGTTTCATGGATCGAAATTCATCTAAAGATAGCAGAAGACTAGTGGAACTTTGCAACCGTCATGTCAAAAGTGTTTGAAGGCATTTGCTTGCAAAAAGGAACGAAAGCGTTAACATTGTACTTTGTACGAACTGTACAACCACCTTCTCCACTACTCTGTTTTGTGTCTCTGCTACAAGACAAAATAACAGCTCTGAATGTACAACCAAGCCTGCAGAATTGTTCCCTCTCAACTAGAATGGATTTGAAATTGGTTCTTCGTAGGACAACAACCAAATCAGGCAAAAGATCATTGGTGAAAGATCAAGCTTCAACAACGACTCTTTTGATGTGCTGGCAATTTCACAACGTCTCTTTCTCAAAGTCTTATTCTAGAAATTCTTAAGTCTTAGAGTCTTATCTGATTTGTATTGTGAGCACCTCTGATTGTATATGAAGTGTTCAACCTCAAACATTTTTCTTTGTAATCTTGTTTGTTTAGAAGTCTCTTGCAGTTGTGATTGAGCATAGAAGTCTCTTGATTGTGTTCTTGAGCATATGAAGACTCTTGCAAAGTGTGCTTGAGCAAAGGAAGTCTCTTGATGTGTGCTTAAGCAATTGTAATCAGATATTGCATTTTAGTGAACTCTCCTTGGAAGTACAAGGGGACAGGACTACTTCCGGTTTGTGGAAGGAACCTGTATAATTTCTTTGTGTCTTTCTCTTTCTCTCTCTCTCTCTCTATTTTTATCCGCTGCATTCAGATTCTAATTATCGCTTCAGAAGCTGTCTCACTTAGCTTCTGACCAGTGTGTTCAGTTTAGGAGAAACGAAGAATTTTTAAAAACAAAATTCAACCCCCCTTCTTGTTTTCTTCTCACCTTCAGAAGCTGCCATAATAGTACTCTGATACATTAAATCATGCCCAGCTCTCGGTCTCTTCTATCCATCTACCTCTCACTTGAAACTCAAGGCCTTTTGTGATTTAGATTGGGCTACTTGCCCCGACACCAGAAAATCAGTCACAGGTTACACTATCTTTCTTGGTGAATCTCTCATATCCTGGAAATCCAAAAAGCAGCCCACTATTTCAAATCTTCTTTTGAAGCCGAGTACCGTGCCATGGCTACAACTGTGTATGAAATACAATGGCTGACTTACTTACTTCAAGACTTTAATCTGCAATTTAGTACACCAACCCTGTTGCATTGCGACATTCAATATCCTCGCATTATCACTGCCAACACTTCATTCCATGAGCGGACGAAGCATATTGAATTGGACTGTCATATTGTCCGTGAAAAATTACAACAAAAGCTTTTTCAGCTGCTGCCTGTTTCATCATCTCAGCAACTAACTAATGTCCTAACCAAACCTCTTGACCCTATATCTGTTTCCAATTTCATTTCCAAGCTGGGATTGAAGGATATTTACACTCCAGCATGAGAGGGGCTATTAGAGACATTTACATTAGAGTTATTTGTTTCCTTTCTAAGTATTTAGCCCATTTATTATTGCCCATTTATTATTGATGTTGTTGACCATATATATAGGCCATGCTCCATATATGTATCAATAACAATTATAATTTCATCAATATCAGATTTTTTCCTTCATGAGAACAAGTTTTGTATTATGGTATCAGACGAAACCTAGGGTTTTGGTTATCCCTTCCGCCGCCACATTTCTACTTCAACCTTTCTCCGATCATCAAACACGATGAACGAATCAAATTCCGATTGTGATCCCGATGTTAATCCGACCGGATCCAAAACAATCAAATATCCATTGCAGGATGCACGAAGTCCATTCTTCCTTCATCCTAGCAAAATTCCCGGTGCGGTGTTGGTATCTTGGATCAACATGGTGCTTTCTTGGATCACTAGAACCTTATCTCCTCATATTTTTCAAAGTACAATTTGCAATCTAATAGTTGTTAATTTAGCAACAGGAGAGTAAATATCAAAAAAAATATATGTCTTCAACTTGAGTATATCCTTTAGCGACTAATCTAGCCTTATACCTTTTAATGGTGCCATTAGCATGGTATTTAATTTTATAGACCCATTTACAACCGATAGGTTTCTTACCTGGTGAGTAAACTCATTTATCTCACTAATACCATGCCTGACATTTTGTATGTTGTCAAACAACTCAGTCAGCTCATGAGCAAGCCAACATCAAGTCACCATGAAGCTGCCATAATAGTACTCTGATACATTAAATCATGCCCAGGTCTCGGTCTCTTCTATCCATCTACCTCTCACCTGCAACTGAAGGCCTTTTGTGATTCAGATTGGGCTACTTGCCCCGACACCAGAAAATCAGTCACAGGTTACACTATCTTTCTTGGTGAATCTCTCATTTCCTGGAAATCCAAAAAGCAGCCCACTATTTCCAAATTTTCTTCG
Organism: Medicago sativa; assembly: GCF_051527215.1. NCBI lineage: Eukaryota > Viridiplantae > Streptophyta > Magnoliopsida > Fabales > Fabaceae > Medicago > Medicago sativa. The sequence goes on along the minus strand of NC_140751.1, from coordinate 3,430,286 downwards.
GAATCCGAGTATCGTGCCATGGCTATAACTGTGTGTGAAATACAATGGCTGACTTACTTACTTCAAGACTTTAATCTGCAATTTCATACACACCAGCCCTGTTTTATTGTGACATTCAATATGCTCGTCACATCGCTGCCAACACTTCATTCCATGAGCGGATGAAGCATATTGAATTAGACTGTCATATTGTCTGTGAAAAATTACAACAAAAGCTTTTTCATCTGCTGCCTGTTTCATCTTCTCAGCAACTAGCTGATGTCCTAACCAAACCTCTTGACCCTCTTCCTTTTTCCAATTTCATTTCCAAGCTGGGATTGAAGGATATTTACACAACAGCTTGAGAGGGGATATTAGAGACATATACATTAGAATTATTTGTTGGAATAAAATGTGTTTAACAATGAACCTTAAAGAGTTTTGATGATAACAAGGTATTAAAAATTGTAAATTGGACTAGCTAATATTTGTTCAAGTGTACAGGACCACAGTTAAAAAGTTACATCATTTATTGGTTCTGAATGAGCAAATAAAGAGCAAAAGAAATCAACGAAATTAAAGCTTAGACGCTCCTGAAGGCAACTTGCTCCTGAAGAGAATAAGCGCTCCTGAAGCAAAGTCGCTCCTGAAGTTAGTAAAGTGCTCCTGAAGAATAGTGCTCCTGAAGACAAGAGGTCCAGAAGCTACATCATCAGAAGCTACATTATCAGAAGCTGCCTCATCAGAAGTCATTTCACCAGAAGCTGAAGATCAACTGGATTTGCAAAATCCAAGAATTCAAGAGTTGTTTCAAGGATCGAAATTCATCAAAGGACGGCAAAAGATCAGTGGAACTTTGCAACGGTCATTTCAAAGGTGTTTGAAGGCATGTGCTTGCAATTTGGACGAAAGCGTTGACATTGTACTATTGTACGAAATGTACAACCACCTTCTCCACTACTCTGTTTTGTGTCCACGCTACAAGACAAGAAAATGATGAGTCATAGATAGTCTAATTTAATGCTTTATTTAGTTTAGTTTTAAATAAGATTTGATTTAATTATATTGCATTTTATTTCCTTTTAGAATATTTTACTTTAAATTGTCTTTTATTTTATTTTAGGAACGAATATATGGTGGAAGGTGTCTTGGAGCAAAAGAAAGAGGACTGGAGCAAATACAGTGCAAAAATACGAAGATACGGAACAAAAATATGTTCCCACCAAGTCAGAAGCTTGGCACGGCCAGTGCCAACATGTGGCACGGCCGTGCCACCTCCAGAAGCCCCTTTTGCTGCTTTTTCTTCGGGCCCAAGTTACCCTGTTGCAGCTTTACTGTTTTACCCTTTTAGTTGCTTAGTTTCTAAGTCGATTGTAAAGCTATAAATAGAGTAGCTCTCCACCATAAACATTCACCTTTTACTTTGCTTATTTCAAGTATTATTTCAATAAAAAGTCTTTATTTCCTTTTTACTTTCGTTGCAATTTATTTTACTGTTTATCTCTCTTCTTCCCCCATGTCTACGATGAACATGAGTGAGTAGACTTCTTCGTCTTGGGATTGTTGGGGAGTCTAATGACTCAATCCTAAACAAAACAAGCCTAAACCCTAATTTCTATGTAACCCTAATTTCTAATCTAGATTCACCGTCTTAACGTGGATTAACAATTATCAAACTGTGGAAGCGAAAGCGGAGGGTTTGATAATCGTTAATCCATCATCCCAAACATCAATTCATAAAGCGAGAGCGGAGTCTTGATGTTGGAACAAGTGAAACTAGACAATAATTGCAAAACAGTGAAATAGTCTTTGCAATTATTAAGACAAAGAGTAGTTTCAATCCTCTATGCATCTTCTAGTAATCATGTCAGCGAAATAGGCTTGGTTGCTAGAAGTAAACTCTCACCGGACTTTCATCGGAAAGGTGAGGGGCTAAGGGAAACCGGTCTTTAGAAATTAGTGTGTAAATCATGAAATTAGATGTTTAGGTCTTGTCTAGTGAAGGATTTGTCATTATGATGAACCAATGATCCCGAGGCTTTTTATTAATATTGTTTTTATCTTCAGCAATCAAAACCCCTTTTTACTAAACTTTCTCTCCCTCTAATCATTCACTAAAGGTTAATTAAGTTGAACAACTCCCTAGCGGAACGATACTTTTACTTACTACTATTACTTCGATAGGCCGTGCACTTGCGGTTTGGCTTTATCAGAAAACAGCTCCAGAATACGGCTTCGCCTGAAAAGATGTTCCTTTGGATAAGGAATGGATTTCAAATTTGTTCTTCATAGGACAACAACCAAATCAGGCAAAAGATTAATGGTGAAAGATCAAGCTTCAACAACGACTCTTTGATGTGCTGGCAATTTCACAACGTCTCTTTCACACCTCTATATAAAGGAGTGAAGACTTAGAGTTTTGGTAATGCTGAACGAAAGACTCACAACATTTTTACAAGTGCCAAACCTCTGCTGAAATTGTTCTGCATTCACTTAGAATTTCTGTGTCTCAAAGTTTCATTTTTAGAAATTCCTAAGTTATTGAGTCTGTATCTGATTTGTATTGTGAGCACCTCTGATTGTATATCAAGTGTTCAACCTTAAACAATTTTCTGTGTAATTTTGTTTAGAAGTCTCTTGCAGTTGTGCTTGAGCATAGGAAGTCTCTTGATTGTGTTCTTGAGCATAGGAAGTCTCTTGCTTGTGTGCTTGAGCAAAGGAAGTCTCTTGCTTGTGTGCTTGAGCATAGGAAGTCTCTTGCTTGTGTGCTTGAGCAATTGTAATCAGATATTACTCTTAGTGAAATCTCCTTGGAAGTGCAAGGGGGACTGGACTACTTCCGGATTGTGGAAGGAACAAGTATAATTGCTTTGTGTCGTTCTTCTTCTCTCTCTCTGTTAGCGGTATCACTTAGCTTCTGATCAGTGTGTTCAGTTTTTATGAGAAACGAAAAAATTTTCAAAACACAATTCAACCCCCCTTCTTGTGTTTTTCTCACCTTCATTATTTGTTTCCTTTCTAAGTATTTAGCCCATTTATTATCGCCCATTTATTATTGATGTTGTTGACCATATATATAGGTCACGCTCCCTCTATGTATCAATAACAATTATAATTTCATCAATATCAGATTTTTTCCTTCATGAACAAGTTCTGTAATATCATATACATCACTCTAATGTATTAGACAAAAAATTAGTATCATCAAAAGTTTGATTGAACGTTAAACTATTATTCACACATGTGAATTTCCTATGTGTAATTAAATTGACCATATAACACTACACCGAGTTCTCCGATTACAAAATATAGTGTTGATAGTGAATTCTTCCTTAAAATCATTACTAAGTTGATCAAACAATGAAAAGCATTAAGCAAAAGATATAATGGATAAACACAAGTCTCATATTGAATATAATTTAAGAGTACTCATAGATTACATAGCTCAAACAATACAATAGAGGATCATCATTCAATCTTGTTGCTAAGGGTTGAAAATTGTCTTTTCTTATTGCTGGGGTCGAACTTTATGTCTTCAATTCGTCAAAATTTGGAACCCTTGCTTCTAGTTAAAATTTAGAATAAATAAATATTTTTCCGTTAATGCACGTTTATCGCGCATCCCCTTTAATTGTGTAGTGCATTTTACTTACTGGCGCTTCTTTTTTTTTTTTTTTGTGGTGGCTGGGGTTTGAACCCCAGACCTTACATATTTTATGCATTGTCCATACCAACTGAGTTAAGCTCACGAGAACACTTACTGGCACTTCTAATCTTAACAATAATTTATAGTAAAATTTAATATAATCTTTAAACTACAGTCCAAAATTAAGTTAGTGCCGGTGAAGGTGACAACTAGGGTACCCATGAAAGAATGGTGGGTAATTTACCTCAACCAATGAACATTCACCTTTATAGGTGTTATCCATGAACGGATTAGGATTCTCTCCATTGAAAATTCTCTCAAGTTTTCTCCATTTTAAATCTCCACCATCCTAATAAATTGCTCATTTTCATTGGTTGGTGGGTAAATTACCCACCATCCTTCAAAAATAATCTAGAAAAAACTGCGGGTGAAACATTTTTAAAAGCTTACAGGCTGTTATTGTTATGACAAAAAAAAAAAAAAACTTTTTAAATAGCTTACCAATAGTCATTTGTTGCAATATAAACGTGCTTCTCATAAGTCTTTTCCCTTTTAAAAAGACCTACCCAATGTTTCAAAACTGGGCTGTCTAACTGAGAATCAATAAAGTAACCGGTTCGAGCTTGATAATAAATCGGATATGCTATCAAATTAGTGTGAACCGGCTAAACCCGATAAAAACCGGTGACCTGATATGACAGAGGTGGGTTAATACTTAAGCTTTGACCGCATTTAAACTATTTTTAAATAAAATCTGAAAACATTGGAACTAACTACCTTATAGGAACTCGATGATTTGTTCTGCATTTGGACCGTCTAAACTGGTTACTTGTTGGTCCAACTGAGAATCAATAAAGTAACCGGTTTGAGCTGAATAATAAATCAGATGAAAAATGCTAAACATCCCGAAAACATTTATCCAGAAAACATCCCGATGGCACTTGATTGGCTACTTATCACCACTACTTGGGTGATTTCCACAAATTCAGGGATTTAGTCAACAATAATTAAAGCAAAGCTGCTTACAAATACACGCTCGGGTTGTTTCCCGAAAACTAATTCGGGATATATAGCAAAGTTCAAATCAGATATGCTATCAAATTAGTGTGAACTAGCTAAATCCGATAAAAACCGGTGACCTGACGGTTTTATAAGTCGGATGGGTCAATATATACTTAAGCTTTGACCGCATTTTAACTATTTTTAAATAAAATTTGAAAACATTGGAACTACCCACCTTATAGGAACTCAATGATTTGTACTGCATTTGGACCGTGGTTTGAAGTACTAGAATAGAACACTTGAAAAATTTACAAACACTTGTTGGTTTGAAAAAGATAAAAAAATAAAACAAAATTACGTTGTCTGAGCAGTACAATTTTAGAACACAGTAAACCAAAACACCTCATCTCAATTTGGTTTTACATAAACAATACTAAAGAACAAGCGGTTCATGAAGTACCGGCACAGACACCAGATACAACATTTACATATTTGAGAAAATAAATTAACCAAATGAAATCATATTAGATCATCAGGACCAAATGGCTCAGTCCATGCAACATCCATCTGTGCCTGCCTGACCCCTCATAAATGACCGGATTCACCAGAACACCCTGAATAATTATTTAGTATAACTGTTTAACTAGACAAAAATTCATAAAATTTGCAACTAACAACCAAATAAAGATATATATAAAATAACAATTTGTTTATGCAATCGTATCTTTCAAACTATATGTGGCACTGATCGGATAAACAACTTAATTATACACTTATAGCATAAGCCTTTATCATAAAAGTTCTTATTTACAAGCAATTTCTATAACAAAAATCTATAACAAGTGAATGCATGCATACACACACATTCATGGAAAATCAATTCCATTACCATTATGCACATTCTAGTTTCTCTGTTTCCTCAACATATAGGTATTAGTTCTTCATATTTCTATCATTTATTTTCTAGACCGAATTCAATTTACACAAACAAACATGTATAGTTGGTATGAATTACACCAGAACTAAGTGAATGAAAATAAATTATTTATAACATGATGTATAAAAAAGATTAAAGCTTGTTGATTCTGTGAGCTAGAATTTAATTCTTAAACTAGATGCATACACTGCACACACACATCTGTTTCTCTAAATAAGGGTTTTATAATATATCCATTGAAAGTAAGTTATTGTAACTAGAGACATTGTGGGAAATATATATAAACATAGAAGGATGCAAAAATGAAAATACTAAACCAAAAAAAACTATCTTTAAAATGTTGTTGGATGCACCATTCACCTTATTATGACTTGATGAACTCAACCTTTGCTGACGGTGAGTTTTGAAGCAAAAAGTCCACCATTTTGGCAGGTATCCACTCCGGTGGTTGGAACGCTTTTATTTTCAGTGACTTTAAGTTACGCAACATGTAAGGGAACTTAACCTTCCAAAAATCACGAAAGTAGAAGTGACTGTAAGCAAACAAGAAGTTTTAGGATTAGTTGCAAGTCATATTTTTTATAAAATTGGGTCTTGTTAACCAGTGCCCCCGGGGCACTAGTTAAAAAACTAAAAGTAGAAAGAAAAATCAAGTTTGAAAATAACACTTTTTAACTTTCAAAAAGTAGAATGCACAATTTCCAATACAATATTTCCTTTTATAATTCCTTAACCAGTGCCCCGGGGGCATTGGTTAACATTTCCCAAAATTAATAAATACAATCTAAAAAGCAGCAGTAATGTTAAAATATAAAGTCCGTACCGTAAGAGCATCTGAGTTGACAGTCAATGATTCGATATTAGCAAGTTCAACCAGCCAGTTGAATAGGACTGATGGTTTCTCTCCCAATCCCTTGCAATCCGATAAATGAATATTTACATGTTTGATAGAAGAGAGAACTCTCTTGCTCCCAAAAAGTTTTGGAATATATTTACCACCATTATAATCAAAGGTATGAATAGTTGGAGCATATAACTCGATTCCAAAAGCGGTTCTGAAATCGGTCCAAGGATCAGAATCATGCATACATATAGTTAAATTGACAAGCTTGGGACTTGAAATGCGAAGGTTTTGTGCATCAAGAAGTACACATTGGTCAACGATCAAAGTACTCAACATTTTAAATGTGGAAAAGGGGTCGACACAACCATCACTTGTGTTGCGACGAAAGGCAAGGTGCTTTAGAGACATAGTGGTTAATGCTGGGAAATTGAGAGAATTTGGAAATATTTGTGTTGGGGCAATTTTAAGCGAAAAACAAGAAAGATGAAGGGAGGTTAAAGTATGAGATGAAAAGAAGCATGGTGGAAGGTGTCGAATAATAGCATAATTGATTCGAAGCTGTTGGACATTGTGTGAAAAAGCATATTCTATAATCTTTTGGTATAGGCTAATCCCTATAAAATGATTGTAGTGCAAACTGAGAGCACGGATAGCTGTTGAGTGTAACAGCCCGATTTTTCGCTAGATTTATTTTATTATTTATTTATGTGTGTTGTGTGTGCTATTATGTGATTATTTGCATCTGTGTGTATTTTTGGTTGGGAATTGTAGAATTCGGTGTAGAAGGGTATTTTAGTCATTTTGGACTTAGGGGCATTTTGGTCATTTTGAGAGTAGGGGTAATTTTGTAAATTAGTTGAGGACTATTTTTAGTGCTTAGTAAGAGTATTATTTTACCAAGTTACTAGAGAGCGTAGTAATTATTTTATTTACCGGTAAGTGACCGTTAGTGATGTATTTTACCGTTAAGAGAGTAATAACATTTTTGAGGTTGGAATAGAAATGGGTGTTAGCCAATATATTTTACTAGCTGTAATAAATATGGTCAAAGTATAGTTGACCTAGATTTAAAGAAGATTCGAACAGAGTGTTGTATTGAAAGCAAATATGGGTTCGAAGATGGTAGAAGACTTCGATAGAGCAGTTTTCGAAGGTGGTTATCAACAGTTATTCTTTAAGTCAGTTTGTATTTTAAGTTTGTTTTCAAATAAGTAAAACTGTCGACTTGTGGCAGTTGTAGTTTGAATTTCAAAGAAGTGTAGTTATTTCTGTTGGAACAAAATGTGTTTAACAATAAATCTTAAAGAGTTTTGATGATAACAAGGTATTAAAAATTGTAAATTGGATTAGCTAATATTTGTTCAAGTGTACAGGACCATAATTATAAAGTTACATCATCATTGGTTCTGAATGAGCAAATAAAGAGCTATGGAAACAACAAAAATTTGAAGCTTGGACGCTCCTGAAGGCAACTTGCTCCTAAAGAAAAAGCGCTCCTGAAGTCAAGCTGCTCCTGAAGAAATAGCGCTCCTGAAGTAAGCTGCTCCTGAAGAATAGTGCTCCTGAAGACAAGAGGTCCAGAAGTCACATCATCAGAAGCTGCATCATCAGAAGCTGCAGAAGTCATCTCATCAGAAGCTGCATCATCAGAAGCTGCCTCATCAGAAGCCATTTCACCAGAAGCTGAATATCAACTGGATTTGCAAAGAATCAAGAATTGAAGAATCATCAATGCAAAAGCTGTCTATTGGATTCGAAAACACAAACAAAGGATTAGTGGAGTTTGCAACGGTCATTTCAAAGGTGTTTGAAGGCATGTGTTTGCAATTTGGACGAAAGCGTTGACATTGTACTTTGTACGAATTGTACAACCACGTTCTCCACTACTCTGTTTTGTGTCTGCACTTCAAGACAAGAAAATAGCTCCAGAATACGGTCTCGCCTGCATAGATGTTCCTTTGGATAAGGAATGGATTTCAAATTGGTTCTTCATAGGACAACAACCAAATCAGGCAAAAGATCATTGGTGAAAGATCAAGCTTCAACAACGACTCTTTGGTGTGCTGGCAATTTCACAACGTCTCTTTCACACCTCTATATAAAGGAGTGAAGACCTAGAGAATTGGTAATGCAAGAACGCTGAACGAAAGACTCAAAAAGATTTTCACAAGTACCAAACCTCTGCTGAAATTGTTCTGCATTCACTTAGAATTTCTGTGTCTCAAAGTCATATCTTAGAAATTCTTAAGTCCATTGAGTCTGTATCTGATTTGTATTGTGAGCACCTCTGATTGTATATCAAGTGTTCAACCTTAAACAATTTTCTGTGTAATTTTGTTTAGTTAGGAAGTCTCTTGCAGTTGTGCTTGAGCAGGAAGTCTCTTGATTGTGTTCTTGAGCAAAGGAAGTCTCTTGCTTGTGTGCTTGAGCATTGGAAGTCTCTTGCTTGTGTGCTTGAGCATTTGTAATCAGATATTACTCATAGTGAAATCTCCTTGGAAGTGCAAGGGGGACTGGACTACTTCCGGATTGTGGAAGGAACCAGTATAATTGCTTTGTGTCGTTCTTCTTCTCTCTCTCTGATTTATTCCGCTGCATTTAGATTCTGATTATCACTTCAGAAGCTGTCTCACTTAGCTTCTGATCAGTGTGTTCAGTTTTTAGGAGAAACGAAGAATTTTCCAAAAACACAATTCAACCCCCCTTCTTGTGTTTTTTCTCACCTTCAATTGGTATCTAGAGCCTTGGTCTGTTGTGTATCACTTAACCGTGCAACAGTCAAAGATCTGAGAAAAACATGACTACTCCTCCTCCTGATGGTGATACTAGCTATAAAAATGTCTCACATGATTATAGTGATAGTAAGAAAACCAGTGTTGGAAAAATTCCAAAGTTCAATGGAGATGCTGAAGAGTTCTCTTGGTGGAAGACCAATTTTTACAGTTACATCATGAGCCTAGATGAAGAATTGTGGGATATTCTGGAAGACGGCGTTGGTAGTTTAGTCCTTGATGAAGAAGGAGCTGCTGTGGATAGAAAGAAACATACTCCAGAACTGAGGAAACTTTACAAGAAGCATCATATTATCAGAGGAGCTCTTGTCACTGCCATACCCAAAGCAGAATACATGAAGATGAGTGACAAATCCACTGCTAAAGCTATGTTTGCTTCTCTCTGTTCAAATTATGAAGGGAGCAAGAAGGTCAAAGAAGCAAAGGCTCTCCTGCTTGTACATCAGTATGAGTTATTCAAAATGAAGGATGATGAAACTATTGAGGAGATGTACTCAAGGTTTCAAACCTTAGTTTCTGGTCTACAGATTCTAAAGAAGAGCTATGTTGCTTCTGATCATGTAAGCAAGATACTCAGAAGCTTACCTGCCAGATGGAGACCAAAAGTGACTGCCATTGAGGAAGCTAAAGATTTAAACACTTTAAGTGTCGAAGATCTTGTTACTTCTCTCAAAGTTCATGAGTTAAGTCTTAATGAACATGAGTCTACTAAGAAGAGTAAATCAATAGCTCTTCCATCCAAAGGCAAGTCATCAAAAGCTCTCAAAGTGGTTGAATCTGAAGAGGAAGAACAGTCAAGTTCAGATTCTGAACCAGATGCTGCAGAAATGGCCATGCTCTCAAACAGACTTCAATATCTGGCCAAGAAGAACAGAAAGTTTCTCTCCAGAAGGGGTAACTCCAGAAGCTCAAGGAAAGAAGATCAGAAGGGATGCTTCAACTGTAAGAAGCCAGGTCACTTCATTGCTGAATGCCCTGATCTTCAAAGAGAAAAGTCAAAGGACAAGTCAAAGAGGTCTACCTTCAAACCAAGCAAACTCAAGAAGCAGATTAAGCAGAGTTTAATGGCAACCTGGGATGATTTGGGTAGTGAATCTGGATCTGATAAAGAGGAAGCTGATGAAGATGCAAAGGTAGCTGTTGGGTTGGTAGCAACAGCAACTTCAGAAGCTGGATCAGATTCAGACTCAGAAGATGAAAATGAGGTATATTCCAAAATTCCCAGAGATGAACTTGTTGAGTCACTTAAAGAACTTCTTACACATTTTGAAGTAAGAACCAATGAGTTGAAGGATTTAAAAGAAAAATATGCTGATTTGGTACAACAGCAAAAATCAACTCTATTGGATCTGAAAGCTTCTGAACAGGGACTTAGGGGCTTTGACTTCATGTGTAAAACATATGAAGACCAGCTCAGGTTCTTATGTCAGAAGCTACAAGAAAAGTGTAATGAAAAACCTTTAAGTAATCATGAAATTGCTCTTGAAGACTTCGTTATATCTGGCATTGACAGAAGCAGAGTGGCTTCTATGATTTATAGCATTTACAAGAACAATGGCAGAGGAATTGGTTTTCCAGAAGTGAAACTGGAGAAAACCAATCTAAAGTCTTGTTGTGAATGCATCAAGGAAGGTCTGAAAACATTCTTTGTACCAGAAGGGGCTGAGTTGGAAACTGTTGTTCAATCAGAACCTGAAGCTTCCAGTTTTAAGGCTAAGATTACTTCAAAGCCAAAGAACTCTAAGTCAAAGGCTATGATCAAATCTGATTCCAAAACTTCAAAGGTTAGGATCCTGAAAAGATCAGAACCTATTCCTCAGAGTCTGGTGAAACCAAAATCTGGGGTTCTGAAGTCTAAGTTTCAGAAGAAGACAGTTGCTGCTTCTGAAGTACCAAAACCTAAGGTGATGGTTAATCAGAAGCAACCCAACTCACAGCACAAGGTACAAGAAGTGAAGAGTAAAGCCTTAAGTACTAACCTTCCAGGACCCATAGAACAATGGGTACCTAAATCTAAAAATGTCAATGATGCAGGTATGTCTAAGAGCAGTGCCAAAGCAAAGATCATGGTACCTAGACAGCGGTTGCTCAAGACACATGACAGGAGACAAGTCCATATTCCTCAGCCTAACAATGAAAGAGGGAGGAAATGTGAAATTTGGAGGCAACCAGTCAGGCAGGATCATAGGTACAGGAACTATTGGTAATTCCTCTACCTCAATTAATAATGTATGGTTGGTAGATGGTCTTGAACATAACCTTTTGAGCATAAGTCAATTTTGTGATAATGGTTATGATGTGCTTTTTGAAAAACCCAACTGTACAGTAATCAACAAGAAAGACAAATCCATTGTGTTCAAGGGAAAGAGAGTTGACAATGTCTATAAAATCAATTTTTCTGAACTGGCTGATCAGAAGGTGATCTGCCTACTATCAGTGAATGATAAGAAATGGATGTGGCACAGAAGGTTGGGACATGCTAACTGGAGGTTAATCTCTAAGCTTAGTAAGTTACAACTTGTGAAAGGGCTACCAGACATTGACTATCATTCAGATGCACTTTGTGGTGCATGTCAGAGAGGGAAAATTGTGAAATCATCTTTTAAAACCAAAGACATTGTCTCAACCTCAAGACCTTTAGAATTACTCCATATTGATTTATTTGGACCAGTAAGTACTGCATCCTTATATGGAAGTAGATATGGATTAGTCATTGTTGATGATTACAGCAGATGGACTTGGGTGAAATTCATAAAGAGTAAATATGTTGCGTGTGATGTATTCAGTAGCTTCTGCACTCAAATTCAATCTGAAAAAGAATCAAAAATTTTGAAAGTCAGAAGTGATCATGGTGGAGAATTTGAAAATGAGCCATTTGAAGCTTTTTGTGAAAAACATGGAATTTTCCATGAATTCTCTTCTCCTAGAACACCACAACAAAATGGAGTTGTAGAGAGAAAGAATAGAACTTTACAAGAAATGGCCAGAACCATGATTCATGAAAACCATTTACCAAAACATTTTTGGGCAGAAGCAGTGAATACAGCATGCTATGTTCAAAACAGGATCTATATTAGACCTATTTTGGAGAAAACAGCATATGAACTCTTTAAAGGAAGAAAACCCAATATCTCTTACTTTCATCAATTTGGATGTACTTGTTACATTCTGAACAACAAGCTCTACCTAAAGAAATTTGATGCCAAGGCCCAAAGAGGAATCTTTTTAGGTTACTCTGAAAGGTCAAAGGCATACAGAGTGTATAATTCAGAAACACTCTGTGTTGAAGAATCTATGCACGTTAAATTTGATGACAAGGAGCTTGAAGATAAAACTTCAAAGCAGGGTGAAAGTTTTGCAGAGATACAGGTTCCTGAAGCTACTCCAGAACCTGATCAGATAGCTGAGTCTGAAGATAGTCCAGAAGCTGAACCCACATCAGAAGCGCAAGATGAAACTGCTTCTGATAAAGCACAAGATGGCTCACATCAAGAAGATCCTCCCAGAAACACATTCAAACACAAGTCTTCACATCCTGAGGAGCTAATCATTGGAAACAAAGATAGTCCAAGAAGAACAAGATCACATTTCAGACAAGAAGAGTCAATGATTGGACTAATCTCAATGATTGAACCTACAACAGTTGATGAAGCACTCTCAGATGATGGATGGATCCTAGCTATGCAAGAAGAGTTGAATCAATTTCAAAGAAATGATGTGTGGGATCTGGTACCCAAACCTCAGCACAAGAACATTATTGGAACAAAATGGGTATTCAGAAACAAGCTGAATGAGCAAGGTGAAGTAACAAGAAACAAAGCCAGACTTGTTGCACAAGGGTATAGTCAACAAGAAGGCATTGATTACACTGAAACGTTTGCTCCAGTTGCAAGATTGGAAGCAATCAGGTTACTTCTTTCCTATGCAGTTAATCATGGCATAATATTATATCAGATGGATGTCAAGAGTGCATTTCTCAATGGTGTCATAGAAGAAGAAGTGTATGTTAAGCAACCTCCTGGATTTGAGGATATTAAATATCCTGACCATGTTTTTAAATTGAAGAAATCACTATATGGCTTGAAACAAGCTCCCAGAGCTTGGTATGATAGACTAAGTAATTTCTTAATCAAAAATGATTTTAAGAGAGGACAGGTTGACACTACACTCTTCAGAAGGACCCTTGGGAAAGATATTCTTGTTGTGCAAATATATGTTGATGATATAATATTTGGTTCTACTAATGCATCTCTTTGCAAGGAATTTTCTGAGTTAATGCAGGATGAATTTGAAATGAGCATGATGGGAGAGCTGAAGTTCTTCCTTGGCATTCAAATCAATCAATGCAAAGATGGAGTCTATGTTCATCAATCAAAGTACACAAAGGAGCTTCTGAAGAAGTTCAAACTTGAAGATTGTAAAGTGATGAACACTCCAATGCATCCTACGTGCAACCTGAGCAAAGAAGATGAAGGAGCTAAAGTAGATCAGAAGCTGTATAGAGGTATGATTGGTTCTTTGTTATACCTCACTGCATCTAGGCCAGATATTTTATTCAGTGTATGCTTGTGTGCAAGATTCCAATCAGATCCTAGAGAATCTCATATGACTGCTGTCAAGAGAATCTTCAGGTATTTGAAGGGAACAACTAATCTTGGACTCCTTTATAGGAAATCCTTAGATTATAAGCTAATTGGATTCTGTGATGCTGATTATGCTGGTGATAGGATTGAAAGAAAATCAACCAGTGGCAATTGTCAATTTCTGGGTGATAATCTTATATCCTGGGCTAGCAAAAGACAAACAACTATTGCTATGTCTACAGCAGAAGCAGAATACATTTCAGCTGCAAGTTGTTGTACACAACTACTTTGGATGAAACATCAGTTGGAAGATTATCAGATAACTGCTAACAGTATTCCCATTTATTGTGATAATACTGCTGCTATTTGTTTGTCTAAAAATCCAATTTTGCATTCAAGAGCTAAGCACATTGAAATCAAACACCATTTTATCAGAGATTATGTTCAAAAAGGAATTTTAGATATACAATTCATTGATACTGAAAATCAATGGGCTGATATATTTACTAAGCCTTTAACTGTTGAAAGATTTGATTTTATTAAGAAAAATTTGAACATGCACTTCGTGTCTGATTAAATGTTTGCTTGCTCCTGAATAGGATTTTAGGTTCTGAAGTTAGTTCAGAAGCAGTAGTCCATCAGAAGCTCTTTATTGAGGTTCTGAGGAAAACTCGCTTCTGATGATGACATCAGCATCTGAAGTCCAGAAGCTGGATTTGTTGCTTCTGAATAGTTGGATTAGTGGAAACGTTAGGAGTTACTTTTTAAAGTAACTTCTGGCCCACTAACTTGGTAGTTACTCTGTGAACTTCTTACGTGGCCTGTATGTGTTGGTGTATAACTAAAAGGGCAATGATGATTTAAAAGCTTTGAAAGTACTTTTCACGCGCCCCCAATTTTGTCATTAATGTTATGTTTGTTTGTCTCTTTTGATTTGCAATCGTTTTACTTTTAACACTTTGTCAATTCACACACTACTCACTCACAACAAACACATTTGCTCTCAAACCGTTTGCGAAGTAAGCGCATTCTCTCAACCTTAGAACCCTAAAAATCTTCATCTTCTTCAAATCTTCGTCAATCATCAAATGGCATCATCAAGCTCGCAACGAAAAGTTTCAGAATCTACTTCAAACAAGCAAAGCGTATCAGAATCTGGGTCCATCTACAAAGAAAAGACTATGGATATTCCATGGGAATCCTTGATAGTCCAAATAGAGTCACCAGTGGATTTTACTTCACTCAAGAAGTACGAAGTAAACATGGAAGGCTTAATAGAAACACAGGAGCTGTCTGAGTATTTCAGAATGCTAAATGGGCCAACATATGTGAATTTGGTCAAGGACTTTTGGTTAAAAGCTGAAGTGTACAATGAAAAGCCTGCAAAAGTTGTAAGCAAACAAGCTGGGTCAAAGAAAGGGAAAATGGTCATGGATATGAATCCTACATCATTTGACAGCTTAGAAATAAGGTCTGAAGTGATGGGCATTCCTATAACCATCACTGAGGAAGTTATAGCTAAAGCTTGTAGAAGGCATGCAGAGGGAAGATTCCAAGAAATAGTCAGGAAGGAAGATGTCCTGCTACAAGGTTACTACAACACTCTTTTGGGTGGGAAGAAGGATGCAAAGCCTTCTGAAATGGAGATTCACAACAGGATGTTGGTGAAATTCAGTAATGATTGCTTCTTTCAAAGAGCAGGAGGATCTGACCAACCCAACAATCAACAGAAGCTAGCAATTTACTTCATGGCTATTTTGGAAAAGATAAACTTCCCAAGATATGTAATGGATCATCTCTGCTGGGCCATAAATGAAAGCACTATCAGAGGAAGAAAACAAGTACCCTATGGAAGATTGCTGTCTGAAATCTTTCATCAAGGAAGGGTGCTGGAGTTCTTAAAAAGGACAAGGAGTGCTTCTGATAAATGTTTCAAAGTCTCTACTGCTGAAAGGACTATCAGTAGCAGGAGCTTACACTCTATGAAGTTCTTCAAAGAAGCTCCTAAAGATGAGAAATGGTTGGAGTTGACCACAGAAGAATCTGAGATTATCAGAGACTTTCCTTCCATAGTTAAGGAAAGTAATCCTGAACACTTAGCTAGATTAGTAGCTGAGTACGTCTTGGAGGAAGATGCGAGGTCTCAGGAGGAAGCTGCTCTTGCTAAAGGAAAAGGCAAGAAGGCCAAAGCAGTTGCTGTGTCAGAAGCTGCTGTTTCTGATGCACCTAAAGGAAAAAGGGCCAGAACTAGTTCTGAATCTGATGCTGCTCCTACTAAAGGAAAGATGCAGAAGATTGGTGCTGCTTCTATTCCTCAGAAGAGAAGAAAAGGTAAGGCAGACTTGGTAATCACTCAAGAGCAGCTGGAGGAAGCTCTCGAAGAAATGGAAAAAGAAGAGGCTGATCCCAAGCTGAAGAAGAAGAAGGCTCCCCTTCAACTTGTGAGTCCTATGGTTGAGATGACTCCAATAAGGAAAAGGATGGCAGATGAACGTGCTTCTGAACTTATTGCAGACAAAAAGGATCTAAAAGCACAATACACTCATCAAAGAGATGAAAAGCTCAAGGCCTTGGGATTGGAAGATTGTGATAGGTTCTACAAAGATAAATTGGCTGAAGTAAGAGCCATTGCTGGTAAGCCCACTGAAGACAATGAGGAAGACGATATGATGCTCATGTTTGAAAATGCTCCAGAAGAGGGAACTTCAGAAGTAGTTCCTCAAGCTGCTGATCCACAAGAGATCACTTCTGAAGATGGCCCTGCAGATCAGGTAATTCAGATTCCAGTCACCTCTATCCCCATTTCACCTTTTTCAACATCTGTACCTGAACCAATAGAAGACACTTCTGTCTTAGACAATCTTGCTCTCCATTACTCAGGTGAGTTACCCATAGACAAATCCACCTCAGAAAAAGCCTCTGAAACAACTCCAGAAGCAGCTGCTTCTGAAAATGTTGTTTCAGAAAACCCTCATCAACAAACACCTGAACCACATAAACCCACAACACCCCCACAATCACCAACAGCTACCATTGACCCCCAACTCAACACTCAAACATCAACTTCACCACAACAACCACCATCTGAAACTGAATTTCAACCTTTACCTGAACACTCTCCTGAACCAACTCCCATGGATGTTGACATCTCTCTAGTCAATGTTCAAGCCTCAACCTCCACCACACACATTGATTCTGACCAGCCCTCATCTTCTAACACACAAACACACCTTACCATTCCAGCTCCTAACCCTATTCAAGACTTAGAAATCAGTGATTCTGATCTTGAAATCCTTGAACATCCACCCACAAACATCCTGGAATCTGGATATATCAATTCTGAGCTTCAGACAATCCTTAGTCAATTGCTTAATCTTGTGGATCAACGAAGGACAATTGATCTCACAAGTGCATATGAAGACTCCTGGGCATCACTTCAGAACCGGGCAACTGAGCTAATTGAAAGCTTAAGGGCTAAGTGCATCAGAAGCAAGGAAGCTTCTGTCAGGAAGTTAATGGAGCATCTGAATCAGAGTCTCAGAATAAGAAGTTCTACACTGCTCCTGGCAAACCAGCCTTTCTTTTTAGAAACGGATTACTTGACCAGAGAAGCAAGGTTGTGTAAGCTTCTGAAGAAACAGATGGCACAGCAGCAGCAAGAAGCTAAGGAAAGGGAACAGGCTCTTCTCCAGAGGCAACAACAGCTTGAAGAACTGTTGCAGAAGAAGATTGAAGAAATGGAGGAGATGAAGAAACAACATCAAACCAACACTTAGTTGCACACCCTTGTGTTTTTCTTTTTGTTTGTTGTTTGTTTTGAATTCCTAGTCCTTGCTTCTGAAACCATTCTGTTTTAATTCTCTTTGCTTCTGAATGCTTACTGATTCTGACTGTTTAGCTGCTTCTGACAATTGAATATACATGATTTTTGCTCTGATTTATTTAGTTCATTGCTTAGTATACTCTCTCACGTTTGAGTTTTTCTCATATCTTTTTGTATTTTGTGCTTAGATTTTTTTTTAATTTTTTTTGATAATGACAAAAGGGGGAGTATATGTGACAAGTATTTAAAGGCTCTGAGCCCCATTAATGGCATTTGAAATTTTTGAAAAACTTCTATGTTTTTACCTTATTGGTATAAGCTATGAATGAACGAAGGAGTATCAAAATTCAAGTAAAGTTAATTGAACCATTCTTCTTATCTATAAGTAAATTCTTTCATTGATTCAGTTTTGCTTTTAAGCTCTGATAATAATTATTGCGCGCAAAATGAATTTAATTAACCTGGATAGAACTTAGGGGGAGCTTACAAACCTCACCTTAAAGACTATCAGACTCAGGGGGAGTTTGAGCTTACAAACCTCAGATTCTGAGCTTACAAACCTCAGAACCCCAAAGTCAACTTGTTAATTAGATTAACAACAATTGATCAATTTTAAATACTTTTGTTTGTCATCATCAAAAAGGGGGAGATTGTTGGAACAAAATGTGTTTAACAATAAACCTTAAAGAGTTTTGATGATAACAAGGTATTAAAAATTGTAAATTGGATTAGCTAATATTTGTTCAAGTGTACAGGACCATAATTATAAAGTTACATCATCATTGGTTCTGAATGAGCAAATAAAGAGCTATGGAAACAACAAAAATTTGAAGCTTGGACGCTCCTGAAGGCAACTTGCTCCTAAAGAAAAAGCGCTCCTGAAGTCAAGCTGCTCCTGAAGAAATAGCGCTCCTGAAGTAAGCTGCTCCTGAAGAATAGTGCTCCTGAAGACAAGAGGTCCAGAAGTCACATCATCAGAAGCTGCATCATCAGAAGCTGCAGAAGTCATCTCATCAGAAGCTGCATCATCAGAAGCTGCCTCATCAGAAGCCATTTCACCAGAAGCTGAATATCAACTGGATTTGCAAAGAATCAAGAATTGAAGAATCATCAATGCAAAAGCTGTCTATTGGATTCGAAAACACAAACAAAGGATTAGTGGAGTTTGCAACGGTCATTTCAAAGGTGTTTGAAGGCATGTGTTTGCAATTTGGACGAAAGCGTTGACATTGTACTTTGTACGAATTGTACAACCACGTTCTCCACTACTCTGTTTTGTGTCTGCACTTCAAGACAAGAAAACAGCTCCAGAATACGGTCTCGCCTGCATAGATGTTCCTTTGGATAAGGAATGGATTTCAAATTGGTTCTTCATAGGACAACAACCAAATCAGGCAAAAGATCATTGGTGAAAGATCAAGCTTCAACAACGACTCTTTGGTGTGCTGGCAATTTCACAACGTCTCTTTCACACCTCTATATAAAGGAGTGAAGACCTAGAGAATTGGTAATGCAAGAACGCTGAACGAAAGACTCAAAAAGATTTTCACAAGTACCAAACCTCTGCTGAAATTGTTCTGCATTCACTTAGAATTTCTGTGTCTCAAAGTCATATCTTAGAAATTCTTAAGTCCATTGAGTCTGTATCTGATTTGTATTGTGAGCACCTCTGATTGTATATCAAGTGTTCAACCTTAAACAATTTTCTGTGTAATTTTGTTTAGTTAGGAAGTCTCTTGCAGTTGTGCTTGAGCAGGAAGTCTCTTGATTGTGTTCTTGAGCAAAGGAAGTCTCTTGCTTGTGTGCTTGAGCATTGGAAGTCTCTTGCTTGTGTGCTTGAGCATTTGTAATCAGATATTACTCATAGTGAAATCTCCTTGGAAGTGCAAGGGGGACTGGACTACTTCCGGATTGTGGAAGGAACCAGTATAATTGCTTTGTGTCGTTCTTCTTCTCTCTCTCTGATTTATTCCGCTGCATTTAGATTCTGATTATCACTTCAGAAGCTGTCTCACTTAGCTTCTGATCAGTGTGTTCAGTTTTTAGGAGAAACGAAGAATTTTCCAAAAACACAATTCAACCCCCCTTCTTGTGTTTTTTCTCACCTTCAATTTCTAGACTTAGTATAAATAGTAGTTTTTCATAGGAAAAACGGGTCACAATTCCATCATACAAACTTACACTCAAAGTATCCGTATGGAAGCGAGAAACGAGTCACAAGTTGCAATGTATGAATCTGTGTACCAACTTTTATTTAATCAATACAATTTACCCTTTTTTCTTTAAGTGTTCTTGCACTTTACTTTGTTAAGTTCGATTGAGTTCAAGTGGATTGAATTCGATTGTTTTTATTGTATTTCTTACATTTTCGACACCAAAAACACAGAATTTCTAACAACAAGAACAAACACAATATGTCCTAAGATTTACTGGTTGATCTTGCAAGTTACCATTTGTAAACCAGCGGTTGTTTACGAAAATCCAACGTAAACAAATTGGCACACCCGGTGGGACTATTTCAAGTTTTGCGCGACCCAACACTTTATATGCATAAAAATGGTTTTTGAAACCATAAATCAAAATGGTTTTGTTTTTAAACCATTGTAGTTCTAATGCTTTATGTGTTTTAAAAATGGTTGTTTTTTTAGCCATATTTCAAAAAAACAAAACTTTTTCAAAACCTTGGAAAGAAATTTTCATTGTATTTTTGAAATGGAGAAGTTTTTCGTAAGACAAAAAGCAAGAAAACAACGATCAAAATTGTTTTCTAATAGTGCCAGTGATGCTAAGACTGAAATTAACGTATATGTACTTGATTTCATGAATCAAAATTGGCTAGTTACGTTAGGCCAATATCTAGAAGATTCAAATCAAATTGTGTTGAAACACTTTTCCATGCATGATGTTAGGATTGAAGTTGTTGCGAACATTGGTAAAGTGATCAGAATCTTGTTGATCTTATCAAGTACATAAATACAATCAAAATATTGGTCAAACATGGTTCAAGAGATGCTGTAAAACTGGTCGAATTTTCATATGTTTACCTCATTTTTAAGAATGATGTTGTTTTTGAAAGAAAAAAAAAAAAAAAAGAATGATGTTGTTTTCGACCAAGCATTTTATCAAGATGTAAACTGCATTTTTGACCAAAGATGATGAAGCCGAAACCATCTTCTCTAAAAATTTGGCTAAGTTTTCAAAAGAGGTCATCAAGTGTTTTCTCTAAATTGGTCAACCGTTTTTTAAATGGTGATTCAATCTTTATGGTTAACAGTGTTCTGAAAAATTTCTGGATAAATATGTCAGGTTATAACCATAAAAAACGGTTTTTGAAACCGTAAATTAAAATGGTTTTGTTTTGAAACCATGATCATATTAAATGGTTTGGAAGTTTTAAAAAACCAAGAGTTTGGGTTTGAAGATATGAACCATGTAAAAAATATATATATATATATATATATATATATATATATATATATAATGAACAGAGTTCAATTTGTTCGGCAAGGGTGACTCCTTATGTTGATTATTCCATTGTAATTGATGTTAATCCGGAGAATAAACACATGGATAATGATATATCTCCTGAAGAAATTTATCTCGAGAGAATCATGACCACCAAACATGTATGGTTAGTGGGGACTACTCTCACTTTCAACTTCTCATGTATTTAGGCAAATGATAAATTCAATGGCTTAAATTTATTCGGGATGACATCAGGACATTTTGTTTTGGGATGAATAGCAATGTCCTAAACACACCCCTGATTTCCTTCGATGGTTGGGGAAGAGAAACTTTTCTTGTGATGATCGTATCATGTATTTAATAGAAAGGTACATAAAAGAAGGTAGCACGGTTGGCATAATGGGAATTGCTCATAGAAATGACAATATACTTATGATTGTGCCTCCTCCTGAGCCTTTGACAACCGGATGCTCAATTTTATTTTATTTTTTCTATAAAAGAAAAGTGATTAAATGGTCGAAGAAGACCATGCACATAAAATGTTCATTTTTGGTACTATGTTTCAGAATGTTATTCCTCTCATGTCTTTCGAGAAACAACATTCTAGGGGGCCTGTGTTAACACCAAAAATGAAATATTTGGTCGAACTCATGATTATGTTTTCGACAAGGCAGATGGGTTATTTCGACATGCTGCAATGTGCAAAGAGATTTCGACCAAGAGCATACAGACTTCGACACGCCGTGTTTTCGACAAAGTGATTTAATGTATATTTCATGCATGTGGTTAATGATTGATTTTTGTGGGAAAAGCCTTGGTGAAAGAAAGAAATTCTTGGCATAGACATTGTGTGGAGCGTGACTTAGCAAATACTTTCTTATGCAAGCCAATGTCTACACTTTATTACTATGGACTTGAATACTTTAACGTGGACATGGTGTAGCAACAATAACAAGGCAAAGTCGAACATGCGGTGACAGACAAGACTGAAGTGCTTTGAAGATTATTTCCTAGTGTCTTAGTGCATGGAAATTATTTCCTAGTGTCTTAGGAAGTTATAGGAAGTTATTTCTACTTTTAATATAGACCGTAGGATTTAGTGGTAGTTTTCTCTACAAGGTCTATATATAGCAGTTTGTAATAATAACAATGGGTTGGTTTCTTGATTTCTAAAACTCTGCAACACCCACGCCATGGGAGCAAACGGGTTCAGGAGTGTATGGATTGATAGATTCCAACCACCCTCTACATTCCTGCAATTTAATGTAATTGTTCTTGTTTTACTTTCCTTTTTCTTTTGCATTTCTTTTCATCTTTATTCTATTTCTTTTTCTTTTTAACATGCTCACTTGAGCAATTTTCTATCATGTTGTCATGAGACAACTTGTTATTAAAAGATGTTGGATGCATTTCTGACATTAGTGTTCTTAAAGAATGGATGAAGTGTTGATTGTCTTAAACTGCGAGGCTTGAACGATCCCCCTTTAAAAATACATTTGTCACGATCGATATCGATGAACATTTGAAGTTTACGTTACCAAAAATCGGTGTAAACAAATTGGCACGCCCAGTGGGACAGTTTGTGCTTTTTGTTTATAGTTTTTGTTAGAATTTCTTTTAATTCTGGTTTGTTTTGTTGTGTATGCAATTAAGAAATAAGAAATTGCTTCTTAATATGACACGCGCTAACAACCAAAAGAAAACAAATCCAACATCTTCAAATGAAGATGTGGATCAAGTGACGGTTGAAGATGATGTTCCATCCCCAGGGAATGTTAGAACATCACAGGCTGTTCCAACTAGTAATACAGTCACTCAAACATCGTCTCAGGCCATGCCTTCGATGGCCACAGTAATTTCTCAAGCCATGCCTTCGATGGCTACCCAAACTTCCCATGATTATCCAAATAATACTTCTATTCAAGGAGTTTGGGATCATAGATCAATGCCATATGGTATGCCATCATCATTGATGCAAGGCTTACAAACTAGTGGTAATATGTTTTCAGAGAATTTAAATGTTTCATTACCACAACTTTTTGGTCCTGGGGTATCTACAACATATAGAAGTCCCCAACAAAATTTAACCAACGCTTCTATGGCTGCCATTAGGCAAACTATGGAAGAAACTAATCATGATATGGTTAATATGATGACCCAACAAATTGGTACTGTCATAAATCCTTTAATTCGAGACACCAACACTAGTTATCAACGGTTGTCTGATCAAATGGAAAGAATTGCCAATTTCTTTGGCGCTCCACCAATCCAAAATAACCCATTGCCTCAAAATCGAAATTTGAGGGCAATTGAAATAATTGCTGATGAACCAGTGGTTCGAAATCATGAAAATATTGTCCAACCACAAGTAGTACAACCACAAGTTCAGGCAGAACCTGAAAGGCAACCCATTTTGGTTAACAGAAACCAAGATGCCGATCAAGTGGTTTTACAAGCCCGTCGGAACAATTTCGATGGTCAGAATAATATAGCGGGTATTGTCGAGGCTTTGTTAGCCCAAAATGGTTTTAATATGGGTTTACATAGACCAAATTTTGTGTCTCCTTTGTCTGAGTATGTTTTAGACGCTGAATTGCCTAGAAATTGGAAAATTCCAAAGTTTACCAAATTTGCTGGAGAAACTAATGAATCTACTGTCGAACACATTGCTAGGTTTCTCATGGAAGCAGGAAATATTGCAGAAAATGAAAATTTGAGAATGAAATATTTCCCAAGTTCTTTGACAAAAAATGCTTTTACTTGGTTTACAACTTTACCTCCTCATTCAATTTATAGTTGGAACCAATTAGAAAAAGCCTTTCATGAACAATTTTACATGGGTCAATCTAAGATTAGTTTGAAAGAATTGGCCAGTGTTCGACGTAAAAGTCATGAGTCAATCGATGATTATCTCAATAGGTTTCGTCTCCTTAAGGCTAGATGTTTTACTTCTGTTCCAGAATATGAATTGGTCGAAATGGCTGCTGGTGGCCTCGATTATTCTGTTCGAAAGAAATTAGATACCCAGTACTTAAGAGACATGGCCCAATTGGCAGACAGAGTTCGACAAGTTGAAAGACTTAAAGCTGAAAAAGTTAGAACTCATAACAAATTTCCTAAAAAGGAAAAAATTGCCTATATAGAAACAGGAGATAGTGAACCTGAATTCGATTGGGGTTTAGATATCGTTGAAGACAATGATATAAACCTAGCAGAATTAAAAGATGGGCCTCCATATGCTTGTAAAATGTTGAGGCCATCCAATGGAAAAAATCCTGAAGATCCCAAGAGTGACAAATATCCTTCTAAAACTTATACTTTTGATATTACTAAAAGTGAAGAAATTTTTGATCTTTTAGTTAATGATGGCATAATATTAGTGCCACCTAATATGAAGTTACCTCCTTTGGAACAAAGGAAGAAAAGAGGATTTTGTAAATTCCATGGTTTTTTAGGTCATAACTTATCTCGATGTACTCGTTTCAGGGATTCTGTACAAAAAGCTCTTGATGAAGGGAGGCTGAAATTTGGAGAGAAACCAAAACAGCAAGTGGATGGAGATCCTATGAAAAAGGCAGAGTCCATGTTTGCTGATGTGTCTGCCAATGTGGCAGAATCCATGTTTGCTGGTATTTCTATCAATATGGTGGAAATTTCAGATAATATTGATGCAGAAATGGTTACTGAGGACCATCAAATTGAAGAGCCAGTGGTTACTGAAGATCAATTGGCCAAGGAAATGGAGAAAGCATATCCAAAGGCTGAAGAAGATTTGGTTGATTTCTTAAACCGATGTAAAATATCTAACACCAATGCTATGCTTTGTCCTCGATGCAGTGCAGTGTTCGATAAAGAAGCTGCGAAATCTGTTGAAGGATATCAACCTCAAACAAAACGTAAAGGAGGGTGGTTCGAGAACCGTTCTAAATTTGGCTTTAACAAAAGAGGTGTTCCTTACAAGATGAAAACTTCAGAGAAGTATCAAGTGAAGAATCATAAGAAGACTTTCATTCCTTCATCGAAGTCTCCTATTGATACTTGGGTTTTCTCTGGGGGCAAGAAAACTGGTCATTCTGCGCCTCCAGCACCACCAACAAAATGGGTAAAAAGAGCTGTCAAAGTTCCAGACCAACCAGAGAGTTCTAATCCTAACAAGTATGCTTACAAAAATAACTATAAAGGTAAGAATCCTATGACTAGAACTCAATGGCGCCGTTTTCAACGCCAGAAAAAGGAAGGAGTTTTGAAAGATGTCACTAATGATGACAAAAGTAAGGGAAAACAACCAATAGTTTTCGAAATGGTTAAAAAACCAGCTACTGAAAGAATTTTCCCTCCACTATCTTCTGCTTTAAACATCTCCAAAGGGGATGATGATATTCTAACTTCTACTTTTTCAGATTCTGAACCAAGTCTTGACATTATATGTGTGGTTTCTGTACTACCAATTGAATATGCATATGATGTATCTTCGAAGGCCAATCATGATGATGAATGTGATTTCACTGAGGAAATGGCTCGTCATAGGCCTCTGTGTTATTATGTTATGAACAATGGCTGCATCGAAGATCAACATGCAGTGTTCGAGAAACCTGATGATAACATGAAGCTTCATTTAAAGCCTTTGTTTATTCAAGCTAAATTAAATGGTGTTGGAATTAACAAAGTATTAGTAGATGGTGGTGCTACTGTTAATCTCCTACCACAATCTTTTCTAAGAAAACTTGGTATTTCTGAATGTGATTTGAAACCACATAATGTAGTGCTCACTAATTATGAGGGATCTACTGGACAATCTCTTGGTGCTATCGAACTAGAATTGGTAGTAGGAAGCATAACTAGAGCAACTGTGTTTTTGGTAGTTCCTTCTAAAGCCAATTTCAATGCATTATTAGGAAGGGAATGGATCCATGATGTAGGTGCAGTTCCTTCTACAATGCATCAAAGGATTGTGATTTGGAGGAAAGATGGTTTGGTAGAGAATATTGAGGCTGATCAGAGTTATTATTTCAAAGCTGAAGTTGATAATCAAGATATCAACAAAAAGAACTTTGACAAACAGCTTCAATTTATTGCACCATTCATGGAAAATGATGCATCAAGTTCTATGACTAAAGAAGAGAAATTCTTTGTAAAACTTGCACCAGAATGGGGTTTTCGTTGGAAAACTGCATTTGACGATGACTTCGTAGTGGTGAACAATGAAGATTGCCATGAGAAGATGCCTGTAAAGGAAACAGATTTGCTGAATATCCTTGGTCATCAGTAACCCTCTTGTACGAAGTACTTCTTGTCTTCAGCAAATCTGTTTCCTTTACAGGCATCTTCTCATGGCAATCTTCATTGTTCAAAATGGTTCAAATGGTAACTTGAAATATTTTTTTGTGTTAACACCAAGTTATTATTCAATCTTTTTTGTGTTAACACCAAAAATGAAATATTTGGTCGAACTCATGATTATGTTTTCGACAAGGCAGATGGGTTATTTCGACATGCTGCAATGTGCAAAGAGATTTCGACCAAGAGCATACAGACTTCGACACGCCGTGTTTTCGACAAAGTGATTTAATGTATATTTCATGCATGTGGTTAATGATTGATTTTTGTGGGAAAAGCCTTGGTGAAAGAAAGAAATTCCTGGCATAGACATTGTGTGGAGCGTGACTTAGCAAATACTTTCTTATGCAAGCCAATGTCTACACTTTATTACTATGGACTTGAATACTTTAACGTGGACATGGTGTAGCAACAATAACAAGGCAAAGTCGAACATGCGGTGACAAACAAGACTGAAGTGCTTTGAAGATTATTTCCTAGTGTCTTAGTGCATGGAAATTATTTCCTAGTGTCTTAGGAAGTTATAGGAAGTTATTTCTACTTTTAATATAGACCGTAGGATTTAGTGGTAGTTTTCTCTACAAGGTCTATATATAGCAGTTTGTAATAATAACAATGGGTTGGTTTCTTGATTTCTAAAACTCTGCAACACCCACGCCATGGGAGCAAACGGGTTCAGGAGTGTATGGATTGATAGATTCCAACCACCCTCTACATTCCTGCAATTTAATGTAATTGTTCTTGTTTTACTTTCCTTTTTCTTTTGCATTTCTTTTCATCTTTATTCTATTTCTTTTTCTTTTTAACATGCTCACTTGAGCAATTTTCTATCATGTTGTCATGAGACAACTTGTTATTAAAAGATGTTGGATGCATTTCTGACATTAGTGTTCTTAAAGAATGGATGAAGTGTTGATTGTCTTAAACTGCGAGGCTTGAACGATCCCCCTTTAAAAATACATTTGTCACGATCGATATCGATGAACATTTGAAGTTTACGTTACCAAAAATCGGTGTAAACAAATTGGCACGCCCAGTGGGACTATTTCAAGTTTTGCGCGACCCACAAATCGGTGTTAGCCAATATATTTTACTAGCTGTAATAAATATGGTCAAAGTATAGTTGACCTAGATTTAAAGAAGATTCGAACAGAGTGTTGTATTGAAAGCAAATATGGGTTCGAAGATGGTAGAAGACTTCGATAGAGCAGTTTTCGAAGGTGGTTATCAACAGTTATTCTTTAAGTCAGTTTGTATTTTAAGTTTGTTTTCAAATAAGTAAAACTGTCGACTTGTGGCAGTTGTAGTTTGAATTTCAAAGAAGTGTAGTTATTTCTAGACTTAGTATAAATAGTAGTTTTTCATAGGAAAAACAGGTCACAATTCCATCATACAAACTTACACTCAAAGTATCCGTATGGAAGCGAGAAACGAGTCACAAGTTGCAATGTATGAATCTGTGTACCAACTTTTATTTAATCAATACAATTTACCCTTTTTTCTTTAAGTGTTCTTGCACTTTACTTTGTTAAGTTCGATTGAGTTCAAGTGGATTGAATTCGATTGTTTTTATTGTATTTCTTACATTTTCGACACCAAAAACACAGAATTTCTAACAACAAGAACAAACACAATATGTCCTAAGATTTACTGGTTGATCTTGCAAGTTACCATTTGTAAACCAGCGGTTGTTTACGAAAATCCAACGTAAACAAATTGGCACGCCCAGTGGGACCGTTTGTGCTTTTTGTTTATAGTTTTTGTTAGAATTTCTTTTAATTCTGGTTTGTTTTGTTGTGTATGCAATTAAGAAATAAGAAATTGCTTCTTAATATGACACGCGCTAACAACCAAAAGAAAACAAATCCAACATCTTCAAATGAAGATGTGGATCAAGTGACGGTTGAAGATGATGTTCCATCCCCAGGGAATGTTAGAACATCACAGGCTGTTCCAACTAGTAATACAGTCACTCAAACATCGTCTCAGGCCATGCCTTCGATGGCCACAGTAATTTCTCAAGCCATGCCTTCGATGGCTACCCAAACTTCCCATGATTATCCAAATAATACTTCTATTCAAGGAGTTTGGGACCATAGATCAATGCCATATGGTATGCCATCATCATTGATGCAAGGCTTACAAACTAGTGGTAATATGTTTTCAGAGAATTTAAATGTTTCATTACCACAACTTTTTGGTCCTGGGGTATCTACAACATATAGAAGTCCCCAACAAAATTTAACCAACGCTTCTATGGCTGCCATTAGGCAAACTATGGAAGAAACTAATCATGATATGGTTAATATGATGACCCAACAAATTGGTACTGTCATAAATCCTTTAATTCGAGACACCAACACTAGTTATCAACGGTTGTCTGATCAAATGGAAAGAATTGCCAATTTCTTTGGCGCTCCACCAATCCAAAATAACCCATTGCCTCAAAATCGAAATTTGAGGGCAATTGAAATAATTGCTGATGAACCAGTGGTTCGAAATCATGAAAATATTGTCCAACCACAAGTAGTACAACCACAAGTTCAGGCAGAACCTGAAAGGCAACCCATTTTGGTTAACAGAAACCAAGATGCCGATCAAGTGGTTTTACAAGCCCGTCGGAACAATTTCGATGGTCAGAATAATATAGCGGGTATTGTCGAGGCTTTGTTAGCCCAAAATGGTTTTAATATGGGTTTACATAGACCAAATTTTGTGTCTCCTTTGTCTGAGTATGTTTTAGACGCTGAATTGCCTAGAAATTGGAAAATTCCAAAGTTTACCAAATTTGCTGGAGAAACTAATGAATCTACTGTCGAACACATTGCTAGGTTTCTCATGGAAGCAGGAAATATTGCAGAAAATGAAAATTTGAGAATGAAATATTTCCCAAGTTCTTTGACAAAAAATGCTTTTACTTGGTTTACAACTTTACCTCCTCATTCAATTTATAGTTGGAACCAATTAGAAAAAGCCTTTCATGAACAATTTTACATGGGTCAATCTAAGATTAGTTTGAAAGAATTGGCCAGTGTTCGACGTAAAAGTCATGAGTCAATCGATGATTATCTCAATAGGTTTCGTCTCCTTAAGGCTAGATGTTTTACTTCTGTTCCAGAATATGAATTGGTCGAAATGGCTGCTGGTGGCCTCGATTATTCTGTTCGAAAGAAATTAGATACCCAGTACTTAAGAGACATGGCCCAATTGGCAGACAGAGTTCGACAAGTTGAAAGACTTAAAGCTGAAAAAGTTAGAACTCATAACAAATTTCCTAAAAAGGAAAAAATTGCCTATATAGAAACAGGAGATAGTGAACCTGAATTCGATTGGGGTTTAGATATCGTTGAAGACAATGATATAAACCTAGCAGAATTAAAAGATGGACCTCCATATGCTTGTAAAATGTTGAGGCCATCCAATGGAAAAAATCCTGAAGATCCCAAGAGTGACAAATATCCTTCTAAAACTTATACTTTTGATATTACTAAAAGTGAAGAATTTTTTGATCTTTTAGTTAATGATGGCATAATATTAGTGCCACCTAATATGAAGTTACCTCCTTTGGAACAAAGGAAGAAAAGAGGATTTTGTAAATTCCATGGTTTTTTAGGTCATAACTTATCTCGATGTACTCGTTTCAGGGATTCTGTACAAAAAGCTCTTGATGAAGGGAGGCTGAAATTTGGAGAGAAACCAAAACAGCAAGTGGATGGAGATCCTATGAAAAAGGCAGAGTCCATGTTTGCTGATGTGTCTGCCAATGTGGCAGAATCCATGTTTGCTGGTATTTCTATCAATATGGTGGAAATTTCAGATAATATTGATGCAGAAATGGTTATTGAGGACCATCAAATTGAAGAGCCAGTGGTTACTGAAGATCAATTGGCCAAGGAAATGGAGAAAGCATATCCAAAGGCTGAAGAAGATTTGGTTGATTTCTTAAACCGATGTAAAATATCTAACACCAATGCTATGCTTTGTCCTCGATGCAGTGCAGTGTTCGATAAAGAAGCTGCGAAATCTGTTGAAGGATATCAACCTCAAACAAAACGTAAAGGAGGGTGGTTCGAGAACCGTTCTAAATTTGGCTTTAACAAAAGAGGTGTTCCTTACAAGATGAAAACTTCAGAGAAGTATCAAGTGAAGAATCATAAGAAGACTTTCATTCCTTCATCGAAGTCTCCTATTGATACTTGGGTTTTCTCTGGGGGCAAGAAAACTGGTCATTCTGCGCCTCCAGCACCACCAACAAAATGGGTAAAAAGAGCTGTCAAAGTTCCAGACCAACCAGAGAGTTCTAATCCTAACAAGTATGCTTACAAAAATAACTATAAAGGTAAGAATCCTATGACTAGAACTCAATGGCGCCGTTTTCAACGCCAGAAAAAGGAAGGAGTTTTGAAAGATGTCACTAATGATGACAAAAGTAAGGGAAAACAACCAATAGTTTTCGAAATGGTTAAAAAACCAGCTACTGAAAGAATTTTCCCTCCACTATCTTCTGCTTTAAACATCTCCAAAGGGGATGATGATATTCTAACTTCTACTTTTTCAGATTCTGAACCAAGTCTTGACATTATATGTGTGGTTTCTGTACTACCAATTGAATATGCATATGATGTATCTTCGAAGGCCAATCATGATGATGAATGTGATTTCACTGAGGAAATGGCTCGTCATAGGCCTCTGTGTTATTATGTTATGAACAATGGCTGCATCGAAGATCAACATGCAGTGTTCGAGAAACCTGATGATAACATGAAGCTTCATTTAAAGCCTTTGTTTATTCAAGCTAAATTAAATGGTGTTGGAATTAACAAAGTATTAGTAGATGGTGGTGCTACTGTTAATCTCCTACCACAATCTTTTCTAAGAAAACTTGGTATTTCTGAATGTGATTTGAAACCACATAATGTAGTGCTCACTAATTATGAGGGATCTACTGGACAATCTCTTGGTGCTATCGAACTAGAATTGGTAGTAGGAAGCATAACTAGAGCAACTGTGTTTTTGGTAGTTCCTTCTAAAGCCAATTTCAATGCATTATTAGGAAGGGAATGGATCCATGCTGTAGGTGCAGTTCCTTCTACAATGCATCAAAGGATTGTGATTTGGAGGAAAGATGGTTTGGTAGAGAATATTGAGGCTGATCAGAGTTATTATTTCAAAGCTGAAGTTGATAATCAAGATATCAACAAAAAGAACTTTGACAAACAGCTTCAATTTATTGCACCATTCATGGAAAATGATGCATCAAGTTCTATGACTAAAGAAGAGAAATTCTTTGTAAAACTTGCACCAGAATGGGGTTTTCGTTGGAAAACTGCATTTGACGATGACTTCGTAGTGGTGAACAATGAAGATTGCCATGAGAAGATGCCTGTAAAGGAAACAGATTTGCTGAAGACAAGAAGTACTTCGTACAAGAGGGTTACTGATGACCAAGGATATTCAGCAAATAGAATCTCACCAACTGGGTGGGATATCAATAATTGATCAATGGTTGAGCCCAGCATATGGGAAAAGATTACGGCTTATGTAGCCGAGAAAAACTTCGATTTGGCTGAAACAGCCAAAGAAGAAGAGGTCTTCGATACTTCAGTAGAAAATAATTCTGATGACCTCATTGATGATAAAAAATTAGACTGTATTTACGATGATGAACCTTTGGGTTTTGAAGAAGATCCAATGGGATCTACAATAAAAATGAAGGCCCAAGATCCTCTTGAAGAAGTGGATATAGGAGATGGTTCTGTAAAAAGACCAACATACATAAGTTCAAAGATTCCTAAGAGCTTCAAAGATCGAATTGTGGCGCTTTTGAAAAATTACAAGGATTGCTTTGCTTGGGATTATCATGAAATGCCTGGTTTGAGTAGAAAGGTAGTAGAGTTGCAATTGCCAATCAGGACAGACAAGAAACCAGTGAAGCAAATTCCAAGAAGGTTTGCACCAGAGATTCTACCAAAAATAAAAGAAGAGATAGAAAGACTCCTCAAATGTGGCTTCATCAGACCTGCAAGGTATGTTGATTGGTTAGCTAATGTAGTTCCTGTTAAAAAGAAAAATGGAAGTATAAGAGTTTGTATTGATTTTAGAGATTTAAATCTCGCCACTCCTAAAGATGAATATCCTATGCCAGTAGCAGAAATGTTGGTAGATTCTGCAGCAGGTTTCGAATATTTGAGTATGCTTGATGGTTATTCAGGTTATAATCAAATATTTATTGCTGAAGAAGATGTTTCTAAAACAGCATTTCGATGCCCAGGGGCATTAGGATGTTATGAGTGGATAGTAATGCCATTTGGTCTTAAAAATGCTGGTGCTATATATCAAAGAGCAATGAATTCAATGTTTCATGATTTTATTGAAGATTTTATGCAAATTTACATTGATGATATTGTTGTGAAATCATCTTCTGAAAACAAACACTTAGAACATTTACGTTTATCATTCGAAAGGATGAGACAATATGGATTAAAAATGAATCCATTAAAATGTGCGTTTGGTGTTTGTGCAGGCTATTTTTTAGGGTTTGTTGTCCATAAAAAGGGCATCGAAATCAATCAAAATAAGACTAAAGCTATAATGGAGGCTAAAGCACCCTCTACCAAAAAAGAGTTGCAGTCTTTATTAGGCAAAATAAATTTCCTCAGAAGATTTATCTCTAATCTAAGTGGCAGAGCACAAGCATTCTCGTCATTACTTCGATTAAAGAAAGAGGAAATTTTCAGATGGGAGCCTGAACACCAAAAGGCATTTGAAGACATAAAGTCATATTTATCTAATCCTCCCATTCTTTCACCTTTGTTGAAAGACAAAAAGATGAAGTTATATATAGCATCATCTGAAAGAACTATAGGGAGTATGTTAGCACAAGAGGATGAAAATGGTGTAGAAAGAGCCATTTATTATCTTAGTAGAGTTTTAAGTGATGTTGAAACAATATATCATCCTAGTGAAAAATTATGTCTTTGTTTACATTTCTCATGTATGAAACTTAAGCATTATATAAAGCCTTTTGATGTTTATGTTTATTCCCATTTCGACATTATTAAGCACATGTTATCTAAACCTATTCTGCATAGTAGAGTTGGTAAATGGGCTTTGGCACTCACAGAATATTCTTTAACTTATCAATCTTTGAAAACTGTGAAAGGCCAAATAGTGGCTGATTTTATTGCTGATCATTCCATTGAAGAACCTGTGACTGGGGGCATCGAAACATTTCCATGGACATTATATTTCGACGGGTCTATTCATAAAAATGGTTCTGGAATAGGTATAGTTATTGTTTCACCAACAAATGAGGTAACCAAATATAAATTTCGAATTAGCCAATATTGTTCGAATAATGAGGCAGAATATGAAGCCTTAATAAATGGTTTAGAGATTTTGCTCGAACTGGGGGCAAAATGTTTAATTATTAGAGGTGATTCTGAATTAGTAATAAAGCAAATAACAAAAGAATATAAATGCCTCAAAGAAACTTTGATAATGTATTACACTATAGTTAATGCATTACTTAAACATTTTGTTCAAATTGAAGTTCAACATGTTCCTAGAGCAGAAAATCAAGAAGCTAATGATTTAGCTCAATTAGCTTCTGGGTACAAACTTTCGAAGGAACAAGAGCAAGAAGTTATTGAAATTAAAACAAAGCGTAATTCGATAGACATTGTGTCTAACAAATTGTTAAGACCAAAACTTGGGGGCATGGAAGCATCTCAAGGATACCTTCAGAGTGCAAAATTTTCTGAAATTTTGGTCATTAACAATTTGGATGATGATGATTGGCGAAAACCCATAGTCAATTTTTTGGAAGATCCAGATGGCACAACTTGTAGAAAAGTCAAATATAGAGCCTTGAGTTATGTGATAATAGGCAATGAATTATTTAAAAAGACTCCAGAAGGAGTTTTACTTAAATGCCTTAGTGAAGCAGAAGCATATTTGGCTGTATCGAATACTCATAGTGGTGCTTGTGGTACACATCAAGCAGGCCATAAAATAAAATGGCTTTTGTTTCGACAAGGTGTTTATTGGCCAACCATGTTAAAAGATTGCATAAATTTTGCTAAAGGTTGTAAAGAATGTCAAGAACATGCTGGAATTCAAAAAGTACCAGCTAGTGAATTACATTCAATAGTGAAGCCTTGGCCATTCAGAGGATGGGCTTTAGATGTAATTGGGGAAATCAAACCTAAGTCATCCAAAGGCTACAAATATATTCTGGTTGGAATAGATTATTTCACTAAATGGATAGAAGCTGTTCCACTAAAAGATGTTACTCAAGATGAAGTTATAAACTTCATTCAAAAATTTATTATTTATAGATTTGGCATACCAGAAACTATTACTACAGATCAAGGATCTGTATTTACTGGTCGAAAGATGGTAAAATTTGCTGAAGAAATAGGTTATAAATTGTTAACTTCAACACCATATTATGCTCAGGCAAATGGTCAGGTAGAAGCAGCAAATAAGAATTTGATTACTATAATCAAAAGAAAAGCTAGCCAAAAGAAAAAACCCAAAGAATGGCATGAGTTTCTTTATGAAGCTTTATGGGCAGTTCGAACTTCTCCTAAAGAATCTATAAATACTACTCCTTTTCGATTAACATTTGGCCATGATGCTGTATTGCCAACAGAAATCTTACTTCAATCTACTCGAATTCAAAGACAAATCGAAATTCCAACAAATCAATATTTGGATATGATGTTGGATGAATTAGTAGATATTGATGAAGAAAGATTAATGGCTTTAGAAGTGCTTACAAAGCAAAAAGAAAGAATAGCAAAAGCCTATAACAAAAGAGTTAAATCGAAATTATTCCTGCAAGGGGACTTAGTTTGGAAAGTTATCTTGCCGATGGATAAAAAGGATCGATGTTTAGGAAAATGGTCTCCTAGTTGGGAAGGACCATGGAAAATTCTAAGAGTTTTTTCGAATAATGCGTATGAGATCGAAGAACTACAAGAAGATCAGAGAATTATACGCATAAACGGTAAATATTTGAAAAAATATAAACCGATGTTACAAGAAATTAAAATTACACAAGAGTAATTTGATTCGAAATAAAAACTTGGCATTAATTTAAAAATGCCAACTGATGGGCAGGTTACATCGAAATGCTTAAAATGGAAAAACCATTACAAAAGAAAACACAAAGTACTTAAAGATTAAAAAGCATTTAAAGATGGTTTTCACCATTCAGTTACAATCCCAAAACGATCGAGAAACCAGCGAATTTCTGTATCGAGACGACACCTGAAGCAAGCATTGACCAAGTAGTATTCATGATCTGGCCCAGGTAGAAGTGCATACCAGCCTCCAATTCTCCCATCTCCTGCACAGTTGTGGTAGTTGTTGCAAAAACGACGCCTAGTAAGCCAAATAGGCATGGGCCTATTCCACCAAGGACAGCGAAATCGATAAGTTGAAGTTCCTCCCAAAATGTCGCTTCGAAATTCTGCCAATCGATGTGTCCATACAAGATCTTCGAAGTCTTCGAGGATGTTTTCTGGCATAGGCATGGAGAGCGCATTGATGAGAAGACGATAGTACTTTGCACTCAGAGAGTCAGTGGCGTTGATAGCAGTAGTAAGGAGACGTTTCATTTCTTCAATGGTTGGATTAGCATCCAACATGTGTTGAGTGCTTCGAAGAATACAGAACATGGCGTTGCCATGATTCCATAGTCTAAGTTTAAAAGCAAACTTAGAATGAGCCACCATAGCATTGTTGTACCATTCATTGGGGTCGTAGAGAAAGTAGAGGACATCATTTCCAAAAGCCTTAGAAACTTCAGAATCCTCACTGACACGCCAATGCCTGCTATTGGTATGGCGAAAGGCGAAAAGATCTTTCCTGCTTTGAGCAGCAATCTTTGCAGCAATCTTGACTAAAAGATCATCACTCAGATTATCAATGGTGGTCATGATGATTTAAGAAAGAAAAAGCTTTGAGTAAGAAGGATTTTTCAAACGAAGACGAAACAAAGAAATGAGTGATTTTTATAAAAAAGGAAAATCATATTTATAGTGGAAGGAAGTTGAAAGAAGTGGCTCAATCAGACGGTTCTTCTTACTTTGAAGATGATGACACGTGGGAACAGTTATTCCAATGGCCAATGGTTACTTAACTTTGTAACCTGAGGGAAGTTTTAAAGGTTTTCTTTTAAAAAGGATTTATCTGTGTTAAAAGGTCATTTATTGGTTTTATTTCTTTTCAACTTCCTAGACAAGTTTAACTTGTTGGGTTAAACAAAAAAGTTACTTTTTTGTTTCCTCATCATTAATATGTCTTGGAAATTGTGCCAATCTTGTTTGGATTTAAATAAAATTTGAATTCGATATAAGAGAATAAGAAAGGAATTTCGATGATTGAAAAGAAATTGTCGTTCAAAATAGAAAATGGTCCACAGATTGTTATAAAGACATTACAGACCAAGATATTCGATAAGGCTGAAATAAAATAAAAGTCTTAGAGAATAAAATAGAAACAGAACTAAATCTCAAATGATGAGATGAGTTTCCCGATTTGGCTTTTGTATTCAGCCAGTTGAGTATCGAGAGCATGGTTGTCACTTGCAAGTTGAGCAATGGTAGACTCTAGTTCCTTGGAGAGCTTGAATTTGTTAACAGCTTCATTGGCTTCTTGATTTCTGGCTTCATCCTTAGCCAAAATTTCAGCTTTCTGAGCTTCCAACTCTTTAATCTTGGCATCGATGTCAACCACTTGCTGCTTTGCATTGTTTCTCTCTTGCTGAAGAGTTTCAAATTTCTCTTGGAAAGATGACAGTTCGATCACAATTTGATCATGATGCGCTTTCTTCTCTTCCATTTGAGCTTGATCAATTTTTCTCTTCTGGAAGTTTTGATTAGCACTCTCCAACATTGGTTCAAGATAATTAAACAGGTTTCGAAATTTCCAACCAGTTGGGAGAGCACCAAGCTTTTCGAATAAACTCCTGATTTCAGCAAGAGCTCCAGCATCCTTTTCAATCAACTCTAGCAAGTCGGCTTCGATGATCCTCTTTTGAAATTCTGCTAGCAGGTTGTTCTTTGAAGTCTCAGAGGGATTTCCCTTGGATGAATCAGAAGTTTGGCCAGTACTAGTTGAGAAAAGAGTATTACTCTTAGCTATCAAAGCAAAAGCATTGAAAGGATCATCTTTGGCCAATCGATCGATTTCTTCTAGATCGATCATAGGAGTATCTTGTTGAGCAATCATCTCTGCATCACCAGGAGCATTTTGTCGAGTAGTTATTTTTGTATCTTCAGTAGCAAAGTTTGATACATTATCTCCAAGGGTGGGTGCAAAATGAGATTGGTCATTGTTGAGTGATTCATCATTTACCAAGTCATCAGTGGGTGTTTCTGTTTGTTGTTGTTGAGGAAGATCCACTTTAAGACCTTCTGGACTGCTAGCATCATCATGCTCATCTTCTTTGTCTTCAGCAATTGGTGAAGTGGTCTTCGAAGAAGGAAGAACTTGCCCATGTTGTGATGGATTAGTTTGTTCTTGTTCGATACCCTAAAAAGAATAAGATAAATGCTTAAAACAAGACATTTAGAAATATTTCGTATAAAATATGGTTTCGATAAAATACCTTCGAACCATTATCACCAACATGTGAATGAGCACTAGAATGAGAAGTCTTTCGAAGACGTTTGAATGGTTTAGATGGTGAGATGGGGGGAGAACCTTCAGAAGCTTCCACTTCGACTTCCTTTTCTTGGACAAGTGATATTTGTTCCTGTTTTCTTTTCCTTCTTCCTTCAGTATTGACTTTGGGAAGTGTTACTTTGGAAGCTTCGATCTGTTCTTTAGTTATCTCCACCTCGCTATCATCATCAGAGAGATCGACAGTTGCTTGTTCTTTCTTGTTCTTCGATCTAGAAGGTCCTTTTGATGAAGTTGTTTTCACTTTGGGTTCCTTTGATTTAGGAGGTTCCTTCGATGCAGCCTCAGATTTCTTCGATTCAACTTCTTTAGTTTGGGAAGCTTTCTTTTTCTTCTTGTCAGACTTGCTTTTCGAAGTGTTCTGGGTGCTGGCATCATCGAGCTTTGCTTCTCCTAGAGTTAAAGGCAAAGCTGAAATATGTGATTATACAGATAAGTACTATTTCTTCTAA
Source organism: Medicago sativa (assembly GCF_051527215.1). NCBI lineage: Eukaryota > Viridiplantae > Streptophyta > Magnoliopsida > Fabales > Fabaceae > Medicago > Medicago sativa. The sequence continues at coordinate 3,391,732 of NC_140751.1, read as the reverse complement.
AAATAGTATTAATATATTTTAATAAAAGAAAAAATCATACCCATGATACTGGGAGTTTCGATTCGAACTTGGGATAATTCATAGCCAAGTTCACCATTATATTGGTATAAATTGCATTTAGCATAGGTTACTAAATTATTCTGTGGGAATTTGAAATTATAAAGTAACCATTTTGGGTATGGTGGCCTAAAGGCCAAAGCAAGATTACAAGATGGAAGTCTTGCTAGTCTCATTTTCTTTTCTAAAACATAAAGATATTTATTGGGTGTTCTGGGGGGAAAAATTGTTTCTGGAATTTTTTCTCGAACTTTATCTCTCAAAGTTTGAGCAGCATAATATACTGTCCTCTTTGGATGTAAAGGGTCATATGCTGTTTGATAATATCTTTGAAATTGCTGAATTTCTTTAATGTGCGTACCTCTAGTCTTCTTGTCTTTGTTCTGCAAAGTGTGAAAAGTACTGGTCAGTTGAGGCAGCAATTCATCAGGATTCCCTCGATTGGATTGGCGTGTGTAATAATTTCGCCACCATCGAAAGAATGCTTCAGAGCATGCAAATGATGTTGAGAAATATGTAGGCTCGAACACAGTTGTTCTCCTGGCTTGAATTATGGATTTCCACACAGGTTCGATCAGAGGAATTTTCCATTCACTTATACTTTTGAACAAAGAGCTGGGTTTCGATTGAACCATACCAAACTGTCTAGCTACATGGTTAGGTTGATAACCATATACTCCATAAGGGCTACCAGGTGTAAGTCTGCTAGATAGATAGGTAGGGGTCAAATAAGCTTCCCATATAGCATTGATTTCTGTTTTGTTGGCTGTTTTCGAAGTAGTGGGAAAGTCCTCTTTGAACCAGTTAGGTCCATATTTCCTAGTGGTAAATGGTGCCATCATAGGGGTGAAAATGGGACAATCAAGCAGGGTTTCATAAGCATTCTCAAAAAGTTGTTGTGATGACTTGTTCCCATCGGGGTGAAACATAGCTAAGCCTATACCTTCAGTGGTCTTTTCTGAGTATGCTGATGTGTAAGAGGAAGGTAGGATCGAAGCAAGTTTTGATCCAAAAATGGCTAAAAGCCATAGTTGGAACAACCATATGGGTCCTGATACAACTAAATTCCCACCAGTTTGGGGATAATCTCTAAGATTATTAGTTGTATGGTTAAGGGTTTCATATAAAGAACCTAGAATCAGTTTGCTTAAACAAATATCTGTTCCTTCATGTAACTGACTAGCTAGACACATGAATTTCTTAGGGACTTGTACTGACCTTGAGCAAAAAACATGCATAGATAACCAGTAGGTCAAGAAAGCTACATGTTCATCTGCAGATACTTCAGCACATTTGGTATCATGGTTGTTAGCTATAAACAAACCATAGGCAGGGCTATCGAAATTTACTGAGTATTGAGAGGTGGTAACATCTGGATTAAAGGTGTATCCAGTTGGTTTTAAGCTAGTAAGGCCAGCCACATCTAAAAGGGTAGGAGTGAGCATTCCACATTTCAAGTGAAGGCTGTTGTTCGATGGGTTCCAAAAATGTAAAGCAGCAAATATCAATTCATTATGGTATTTTGGACCATATCGAGATATTTGGATGAGATCAAAAATCCCTTTCTCCTTCCAGAATTGTCCCTTTTGTTTTTGAACTTTGTCTAACCAAGCAATGTATTCTGGATAAGTTTTTGGTTCAGTCCTAATTTTGGATTTTACAAAACTTAGGTCAAAAGGACCTTTTGTGAAAATTAAAGGAGGTTGAGTTTCAATACATGGGAAAAGAGAGTTAATCTCTGGAGTTTCAGGTTCTAGAGAAATGGGGCCTAAGAATGCATGTGGAGTATCAGTACAAGGGATGATTACCTGGGTTTTCCAGATAGCTTTTTCAGCTTCATTGATCTCTGGTTCGTTCATAAAAGCAGGAGCAGCACTGGCGATTTCTTTAGTAAAATCAATGGGTTCTTCGCGATTCACATGAGAAGTTCCTACTGCGTTCGTCATTGTTTAAGTGTTTTTGTGAGAGGTTGATGAATAGTGAAGATTTCGTGTTTAAAGATAGGAGTTGCAGAAAATTCAAAGTTTTTTCTTCGAGAGAATTTTTGGCGGAGAAGAGGAACAGTGAAAGTGAAAATGAAATGGTGAAAAGTGAGAAGAGTAAAGGTGAGTTTGTTTCTATATAGACCTTTGATCATGACACATGTCAAGATCTTATTTTGACAGTTTTACCATTAAAGTGTTGTCTTTTCCAATGTTAGAGAACGTGGCCCACTAACTAAGATTGTGGGGTCAGTATTTAAAGGAAATTTGAATTAATTTTTGAATTAAATACTGACATCATTCATTTCGATGGAGAATGTTAGTTATTTTTTTCAAAAACGTCTTTTTCTTCTTCGGTGAAATCGAAAATGGCGTTTCTGGGGGGCAATTTGTTAGCCAATATATTTTACTAGCTGTAATAAATATGGTCAAAGTATAGTTGACCTAGATTTAAAGAAGATTCGAACAGAGTGTTGTATTGAAAGCAAATATGGGTTCGAAGATGGTAGAAGACTTCGATAGAGCAGTTTTCGAAGGTGGTTATCAACAGTTATTCTTTAAGTCAGTTTGTATTTTAAGTTTGTTTTCAAATAAGTAAAACTGTCGACTTGTGGCAGTTGTAGTTTGAATTTCAAAGAAGTGTAGTTATTTCTAGACTTAGTATAAATAGTAGTTTTTCATAGGAAAAACGGGTCACAATTCCATCATACAAACTTACACTCAAAGTATCCGTATGGAAGCGAGAAACGAGTCACAAGTTGCAATGTATGAATCTGTGTACCAACTTTTATTTAATCAATACAATTTACCCTTTTTTCTTTAAGTGTTCTTGCACTTTACTTTGTTAAGTTCGATTGAGTTCAAGTGGATTGAATTCGATTGTTTTTATTGTATTTCTTACATTTTCGACACCAAAAACACAGAATTTCTAACAACAAGAACAAACACAATATGTCCTAAGATTTACTGGTTGATCTTGCAAGTTACCATTTGTAAACCAGCGGTTGTTTACGAAAATCCAACGTAAACAATGGGTTAGGCCCATTAAGGTTTGAGAGATAAGCCTAATTAAGTGAACCTATATAAACTAATGTTAGTAGAGAAATAGGGTTTTTTCCACAACATTTTTCATTTGAGAAGAAAAGAGATAGAGGCTAGAAGGAAGAACAAGAACAAGGGTTAGAGGCAAGAGAGGATTCATCATCTAGGAGCTAAATTGAAGCTTGGGTTAGATAGTCTTGGTGCTAGAGGTAAGAGGGTTAGAATTCAACCATAATTCATAACTTTTTCTTTCTTACCCATTTTTATGAAATTGATGAATTGAATCTAATTGTTGTAAATTCGTGCATGATTGTTGTTGTTATGTTTGAGAACATGATTTATATGATAATTGCAAGCTAGTATGTGAATTAACATGTTGAAATGCATAATTGTGGGTAAATTGTGTTCTTGAGCAAAAATTGATGAAGAATGAAGTTGTGGTTGTTGAATTGTTGATGAATTCATGTTCAAATGTTGTTGTTGTTTTAACATGTGTTGTTGATGAATTGATGCAATGGGTATCATTGAAATGATGAATTATGATGAGATTTGTTGTTGTTGTTCAAGTTGGTGAAGTTTGTGTTAAGTTGTTCATGTGAAGGACCCAAATGAAATTTTGATATATGAGGTTGTTGACTGAGTTCTTGATGTTTTTGGATGAATTGGAATTGGTAGAATTTCTGTTTTCATATTGTGGTTGTGTTAGTCGAGTTGTTTGGGAGAAAACGGGTTTTTCGTGTGAAATGTCGGTGTTTAAGCGGTTTTGCAAAGAAAATGATTATGTGAGATTTGGGAGAAATGATTTTGGGATGGTTGAAACTTGAATTTATCTGTATATTATGATAGAGCTAAGTGTCAGGAGCGTATAGGCGAAAACGGCATCGAAAACGAAGTAACGGTTTGATTTTTATGCGCGAAAACGTGAAGGTTAAAAAAATCTGCTACTGTTAAGAAGCGCTATCGTTCAGAAGCGCTACTGTTCAGAAGCGAACCAGTTCAGAAGCGATCCTGATCAGAAGCTGATCCAGATCAGAAGCTGATCCTGATCAGAAGCTGACCCAGATCAGAAGCTGATCCAGATCAGAAGCCAGCACTCCTGTTCTGTGTTCTTGCGTCTTTTTCTCACATTTCTGTTTTGATTTGGCTTTTGACGTAAACATGAAAGTTGTAGATAATTTTGTTAGCTTTCCAGAGGCTTTGGTTTGACTTGCAAATGATTTTTGGTTTGTGAGTTATGAGGAAAATACTCCAAGGTGGTCTTAGGAAAATTTTACGAAAAATCCGCATAACTATTTCTAAGTCGACCCAAACTCTGTGGAATGTTTCTTAACTTCAAACTTATGTTCTATAAGTTCAATTAAGGTGTTTTAGAGTATTCAACTGATGGTGGGATGGATCTAACTTGTTTTGATTCGAAAATGGAAATTTCTTGAAAAGTGATAAAGTGAGACGAATTTTGTGATTTTCATGATTTCGTCGCATTTGGCCGGTGAAACGTAATGGTATCCTCTACTGTACTTATAAGTAGCCTAGAGGTATACTTAGTTGAGGCATTGAATCTTGTTTACTTAGTTTTGAATTAATTGATTCAATTAATTTTAAGTTTTGACTTTGAGAGACGAACTTGACTAAAGATGACTTTTGAGAACCAATTGATTGTGAATCCTTTATGGGGAATTGTTATATGATATGTGAAGATGATTGGTGGTGCATTTATGTGACAACTTTATGTTGTGTGATTTTTGATGTTGTTGGTGATTGTATATGTGTTAATTGGTGATGAATTGTTGATGATTGCATATATACATGTATTGGTGATGATGAGGTGATTATTGTTTGTGTGAACATATGCATTTGTAGTTGAGTCATATGTTCATGCATTCATGACTGATGGTGGTGGATTTTATATCCAAGACTGATGGTGGCGGATTTTATATCCAATTGAGGTGAGTACGATGTTTTTGTTGCATCGAAGGTGACGACCTTGAGGTGTTTTGGTACCACATGCATCTAGAGAAGAGTCTAGAACATTGCATGCATTTGAATAATTGATGAGTTGTGTCATAATTGAATATATGACTTGGTGAATTTGTGTATTGGTGAAATTTGGTGAATGTTGTGATTGTGTGGATTGTTGTATATGTACATTTGTGAATTTTGTGGATGGTTGTGACTAATTGTATTATGCTCTAATTGCATGTCTTAATTGTTTGTGCTTATACACTTGGTGAATCAATTGATGATGGTTATTTTAATAATAATGATGAGGTGAGATTTGTATATGTATATATACATATATGATGTGGTGATGTTCTTTGCTAATGATGATGGCTTGCTTATAACTTCGATATGACGAATTGTACTTGTTGAGATAAGCATGCTAGATGAGTAATGAAGTGAGTAATGTTTTCATTGATTGATGTTGATAAATGATGAGCTTTTGTTGATGACTTGATTAGAGGTTGAATATGCATGGTATGCTATGATAATAATGTGATAGCTTGAAATGTAAGTGATGGGGGATAATAATGATCATGTGATGCTAGTGTTCTAGGAGGGAGGGTTATGTATATGTGATACGTGTATGATACACTTGTTGATATGAACTTGGAATGATTGTATGGAATGGTTTGAATGGTATGAGAATCATGAATACTGTGAATACATGTATGATTTGTTATTTTGTATTCTTGAATATATCTTTCATTTCCAATGTTCTTGTTTAAATCTTTTATGGATTATGATGATGTAATGCTAACCCTCAGTGGTCTGTGGTGGACCGCCTACCTCTCTGTATGGATGGGTAGACGGCGTGCAGGATGCTTAGTTGTTGCTTGTTGATGCCGAGGAGTGGAGTTCCTCTTTTTCATGCAAGTGTCTAGATTAGGGCTCTGATCTAGGATAGTCCTTGCATGTTGTTTCATTTTGACTATGTATCTTGGAGTTGTTGATATATTATGTTATTTGGGATTTGGAGAATACAATTGTATTTTGTTGAGATCTGGAGATGTTTTATGATTTTTAAGTATGTCCGCTGCTATGTTGTGTAACATGATCTTTATGCATGTATGATTTGTGGTTTATTCGGAGACGTAGCATCTATTTCTAGAATATTTCTGATGTATTCGCGCGTTTTACCGCTTAATAGAAATAGGGTGTTACAAGTTGGTATCAGAGCCTGGTTGGTCTTGTCCAGACCAGAACCCGTTGATTTCCCTGTTTGTATGCGACATGTACGGAAGTACTGTCGGTACTTGTTGTGTTGTTTCGTTCTTTTAGGTGGGTTTGAGCTTAGTGGGGGAGTAGCAAGTTGCTTCAGGTTTGTTAGGTCTGGCAAGGGAAGGTATCTTTGGCTGCGGAGGCTCAGTTGGTTGTGGTTTGTGTTAAGGTTTATGTTGATTTTGAGTTGGATCTTGTGTGTCTTCCGTTGAAGCATATGGACGTTATTTTTGGTATGGATTGGATGTTGACTTTTGGTGTTAACATTAATTGTTTGACCAAGAGTGTAACGTTTTCTAAGCCGGTAGTTGAGGAAGGTAGAAGGTTCTTGACCGCGGAGCAAGTGAAGAAGTCATTGGATGATGAAGCTAGTGTGTTCATGATGTTTGCTTCCTTGAAGGAGAGTAGTGAGAAAGGAGTTGGTGATTTGCCGGTAGTGCAAGAGTTTCCAGAAGTTTTTCCGGACGACATTACCGAGTTACCGCCGAAGAGGGAAGTTGAGTTTGCAATTGATTTGGTGCCTGGAACGAGTCCTATTTCGATTGCGCCGTATCGGATGTCTGCATCAGAGTTGGGAGAGTTGAAGAAGCAGTTGGAAGAATTGTTGGAGAAACAGTTTATCAGGCCAAGTGTTTCGCCGTGGGGAGCTCCTGTGTTGTTGGTTAAGAAGAAGGATGGTAGCATGAGATTGTGTGTGGATTATCGGCAGTTGAACAAGGTGACAATCAAGAATCGGTATCTGCTTCCGAGGATTGACGATTTGATGGATCAGTTGGTTGGTGCAGAAGTGTTCAGCAAAATTGATTTGAGGTCAGGATATCATCAGATTAGAGTAAAGGCGGAAGATATATCCAAAACTGCGTTCAGAACGAGGTATGGACACTATGAGTATTCTGTGATGCCATTTGGAGTGTCCAATGCGCCAGGTGTCTTCATGGAATACATGAATAGGATATTTCATCCTTTTCTGGACCGTTTTGTGGTGGTATTTATAGATGATATTTTGGTATATTCGAAGTCTGAAGAAGAACATGCCGAGCATTTGAGGATTGTGTTGGGAGTGTTGAAGGAGAAGAGGTTGTTTGCTAAGTTGTCGAAGTGTGAGTTTTGGTTGCGGGAAGTGAGTTTCCTTGGTCATGTGATTTCTAAAGGTGGCATTGCGGTGGATCCGTCGAAGGTTGATGCAGTGTTGCAATGGGAATCACCTAAGTCTGTTTTTGAAGTTAGAAGCTTTCTTGGATTGGCAGGTTATTATCGGAGGTTCATTGAAGGATTCTCTAAGTTGGTGTTGCCATTGACGCAGTTGACTCGGAAAGGACAAGCTTATGTTTGGGATGCTAAGTGTGAGAAGAGTTTCCAAGAGTTGAAGAAGAGGTTGACTTCAGCTCCAGTGTTGATTTTGCCGAATCCGAAGGAATCTTTTGTTGTGTATTGTGATGCTTCTAAGATGGGGCTTGGTGGTGTGCTTATGCAGAATCGGCAGGTTGTGGCTTATGCTTCAAGGCAGTTGAAAGTGCATGAGAAGAATTATCCGACTCATGACTTAGAATTAGCGGTTGTCGTGTATGTGCTGAAGATTTGGAGGCATTATCTGTATGGTTCTAAGTTTGATGTGTTCAGTGATCATAAGAGTTTGAAGTATCTGTTTGACCAAAAGGAGTTGAATATGAGGCAGAGAAGGTGGTTGGAGTATCTTAAGGATTTTGAGTTCCAGTTGAGTTATCACCCTGGAAAGGCTAATGTTGTTGCTGATGCTTTGAGCAGGAAGTCGTTGCATATGTCTTCTTTGATGGTTAAAGAGTTAGAGTTGATTGAGCAGTTTCGAGATTTGAGTTTGGTTAGTGAGTTGACACTGAATGGTGTGAGGTTGGGAATGTTGAAGTTAACAAGTAATATTTTGGAGGAGATTAAGAATGGTCAGAAGGAGGATTTGGAACTTGTAGATCGAGTGGTGTTGGTTAACCAAGGTAAGGGTGGAGACTTCAGGTTGGATGAGAACGATGTTTTGATGTTTCGTGATCGTGTTTGTGTACCAAGTGTTCTTGAGCTTAAGAGGCAGATTTTGGAAGAAGGTCACAGAAGTAGTTTGAGTATTCATCCCGGAGCGACTAAGATGTATCAGGATTTGAAGAAGTTGTTTTGGTGGTCTGGAATGAAGAAAGAGATCGCAGAGTTTGTGTATGCTTGTTTGGTTTGTAAGAAGTCTAAGATTGAACATCAGAAACCGTCGGGTTTGATGCAACCGTTGTTTGTGCCAGAGTGGAAGTGGGATAGTATATCGATGGACTTTGTTGGAGCGTTGCCGAAGACTGTTAAGGGTTTTGACTCCATTTGGGTGATTGTTGATCGGTTGACAAAGTCGGCACATTTTGTTCCTATTAAGACTGGTATGTCTGTGGCTAAGTTGGCTGAGATCTACATTGAGCAGATTGTTAGATTGCATGGTGTTCCTTCTAGTATTGTGTCGGATCGGGATCCGAGGTTTACTTCTAAGTTTTGGGAGAGTTTGCAAGATGCTTTGGGAACTAAGTTGAGGTTGAGTTCTGCTTATCATCCTCAGACTGATGGTCAGACGGAGAGGACTATTCAGAGTTTGGAAGATCTGTTGAGAGCTTGTGTGTTGGAGCAAGGTGTCAGTTGGATTGAATGTTTACCGTTGATTGAGTTCACTTACAACAACAGTTTTCATTCTAGTATCGGGATGGCACTGTTTGAGGCTTTGTATGGTCGGAGGTGTAGAACTCCGTTGTGTTGGTATGAGTCAGGTGAGGGTGCCTTGTTAGGACCGGAAGTGGTGCAAGAAACTATGAAAAAGGTTAAGATGATTCAAGAGAAGATGAAAGCGCCTCAGAGTAGACAGAAGAGTTATCATGATAAGAGGAGGAAGGATATTGAGTTTCAGGTTGGTGATCATGTGTTTTTGAGAGTAAATCCTGTAACTGGTGTTGGACGTGCTTTGAAGTGTCGGAAGTTGACTCCTCGTTTTGTTGGACCGTTTGAGATTGTTGAGAAGGTAGGGGTTGTAGCGTATCGGATTGCGTTACCGCCATCTTTGTCGAATCTTCATGATGTGTTTCATGTGTCTCAGTTGAGGAAATATGTGTATGATGCGTCTCATGTGATTCAAGTGGATGATTTGGAAGTTAGAGATAATTTGACTGTTGAGACTTGGCCAGTTAGGATTGAGGATCGTGAAGTCAAGCGTCTGCGTGGCAAGGAGATTGTTTTGGTTAAAGTGATTTGGGTTGGACCGACGGGTGAGTGTGCCACTTGGGAATCGGAGAGTAGGATGAAGGTTTCGTATCCGGAGTTGTTTCCTTCAGGTAATTTTCGAGGGCGAAAATTCTTTTAGTGGGGAAGAGTTGTAACAGCCCGATTTTTCGCTAGATTTATTTTATTATTTATTTATGTGTGTTGTGTGTGCTATTATGTGATTATTTGCATCTGTGTGTATTTTTGGTTGGGAATTGTAGAATTCGGTGTAGAAGGGTATTTTAGTCATTTTGGACTTAGGGGCATTTTGGTCATTTTGAGAGTAGGGGTAATTTTGTAAATTAGTTGAGGACTATTTTTAGTGCTTAGTAAGAGTATTATTTTACCAAGTTACTAGAGAGCGTAGTAATTATTTTATTTACCGGTAAGTGACCGTTAGTGATGTATTTTACCGTTAAGAGAGTAATAACATATTTGAGGTTGGAATAGAAATGGGTTAGGCCCATTAAGGTTTGAGAGATAAGCCCAATTAAGTGAACCTATATAAACTAATGTTAGTAGAGAAATAGGGTTTTTTCCACAACATTTTTCATTTGAGAAGAAAAGAGATAGAGGCTAGAAGGAAGAACAAGAACAAGGGTTAGAGGCAAGAGAGGATTCATCATCTAGGAGCTAAATTGAAGCTTGGGTTAGAGAGTCTTGGTGCTAGAGGTAAGAGGGTTAGAATTCAACCATAATTCATAACTTTTTCTTTCTTACCCATTTTTATGAAATTGATGAATTGAATCTAATTGTTGTAAATTCGTGCATGATTGTTGTTGTTATGTTTGAGAACATGATTTATATGATAATTGCAAGCTAGTATGTGAATTAACATGTTGAAATGCATAATTGTGGGTAAATTGTGTTCTTGAGCAAAAATTGATGAAGAATGAAGTTGTGGTTGTTGAATTGTTGATGAATTCATGTTCAAATGTTGTTGTTGTTGTTTTAACATGTGTTGTTGATGAATTGATGCAATGGGTATCATTGAAATTATGAATTATGATGAGATTTGTTGTTGTTGTTCAAATTGGTGAAGTTTGTGTTAAGTTGTTCATGTGAAGGACCCAAATGAAATTTTGATATATGAGGTTGTTGACTGAGTTTTTGATGTTTTTGGATGAATTGGAATTGGTAGAATTTCTGTTTTCATATTGTGATTGTGTTAGTCGAGTTGTTTGGGAGAAAACGGGTTTTTCGTGTGAAATGTCGGTGTTTAAGCGGTTTTGCAAAGAAAATGATTATGTGAGGTTTGGGAGAAATGATTTTGGGATGGTTGAAACTTGAATTTATCTGTATATTATGATAGAGCTAAGTGTCAGGAGCGTATAGGCGAAAACGGCATCGTAAACGGATTAACGGTTTGGTTTTTATGCGCGAAAACGTGAAGGTTTAAAAAAAAAAAATTTGCTACTGTTCAGAAGCGCTACTGTTCAGAAGCATCGTTCAGAAGCGCTACAGTTCAGAAGCGAACAAGTTCAGAAGCGAACCAGATCAGAAGCGATCCTGATCAGAAGCTGATCCAGATCAGAAGCCAGCACTCCTGTTCTGTGTTCTTGCGTCTTTTTCTCACATTTCTGTTTTGATTTGGCTTTTGACGTAAACATGAAAGTTGTAGATAATTTTGTTAGCTTTCCAGAGGCTTTGGTTTGACTTGCAAATGATTTTTGGTTTGTGAGTTATGAGGAAAATACTCCAAGGTGGTCTTAGGAAAATTTTACGAAAAATCCGCATAACTATTTCTAAGTCGACCCAAACTCTGTGGAATGTTTCTTAACTTCAAACTTATGTTCTATAATTTCAATTAAGGTGTTTTAGAGTATTCAACTGATGGTGGGATGGATCTAACTTGTTTTGATTCGAAAATGGAAATTTCTTGAAAAGTGATAATGTGAGACGAATTTTGTGATTTTCATGATTTCGTCGCATTTGGCCGGTGAAACGTAATGGTATCCTCTACTGTACTTATAAGTAGCCTAGAGGTATACTTAGTTGAGGCATTGAATCTTGTTTACTTAGTTTTGAATTAATTGATTCAATTAATTTTAAGTTTTGACTTTGAGAGACGAACTTGACTAAAGATGACTTTTGAGAACCAATTGATTGTGAATCCTTTATGGGGAATTGTTATATGATATGTGAAGATGATTGGTGGTGCATTTATGTGACAACTTTATGTTGTGTGATTTTTGATGTTGTTGGTGATTGTATATGTGTTAATTGGTGATGAATTGTTGATGATTGCATATATACATGTATTGGTGATGATGAGGTGATTATTGTTTGTGTGAACATATGCATTTGTAGTTGAGTCATATGTTCATGCATTCATGACTGATGGTGGTGGATTTTATATCCAAGACTGATGGTGGCGGATTTTATATCCAATTGAGGTGAGTACGATGTTTTTGTTGCATCGAAGGTGACGACCTTGAGGTGTTTTGGTACCACATGCATCTAGAGAAGAGTCTAGAACATTGCATGCATTTGAATAATTGATGAGTTGTGTCATAATTGAATATATGACTTGGTGAATTTGTGTATTGGTGAAATTTGGTGAATGTTGTGATTGTGTGGATTGTTGTATATGTACATTGGTGAATTTTGTGGATGGTTGTGACTAATTGTATTATGCTCTAATTGCATGTCTTAATTGTTTGTGCTTATACACTTGGTGAATCAATTGATGATGGTTATTTTAATAATAATGATGAGGTGTGATTTGTATATGTATATATACATATATGATGTGGTGATGTTCTTTGATAATGATGATGGCTTGCTTATAACTTCGATATGACGAATTGTACTTGTTGAGATAAGCATGCTAGATGAGTAATGAAGTGAGTAATGTTTTCATTGATTGATGTTGATAAATGATGAGCTTTTGTTGATGACTTGATTAGAGGTTGAATATGCATGGTATGCTATGATAATAATGTGATAGCTTGAAATGTAAGTGATGGGGGATAATAATGATCATGTGATGCTAGTGTTCTAGGAGGGAGGGTTATGTATATGTGATACGTGTATGATACACTTGTTGATATGAACTTGGAATGATTGTATGGAATGGTTTGAATGGTATGAGAATCATGAATACTGTGAATACATGTATGATTTGTTATTTTGTATTCTTGAATATATCTTTCATTTCCAATGTTCTTGTTTAAATCTTTTATGGATTATGATGATGTAATGCTAACCCTCAGTGGTCTGTGGTGGACCGCCTACCTCTCTGTATGGATGGGTAGACGGCGTGCAGGATGCTTAGTTGTTGCTTGTTGATGCCGAGGAGTGGAGTTCCTCTTTTTCATGCAAGTGTCTAGATTAGGGCTTTGATCTAGGATAGTCCTTGCATGTTGTTTCATTTTGACTATGTATCTTGGAGTTGTTGATATATTATGTTATTTGGGATTTGGAGAATACAATTGTATTTTGTTGAGATCTGGAGATGTTTTATGATTTTTAAGTATGTCCGCTGCTATGTTGTGTAACATGATCTTTATGCATGTATGATTTGTGGTTTATTCGGAGACGTAGCATCTATTTCTAGAATATTTCTGATGTATTCGCGCGTTTTACCGATTAATAGAAAGAGGGTGTTACAAGTTGGTATCAGAGCCTGGTTGGTCTTGTCCAGACCAGAACCCGTTGATTTTCCTGTTTGTATGCGACATGTACGGAAGTACTGTCGGTACTTGTTGTGTTGTTTCGTTCTTTTAGGTGGGTTTGAGCTTAGTGGGGGAGTAGCAAGTTGCTTCAGGTTTGTTAGGTCTGGCAAGGGAAGGTATCTTTGGCTGCGGAGGCTCAGTTGGTTGTGGTTTGTGTTAAGGTTTATGTTGATTTTGAGTTGGATCTTGTGTGTCTTCCGTTGAAGCATATGGACGTTATTTTTGGTATGGATTGGATGTTGACTTTTGGTGTTAACATTAATTGTTTGACCAAGAGTGTAACGTTTTCTAAGCCGGTAGTTGAGGAAGGTAGAAGGTTCTTGACCGCGGAGCAAGTGAAGAAGTCCTTGGATGATGAAGCTAGTGTGTTCATGATGTTTGCTTCCTTGAAGGAGAGTAGTGAGAAAGGAGTTGGTGATTTGCCGGTAGTGCAAGAGTTTCCAGAAGTTTTTCCGGACGACATTACCGAGTTACCGCCGAAGAGGGAAGTTGAGTTTGCAATTGATTTGGTGCCTGGAACGAGTCCTATTTCGATTGCGCCGTATCGGATGTCTGCATCAGAGTTGGGAGAGTTGAAGAAGCAGTTGGAAGAATTGTTGGAGAAACAGTTTATCAGGCCAAGTGTTTCGCCGTGGGGAGCTCCTGTGTTGTTGGTTAAGAAGAAGGATGGTAGCATGAGATTGTGTGTGGATTATCGGCAGTTGAACAAGGTGACAATCAAGAATCGGTATCTGCTTCCGAGGATTGACGATTTGATGGATCAGTTGGTTGGTGCAGAAGTGTTCAGCAAAATTGATTTGAGGTCAGGATATCATCAGATTAGAGTAAAGGCGGAAGATATATCCAAAACTGCGTTCAGAACGAGGTATGGACACTATGAGTATTCTGTGATGCCATTTGGAGTGTCCAATGCGCCAGGTGTCTTCATGGAATACATGAATAGGATATTTCATCCTTTTCTGGACCGTTTTGTGGTGGTGTTTATAGATGATATTTTGGTATATTCGAAGTCTGAAGAAGAACATGCCGAGCATTTGAGGATTGTGTTGGGAGTGTTGAAGGAGAAGAGGTTGTTTGCTAAGTTGTCGAAGTGTGAGTTTTGGTTGCGGGAAGTGAGTTTCCTTAGTCATGTGATTTCTAAAGGTGGCATTGCGGTGGATCCGTCGAAGGTTGATGCAGTGTTGCAATGGGAATCACCTAAGTCTGTTTTTGAAGTTAGAAGCTTTCTTGGATTGGCAGGTTATTATCGGAGGTTCATTGAAGGATTCTCTAAGTTGGTGTTGCCATTGACGCAGTTGACTCGGAAAGGACAAGCTTATGTTTGGGATGCTAAGTGTGAGAAGAGTTTCCAAGAGTTGAAGAAGAGGTTGACTTCAGCTCCAGTGTTGATTTTGCCGAATCCGAAGGAATCTTTTGTTGTGTATTGTGATGCTTCTAAGATGGGGCTTGGTGGTGTGCTTATGCAGAATCGGCAGGTTGTGGCTTATGCTTCAAGGCAGTTGAAAGTGCATGAGAAGAATTATCCGACTCATGACTTAGAATTAGCGGCTGTCGTGTATGTGCTGAAGATTTGGAGGCATTATCTGTATGGTTCTAAGTTTGAAGTGTTCAGTGATCATAAGAGTTTGAAGTATCTGTTTGACCAAAAGGAGTTGAATATGAGGCAGAGAAGGTGGTTGGAGTATCTTAAGGATTTTGAGTTCCAGTTGAGTTATCACCCTGGAAAGGCTAATGTTGTTGCTGATGCTTTGAGCAGGAAGTCGTTGCATATGTCTTCTTTGATGGTTAAAGAGTTAGAGTTGATTGAGCAGTTTCGAGATTTGAGTTTGGTTAGTGAGTTGACACCGAATGGTGTGAGGTTGGGAATGTTGAAGTTAACAAGTAATATTTTGGAGGAGATCAAGAATGGTCAGAAGGAGGATTTGGAACTTGTAGATCGAGTGGTGTTGGTTAACCAAGGTAAGGGTGGAGACTTCAGGTTGGATGAGAACGGTGTTTTGATGTTTCGTGATCGTGTTTGTGTACCAAGTGTTCTTGAGCTTAAGAGGCAGATTTTGGAAGAAGGTCACAGAAGTAGTTTGAGTATTCATCCCGGAGCGACTAAGATGTATCAGGATTTGAAGAAGTTGTTTTGGTGGCCTGGAATGAAGAAAGAGATCGCAGAGTTTGTGTATGCTTGTTTGGTTTGTCAGAAGTCTAAGATTGAACATCAGAAACCGTCGGGTTTGATGCAACCGTTGTTTGTGCCAGAGTGGAAGTGGGATAGTATATCGATGGACTTTGTTGGAGCGTTGCCGAAGACTGTTAAGGGTTTTGACTCCATTTGGGTGATTGTTGATCGGTTGACAAAGTCGGCACATTTTGTTCCTATTAAGACTGGTATGTCTGTGGCTAAGTTGGCTGAGATCTACATTGAGCAGATTGTTAGATTGCATGGTGTTCCTTCTAGTATTGTGTCGGATCGGGATCCGAGGTTTGCAAGATGCTTTGGGAACTAAGTTGAGGTTGAGTTCTGCTTATCATCCTCAGACTGATGGTCAGACGGAGAGGACTATTCAGAGTTTGGAAGATCTGTTGAGAGCTTGTGTGTTGGAGCAAGGTGTCAGTTGGATTGAATGTTTACCGTTGATTGAGTTCACTTACAACAACAGTTTTCATTCTAGTATCGGGATGGCACTGTTTGAGGCTTTGTATGGTCGGAGGTGTAGAACTCCGTTGTGTTGGTATGAGTCAGGTGAGGGTGCCTTGTTAGGACCGGAAGTGGTGCAAGAAACTATGAAAAAGGTTAAGATGATTCAAGAGAAGATGAAAGCGCCTCAGAGTAGACAGAAGAGTTATCATGATAAGAGGAGGAAGGATATTGAGTTTCAGGTTGGTGATCATGTGTTTTTGAGAGTAAATCCTGTAACTGGTGTTGGACGTGCTTTGAAGTGTCGGAAGTTGACTCCTCGTTTTGTTGGACCGTTTGAGATTGTTGAGAAGGTAGGGGTTGTAGCGTATCGGATTGCGTTACCGCCATCTTTGTCGAATCTTCATGATGTGTTTCATGTGTCTCAGTTGAGGAAATATGTGTATGATGCGTCTCATGTGATTCAAGTGGATGATTTGGAAGTTAGAGATAATTTGACTGTTGAGACTTGGCCAGTTAGGATTGAGGATCGTGAAGTCAAGCGTCTGCGTGGCAAGGAGATTGTTTTGGTTAAAGTGATTTGGGTTGGACCGACGGGTGAGTGTGCCACTTGGGAATCGGAGAGTAGGATGAAGGTTTCGTATCCGGAGTTGTTTCCTTCAGGTAATTTTCGAGGGCGAAAATTCTTTTAGTGGGGGAGAGTTGTAACAGCCCGATTTTTCGCTAGATTTATTTTATTATTTATTTATGTGTGTTGTGTGTGCTATTATGTGATTATTTGCATCTGTGTGTATTTTTGGTTGGGAATTGTAGAATTCGGTGTAGAAGGGTATTTTAGTCATTTTGGACTTAGGGGCATTTTGGTCATTTTGAGAGTAGGGGTAATTTTGTAAATTAGTTGAGGACTATTTTTAGTGCTTAGTAAGAGTATTATTTTACCAAGTTACTAGAGAGCGTAGTAATTATTTTATTTACCGGTAAGTGACCGTTAGTGATGTATTTTACCGTTAAGAGAGTAATAACATTTTTGAGGTTGGAATAGAAATGGGTTAGGCCCATTAAGGTTTGAGAGATAAGCCCAATTAAGTGAACCTATATAAACTAATGTTAGTAGAGAAATAGGGTTTTTTCCACAACATTTTTCATTTGAGAAGAAAAGAGATAGAGGCTAGAAGGAAGAACAAGAACAAGGGTTAGAGGCAAGAGAGGATTCATCATCTAGGAGCTAAATTGAAGCTTGGGTTAGAGAGTCTTGGTGCTAGAGGTAAGAGGGTTAGAATTCAACCATAATTCATAACTTTTTCTTTCTTACCCATTTTTATGAAATTGATGAATTGAATCTAATTGTTGTAAATTCGTGCATGATTGTTGTTGTTATGTTTGAGAACATGATTTATATGATAATTGCAAGCTAGTATGTGAATTAACATGTTGAAATGCATAATTGTGGGTAAATTGTGTTCTTGAGCAAAAATTGATGAAGAATGAAGTTGTGGTTGTTGAATTGTTGATGAATTCATGTTCAAATGTTGTTGTTGTTTTAACATGTGTTGTTGATGAATTGATGCAATGGGTATCATTGAAATGATGAATTATGATGAGATTTGTTGTTGTTGTTCAAGTTGGTGAAGTTTGTGTTAAGTTGTTCATGTGAAGGACCCAAATGAAATTTTGATATATGAGGTTGTTGACTGAGTTCTTGATGTTTTTGGATGAATTGGAATTGGTAGAATTTCTGTTTTCATATTGTGATTGTGTTAGTCGAGTTGTTTGGGAGAAAACGGGTTTTTCGTGTGAAATGTCGGTGTTTAAGCGGTTTTGCAAAGAAAATGATTATGTGAGGTTTGGGAGAAATGATTTTGGGATGGTTGAAACTTGAATTTATCTGTATATTATGATAGAGCTAAGTGTCAGGAGCGTATAGGCGAAAACGGCATCGAAAACGAAGTAACGGTTTGATTTTTATGCGCGAAAACGTGAAGGTTAAAAAAATCTGCTACTGTTCAGAAGCGCTACTGTTCAGAAGCATCGTTCAGAAGCACTATCGTTCAGAAGCGCTACTGTTCAGAAGCGAACCAGTTCAGAAGCTGATCCAGATCAGAAGCTGATCCTGATCAGAAGCTGACCCAGATCAGAAGCTGATCCAGATCAGAAGCCAGCACTCCTGTTCTGTGTTCTCGCGTCTTTTTCTCACATTTCTGTTTTGATTTGGCTTTTGACGTAAACATGAAAGTTGTAGATAATTTTGTTAGCTTTCCAGAGGCTTTGGTTTGACTTGCAAATGATTTTTGGTTTGTGAGTTATGAGGAAAATACTCCAAGGTGGTCTTAGGAAAATTTTACGAAAAATCTGCATAACTATTTCTAAGTCGACCCAAACTCTGTGGAATGTTTCTTAACTTCAAACTTATGTTCTATAAGTTCAATTAAGGTGTTTTAGAGTATTCAACTGATAGTGGGATGGATCTAACTTGTTTTGATTCGAAAATGGAAATTTCTTGAAAAGTGATAAAGTGAGACGAATTTTGTGATTTTCATGATTTCGTCGCATTTGGCCGGTGAAACGTAATGGTATCCTCTACTGTACTTATAAGTAGCCTAGAGGTATACTTAGTTGAGGCATTGAATCTTGTTTACTTAGTTTTGAATTAATTGATTCAATTAATTTTAAGTTTTGACTTTAAGAGACGAACTTGACTAAAGATGACTTTTGAGAACCAATTGATTGTGAATCCTTTATGGGGAATTGTTATATGATATGTGAAGATGATTGGTGGTGCATTTATGTGACAACTTTATGTTGTGTGATTTTTGATGTTGTTGGTGATTGTATATGTGTTAATTGGTGATGAATTGTTGATGATTGCATATATACATGTATTGGTGATGATGAGGTGATTATTGTTTGTGTGAACATATGCATTTGTAGTTGAGTCATATGTTCATGCATTCATGACTGATGGTGGTGGATTTTATATCCAAGACTGATGGTGGCGGATTTTATATCCAATTGAGGTGAGTACGATGTTTTTGTTGCATCGAAGGTGACGACCTTGAGGTGTTTTGGTACCACATGCATCTAGAGAAGAGTCTAGAACATTGCATGCATTTGAATAATTGATGAGTTGTGTCATAATTGAATATATGACTTGGTGAATTTGTGTATTGGTGAAATTTGGTGAATGTTGTGATTGTGTGGATTGTTGTATATGTACATTGGTGAATTTTGTGGATGGTTGTGACTAATTGTATTATGCTCTAATTGCATGTCTTAATTGTTTGTGCTTATACACTTGGTGAATCAATTGATGATGGTTATTTTAATAATAATGATGAGGTGAGATTTGTATATGTATATATACATATATGATGTGGTGATGTTCTTTGCTAATGATGATGGCTTGCTTATAACTTCGATATGACGAATTGTACTTGTTGAGATAAGCATGCTAGATGAGTAATGAAGTGAGTAATGTTTTCATTGATTGATGTTGATAAATGATGAGCTTTTGTTGATGACTTGATTAGAGGTTGAATATGCATGGTATGCTATGATAATAATGTGATAGCTTGAAATGTAAGTGATGGGGGATAATAATGATCATGTGATGCTAGTGTTCTAGGAGGGAGGGTTATGTATATGTGATACGTGTATGATACACTTGTTGATATGAACTTGGAATGATTGTATGGAATGGTTTGAATGGTATGAGAATCATGAATACTGTGAATACATGTATGATTTGTTATTTTGTATTCTTGAATATATCTTTCATTTCCAATGTTCTTGTTTAAATCTTTTATGGATTATGATGATGTAATGCTAACCCTCAGTGGTCTGTGGTGGACCGCCTACCTCTCTGTATGGATGGGTAGACGGCGTGCAGGATGCTTAGTTGTTGCTTGTTGATGCCGAGGAGTGGAGTTCCTCTTTTTCATGCAAGTGTCTAGATTAGGGCTCTGATCTAGGATAGTCCTTGCATGTTGTTTCATTTTGACTATGTATCTTGGAGTTGTTGATATATTATGTTATTTGGGATTTGGAGAATACAATTGTATTTTGTTGAGATCTGGAGATGTTTTATGATTTTTAAGTATGTCCGCTGCTATGTTGTGTAACATGATCTTTATGCATGTATGATTTGTGGTTTATTCGGAGACGTAGCATCTATTTCTAGAATATTTCTGATGTATTCGCGCGTTTTACCGCTTAATAGAAATAGGGTGTTACATTGAGTGATCACGAAGGGAGAAAATCTGAGGCAGAAATTGATTGAAACTTGTGGAGGTCCTAAAGTCTGAAGAACTTATTGTGAGGGTGGGAAGAGTCTTCCAGAGATTGATCCATCTATTGGATAAAATGCAAGTTTGAACGGCCTCTTTGGCGTTTAAAAAGGAGAGTATGTGAAGGAGAACACAATCGGATAAATCACTGATAAAGTCCTCTTCATTTTTGTTGTCGTTCTTAAGTTGCGACTCACGTCTCACCATTGTTGTCTGAGAAATTAAGTTGATTAGAGAAAAAACTAACAATTAAATAAAACATAGAAATATTAGTCTGCCAAATTGTGTGTAAAGTTTTTGTTTTTTAAGAATCAAGAAATGTAACCTAATAACAAACATATAGAAAGAAGAGGGCGAATATACCTTGTAAGCACGCTGTAAACCTAATTAGATGTGAACACGCTGCCTCTCGCAATTGCAATGGCATTTTGAAGCATGCATTTGATTTATTAGGGTTGTGTAAATTATATGATCAATGGGCTTGGGCTTATTAATTTAATTAACTAAAATTTATCATACCGGTCCTTATTAATTTAATTGCCTAATATTTGTCCTCGTGATTAACTCAGTTGGTAAAGGTCATCGTGAGCTTAGCTCAGTTGGTTGGGACAATGCATAAAATATGCAAGGTTCGGGGTTCAAACCCAGTCCACTACCAAAAAAACTCAGTTGGTAAGGACAACGCATAAAATATGTAAGGTTTGGGGTTCAAACTCCGGCCACCACCAAAAAATAATTGTCTAATATTTATCATTATATTAACCACCACAATATAATCCTTATTAAATTTTTTTTTTTGAAAAAGCTAAAATGGAATTTATTAAGATAGCAATGAATTTTAACCAACACAAGGAGTGCTAGGCTAGGAGTCTTACAGTAGCAATAAACAAAGGATGATGGGAAGCCCCCAATGAAAAACCCATTCACCCTTGAAAATAAAGAAAAATCCAAAAACCTATAGAAAACACCTCCTAACAAAGGGCTATCTCCGAAATCAATAAATAGAAACACCAAAACAAAGTTAATACCACGATCAACGAAAACACATAAACAAAATCCTCAAGCATCGTCACAACTGCCACAAAAACAACTTCTACCACCCACATTCCGCTGCTCGCACACAACCGATGAACACCAACTTAAAAACCTACACCACAATCAACAACCTTTGAAAAACAGTCGGGAAAAAAACCTCAAACACCACCATTAGCTCTCCTAAGCACCTTCACCCAAACACACCTCATAAACAACCGCAAAAGCCAACCAAAAATCCTTGTACCATCACCAAACACCACCACAAAAATCAACACCATTACCACCACCGTCATCAAAGCTACCATTGACAACCACAAAACCACCATTAACCCTCACCTAAAAGCAACACCCGCCACCAAGCGCGCATCACCACGAGCCCCGCCACAAAAGACCCAAAATCAGCACCACCAAGAAAACCACCATGAAGTACCACAAACCAACACAGCCAAAGATCCATCGAAGCCATATAAGTTCATAAGCGAACCTAGATATGATCCATCACCACCATCGTGACCGATCCATCACCACCTATGTTGCGAGCAAACATTACCTCCGCCACAACCAAGAGAGAAAACAAATCAAATAGTCTGAGACCCACGAAAACCAAACAACCACCGGCAAACATCCAACGACACACCACAAAACCCACCAACGTCTCAGCCAAACGAAACAAATAAAAAACACCAAAAACACAAACCAACCTTAACGACGACAAAGAGCAACCGCGCGTCAGAAAGGTACGGTGGTGCGGAGGACAGAGACACTCGTCACACCACCATCCATTAGATCTACATGAATAGGAAGGAACCTGAATGTCACAGCAAAATTGTAATAGCTTAGATGGCGGATTATAAGGTTGTTGACAAGTGCCCTTGGGGTATTTGTTCAGAAACTAAAAATTGAATGTGCCCTTGGGGTATTTGTTAGCATTTCCCATAAAAAAATTGCATGAAAGCGAATGACATCCAAACACTAAAATTTAAGGTAAAAATTCAACAAATGATACCCAAAAACTAACAGTAAATTATCATAATATTTGGACTTTTGTGAAAGCCTACACTAAGTTGTATCATCACATTAAACTAAGATCAATCACAAATGAAATTGATATCAAATCTTCACCTGAAGACGTTTTAAGCCATTGGATATATGGATCACCTTACTTACCCTATTATGGGTCATCCAGTGGATACTTAATGCTACTGAATGCATTTACAAGAAGAAAGAAAGTAATCAATACATCAACCTTTTGAGTAAATTTTTACTATTTTGCTTACCATGTCTTCCTAGCTTTTGGCAAAGGCAGAGAGGAATTTGTCCTATTGGCTTTATGTAAATGTTTTGGCAGTTTGAAGGCCCGTTTGTTTCAGATTTTTTTTAAAAAAAATCTATTTTTTCCCTTAAAAAAAATCACTTTTTTCATTTTTAAGTGTTTGTTTAGGATTTTTAGAAAAATCATTTTATCAAAAAAATCTATTTTGACCCTAAAATGAAAAGCTATTAGGATTAGCTTTTCTCAAAATCTATTTTTTTAACAACAAGGAGATAACACATGTGCATGTTAGAACTCATTTTTTTTTAAAAAAAAAATAGATTTTTATGGATAGTAGGCAAACACAAATAGATTCAGATTTTTTAAAAAATCTCTAGAAAAAAATCTCTAGATTCTTTTGACACAAAATCTATTTTATATAAAGCTGAAACAAACGCACCCTGAATGTCTATCAATATCGAATTTCTGACTGGGTTACTTACTTGACAGGTAAGGTTGTTGACTTTGTTGTCTTGCACGATACTATATATGTAATATGTTGTCACTGACAGGACAGACATAGGTGTACTGGACTTGAATTCCGCAAATATAAATTTTTTGTAATTGAAAAGTATTCATGTTGTAACATCTTCCTCACACATAAGGTTGGTTACTTGTGATGAACAACTCTTGATGATTCATATTACGTATGAGGAAATATTGAATGTGTACAACATAGACTTCTCAACAAAAAAAAAATTCATAATCTAGGATATATACGTGAAACTCTTTACTTAGTTTAAACTAGAGTAAACTTTTCATGATAGTTTTTTTATTACTATTCCGATCTCTATTATAAGATAGTTTATTTTTTAGATTTATTCGGTAAATGACGTACTTGATCTATATTGAGAACTTGATACTTTATTTACTGAATGAACATAAAAAATGAACTTAATCTTATAATAGAGACCAGAGATAGTATTACACTAAGCATGGTGTTATATAAAAGGCGAGAAATTGTGTGATTAGTATGAAGATGATAATAATTTTTTAATAAAAATGCTTTTTTAATATCTCAAAATCTGCTAAATGCCCATCTAGGTGACATCCGCGCACTAATATGAGGCGATATTGAGTTAAAGTAGTGGTTAAAGTTTTTGTAAAAAAGATGATTCGTCACCCCTAGATTTCGACATGAGGGATAAATGGTTTGAAAAGATATTTTCAAATTTAAATGGAATCTAATTCTGCTAGATATAAATAGTAAGTGAAACAACCCTAAAGTTTTCTTAGGTTATGATTAGAGGTGGTCACCTGCTCTTATCAGTCAACCATTTCCCAACTTAATATGTTACATATATTAAAATGAAGAGGAACGCTAGGGTCACCTGACTCTAACTCACTCTTAGATGTGGCTCCAATAGATGAGACCCTAGCCTTCCTCTTAACACGAAAAAGTATGTTTTCAAGCCATTTTCATTACATCTAGCAATTCTTTAGGTTTTTAATGCATGTTGAATTACTCATCCAAATTAAAGTTTACTAATTGTTATTGCCCTTTGAGGTGTTTTGGATAGGAAGGGAGAAACTTTTCCCACCATCACACAACTTTAGATGTGTTTGTACATATCTAAAAAACACAAGTAAACACTTTCAGAACATGTGGTTTTCTAGAAAACCAGAGGACCTCATCTCAATTTGGTTTTCTGAAAATAAACTTGGCTAAATAAACAGGTAATAATGAGACAAACATCACCCGTCTTATTTGGTTTTCGTGAACAATAGAATCAAAATGCTCAATACAGAACAATCATTGCCAGGTCTCAATTTTATAAATACTGTTAGAAGTGTTTCTACACCATTGAAAATGATCATAAACTATCAAAAAAGTACAGGAACTTTATGAACTTTTTGCACCAATTCAATTGACTAACTCAATTCCTGTCAAAGGATTTCCAGCATGAAGTTGAAGAACCACATCACCAACAACCTATAGTAAAACAACAGGCAAGAAAAGTATCAGATTTCACAGTAGTTTTGCTCTTTTTTTTTATATCAAAAAATCAAAATCAATAGTACAAAAGCACTTTAAGCATAGGGAAAAATATCTTTAGTTTTTACAGATCCATATAATTCTGGAATAAGTGGAATATGAAACAGCCACACAAACCTTAGCCATGGATCTATAGGAGTGTTCTGTAACGCCTGCAATATGAGGAGTCATGATAACGTTCTTAAATTTCAATATCTGATCATCGGGATCAAATGGCTCCGTCCATGCAACATCGGTTCCTAGCCCTCCTAAGTGTCCGGATTCAAGGTTTTTGACCACAGCCTCATAGTCTAAAAGAGGACCTCTGGCAACATTAACCAGAAGGGCACCCTGAAATAAAGGAATTCGTAACTTACAACTATTTCAAGCAAAATAAACTTTTAGACATTTACTTCTGCAATCATATCTTGATCGAGTATCATATCTTCCCCAATCTAGCCTATATAAAACAACAAGAAATGTCTGCGATCACTACTGGGTTCAAGCGCAAGAGGTTGGTGCGCAGGATGTATGAGTGCTTAAAACTACGGGATACTGAGTTTGATTCCTACTGATAAAAAAATAAAATCACTTCTGCAATCGTATCTTTCCAAATTCCAGTTATACATTATTTCTATGTATCAAGATAGTATTAATTACCCTTATCTTGATCAAAAGTCTATTCTGCTACAAATCATATCAGTCAAATTCTTTCAACATGTATCATCCTCAAGTCAGCATGTGATTGGAACCTCACTATGTCCTCCAACTTACAGCCTTGGGCTACTAATTTTAATTTCGTAGAGAATAGGCTGTCATATAAACTATGTCTAGTTCTAAAATCTAAGCGAATTAAAATACAAGAGAATATAATCAAAGAATAGTTCATAGGGAAAAGCTATCACACTGAAATTTTAGCAACTTCATTAAGTAAACATAACCACGGCTCAATTGTAAGGGAACATCCCAGGAGGACAGATTTTTATCATACCACAACTCATTCTTCAGTTAAACAATAAAATCACTCCATTATTTTCTCTATTTCTATTGTGTTCCTAAAACACAGAATGGACCTTGACCCTACATGTGTGTGTGTGTGTGTGTGTGCACGCACACATACCAAAGAATAAAGACATAGACACAGTTCCTATCATCCTGAACATACATTATGAGCTTATCTTCCCTAAAAAATGAAATAAGTAAATTTAAGGGGTTAATCTTGGATGGTACAAACCTTTTTCATGGAAGAAATGAAGTTATTGTTGACAATACCAGCCTGAAAAAACATCATATCCAAGTCAATAAGTATGCATGCCAAAAATTCCAGCATACTAGGCTTAGTTAATGTTTTTTTGAAAACCAAAAGCAAATTGTAATGAAAAACTAATATGCAAGCAACCTAGCTAGAAGTAACAGAAGTAGAAGCTTGGAACTTCACTAAAAACGAATAAATAAATGATTGGAGAAAGTTCAACCGTTTCACTGTTTAAGTTTAAGCAGCAAGCAACAATGTCAGCTTTCGTTGCAAAGTCATATATATCTTCATGACTACCCTTCACATCAACAAGATCATCAACATCATCTTCAACAAATAATATAGAATACGTTAATAAATAGAAGAACAAACTAGTCTTATTAAAAAGTAGTAATCCACGAGAACAGGGAAGGAAAATACTTCTATTTAATTCGATAGTGTTTTGTGCATATGAAGCCCAACTCCGCTTTGTAGCAATAACTTTTACACCAAATGGTTTCAATCGCCGTGCTAAATCAATTCCAATGTTCCCGAACCCCAAAATGAATATCTACATTATCATGAAAAAAAATTAGTTTTCCACTGTTTTAGTTTTTGCAAATACTACGATGTAAAAGTTGCACCACATGAGGGAAGAAACAAATGTAAAATAGAGAAAATATGATCTTTAACGATTGTTTCAACAGAACAGGCTAGGCCGGTCAATGGAGCCTATGGCCTAGCCTACATCAGACCTAGCTTGAGCCGATCTTAGTTACTGAATCAACTAGGTCAAGTAGATAAAAATACATGACTTTACATTGTCTAAAAAAACGTTTACACCCAACAAGCCGATCTATTTCAGTAAATATAAATATGGGAATACAAGTCACAATCATACCTTCAAATGTTTTGTTTGACTCGACCTATTTACAACCCAACTAACCATAATTGTATCGCCCCGTACTCATGTGTAGTATCCCTAATTGCTTGTTATTAGAGATAACTATTAAAATTAATATTAAAATTCAAGCCTTGATAAAAAAAAAAAAATATATCAAAATTAAAGCAATGCTCAGAGGAGATTCCTAGGAACAAGTTACATGTTAAAATAAATTTTAGATCTCCTTACATGAATTTCAGAGCCTCTCCAGACACAGCCTAGAAGCACATGAATAGTACATTGCTACTATAATTTGTTTCACAAAACATTGTTTAACAAAAAAAAACCTAATTCAATCAATTTTCACGAAACGGGATATTCCAAAAGTAAACTATCTATATATATTTAGTATATGTTATTCATAATATTACCAAAGTCCATCAGACACCTAAAAAAATTATTGCCTGGATCATCTACCCACTTCACGCTCCTTTTTAAGGTAGAAATATAGATTTTATTTCGGTAGAATATGTTGATATCCATTTTAATCAATGTATGCAACTATCCTCATGCAACTAACCATCATCAAAAGCAATGTCCCATGGCATATTAAACAATAACAGAAAGTAGTATGAGATGCAAAATTCTAAACAGAATCAATATACTCACAGTTTTCCCAAATAAAGTATCACCGATAGGCTCTCCAAGCTTCCTTTGCTGTATGGAAATCTGCATTTCATTCTGCACATACGAATATTATATTTCATAAATTAAACAGCATTCAATGCAAATATTTTGATATAAAAATTTATATAGTACATATACTTAGCAAGTTGAAACTCAAACACAAAATTGATGCATGACAGATTTTGTGTCCAGGTGCACAAAAGGGAATGGCGAGAAGAGAAAAAGATGCAGGGTTTAGTGTAGTTTAATCAACAAAAATTCACTATGTCAACAAAGTTTAGATGAAGACACAAATTACTCAACCCAAGCTTATGCCAAAGCAATTATGGCTTTCCCATACCCAAACATGAGGACATGTTAGATAATGTTAGAGGATCCAGTTTCTTTTAGTTGACCTGCGAGGTGGTTACCAGAAAATTGTATTGGCGATGAGTGAAAGACTGCCTTTAAAACTGAACATGGTTTCTACAATTGGTTCGTTTCTTTTTGACATTTGATTTGTTCAGTGCTCCTGGTTTTGTCATGCAGATTTTGGCATATCTCTTGTGCCCCTTTAAAAGAGTTTCTAGTAGTTTAGATTGACGATACTATAAACTACAGTATTCTGTCGCAAAACAATTGAGTCATCTCCATCAGGATAGCGTAACTGAAACACATTCTTATACATCACCAGGCTAAGAATTTTCTTCTCAATTATATCCCCCTTGCTTTCAAATATTTGTCAATAAAAATGTGGACAAATAGTTATTTTCATCGTGCAATCTCATTTAGAAATAATGGACATCTTTTATTTCTAGATTGAAGATACTATACTTGCTTACGGAGAAGACCCAACATTAGATATATGGCCATTTCAGCACATGCAACTGAATTTCCAGTGGCACCACTGGGGATCCTAGCAACTTTGATTCCATGCTTTGTTGCAGCATCGATATCAACACCTAAGAGGAAAAATAATAAATAATCAGAGGAAAAAATGAAACTTTCTGAAATCCATCAATAAAGCTCGACTGACAATAATCACGGTACCTTCCAGCCCAACACCATACTGCATTATAAGCTTCATCTGAACTGCACGAGAAATTATGTTTGAATCTAGCTTCATCATTTTTACTACACAAACATGATAGTTGGCAATAGCCTTGGGAATTTCTTCCAACGGGAGAACATCAACCTACAAATGCAATAGACAGCTTATTTATCTAACCTAAAATTAATTGGAATGAAACTTCTTCCAAGTGTAATACGAAAGTGGTAGGAATGACTGCAACTCAAGTACAATCAAGAATCAAGATATTGTATGTATCAGCTTAAACTACATGTAACTGCATCAACAAGAGTAGCAAGTACATATAAAATGGATAGTGTAAAACCACAAGCCCCATGATAGATACCAATTTAAATTAAGGAAATAGGACTGAATAACGATAGCACTAAAATGAACATATGATAGATATTAGATATCATTTTACATAATTCTGCCACTTATTACGTCCTAAAGATAACTACTACTGAAACATTGTTTCCTATGTTGTTGGCTGATTCCATCATTTCCTGCACATAAGAATCAGCTCTGTCCATAACCACTATTACCCTCTCTTCATTTACTTCTGTGCTACCACCCAAGATCACCAATTTTAATTGTTTCTCTGAACATTGATGTGAGGGACGGAACCTTTCTCCGCACCCAAAGCATATGCCATTGCTTTTCCTCTCCATCGGTTCTTGATACGTTAAATGGTGCAGACCTTCAAACCAGACATTAAATTTCTTGCACAACAGGATTTTCCCCATCAAAAGCTGGTAACTCCTGTTTCTTAACTGTCATTCTGTATTCATCACTCCTGCTGCTACAGCTCAGTTTTGGATGTTGCAGTCTCCAAGCAGTTTAATTGTACATTAGAAATTCCGTGCCCGTCTGTTTATCTTTGACCAAGCAGTTTTTGCATCTTCACTAATAGTCGCTCTGAATTGGCCTCCATTCATTCCACTACTCATGCCAACCCAGAAGCTAGCCCTTCAACATTCTTCTCCAACGACTCCATTAGATTGGATACCCTTAACATAGTTTCTTACAGAATACCGCTGGCCACTTAAATTCCCTTCCTTTAAATCCAGGAAGTTAACCCAAATGATAGAACACCAATTTAGATATAACGAAATATGACTGAGTAACGATACAACACTAATTTGAAATGAAGAAAAATAGGATTCCATCACACCAGTTCCAGTGATTGTCAGATTGGCATCTCATCCGTCATAAAGCAGTTCAAAGGAAAGCACCGAAGAAACTTAATTCAATCTAAGTAATATGTTAACCAAATTGAATAGTACAGTCACGGAACTTTGGCTTTTCATTCAAATATAAAAAGGGCAACCCGGTGCACTAGAGCTCCCGCATATGCAGGGTCCGGGAAGGGGTCCCACCATTTGGTGTATTGTACGCAGCCTTACCCTGTTTTACACAAGAGGCTTTTCATTCAAATATATTGTCAAAATATGAATTGGATTGCCTCTGGATCAAAAAACACATCTTTCTTATTTCATAATTCTACGGTGTGGGGTAATCTACTTTACTATAAGTCAAATAGGAAGCCACTTAACGTAACAAACTATGTTTTTATTCATCAAATTTCTGTTATATTTAGGCTTGAAATAACCTAAAAACTAAGAGGATGATCCCATAATTCCTTTGGTTTTAACTCTTCGGTTCACAGGGCCTTGGTAATCTGAAATTCGGCTAGAAGGTACGTCTGACTAAGGATTGTTCCAGCCAGGAATCAAATTTGGGTATTCCAAATCGATTCGGCCTTAACTGAAGCTCATTAATCACTCGAGACCATCCACTTGGTTAGAGGATGATCTCGTATAAATAACCCAACAAGATTAAAAATGCAAAAGGCAGTTATAATACCATTCATCACTATTGTTTTATTTAGTAGTAGAATTCAACATGCTGTTTTTATCTATCTTTCTTACATCCACGACATTTAAAAGTTAAAACATCAACATAAGAAAAAGAAGAGAAAATATCAAAATGAAAAAAGGTTGAAAAAAAGTTGCAATATGTGCATTACCCTAATAGAGATGTACCTTGATAGATGGATGATTCTGCAAATACTCTGTTGTATATAGATGAGAACATGGGAACTGAGGTCCACAAAACAAAACACGAGTCGTTTTTCTCTCAACATCGTTTATCATGCTCCCGTTTCTCTCCATCAGATTTTTCCTACACAGCACCAATATTGAAATTATAGCTTAGAAAATATGAAATAAAATTTAACTAAACTGCAAGCCTAATTACATTGAATTTAGAATCTAGTGGGCATGCACTGACATTGTAAAATAGTTTTACACTGTCATCCAATAAGAAACCATCAATCTGGCATGTCATACAACTAAGGCCTGTTTGGATTGGCTTAACGAGCTTATCTACTGGCATAAGTTGTATGAGACCGTTTGGAATAACTTGTGAAAACAGCTTATGACTTTTTTCATAAGCTTTTTTCAGCTTATTTTCATAAATTCACCAAGATAGCTTATGAAAACAACTTATTAACAGGACCCTAATCTCAAACTTTCTTGTGATTAGGTGAAATACAAGATACTCATTGGATGTCAATGTAGCTAAACTGCAAGCCTAATGATATTGAATTTAGAATCTGTCATGTCATACGACTAGGGTCTGTTTGGATTGGCTTATGTGAGCTTATCTACTTACATAAGCTTTGTGAGACTGTTTGGGATAATTTATAAACACAGCTTACGACATTTTTCATAAGCTTTTGTCAGCTTAGATAGCTTGTGAAAACAACTTATAACATATACAAAATTAATTTAACTTTATTTCACATTTTATTATAGAAATAGCTTATGCATAAGAGCTTATCATAGTAAGTGCTTGTGCTATATAAGCTACAAATAAGCTGTTTACCAAAACAGGGCCTTAATCTCAAAATATCTTGTAATTTTGCAGAATACAATATGCTCATTGGATGTCAGTGTAAAACTACTTTACACTTTCGTGCATCTTCAATTTTTCTATTGTGAATTTAAAACAAAAAATCTAAAAGCCTCATTGGTTTCATCTTCATCCATTCAAACAAAACAGAGTGAATTGCGAATAGTGAAACTGAAATTTGAGTCATTCGAACAAGAACAAAAATGTTAAAAGAAACATACGAACCTCGAATCTTGAGTTGTTGTAGAGAAGAGAAGTGAGTGTTGGGATTTTCGTTGAAACAAAGATTTGGTTCTCCTCAACAAGTACAACACCCTTTCTCTTCTCATTTTCTTTTTTATTTTATTTTATTATATACCAAAATAATTACTATCTTACTTTCTTCAATGTTTCTATGCGCATGGTGGTGTATATATGAACAGGGGAATTCATGAGAATAAAATATAGGTTTAATTAAGTTTTTAGTCCCTATGAATATTCACAATTTTGTTTTTAGTCCCTACAAAATAAAATCACACTTTTTAGTCTTTGTGTCATTTTTCTTAAGCATTTTAGGGACCAAAAATGTTGATGGAAATTTTTGACAGGGACTAAAAATGTTAATGGAAAATTTTATAGGGACCAAAAATGCTGATGAAAAATTTTATAGGGACTAAAAAGTGTGATTTTATTTTGTAGGGACTAAAAACAAAATTCTGAATATTTATAAGGACCATTTGCTTAATTAACCCTAAAATATATATTTTTTTTTTCATCATTGATACATTTTTTTTTACCAAAGCAAAATTAACTATTACCTTTGATCAACCAATGTTCAATACAAGAAGGATAAGAATTAAAAATACGGTGACTAGCCCAAGAACAGGCCACTCGAGTTAAAGTATGAGCAACAATGTTGGCTTGTCTCCTAACAAACTTCACCTTGAAGTTGGAATGTAAAGATAAGTGATAAATAATATTAGAAACAACTCGGTCCCATCTGTTCACATCAGCAAAGTGAATGACATCAAGTAAGGTTATAGCCTCCCCCTCCAACACTGTCATATTTGCCCCGCTACCATTTTGTTTGAGCCCGAATAAATTGCCCATGGGAGTCTCTAACACAACATGCAAAAGATGTAAGATGGTTACCAGCATGGAGCGCGACATCCACATTGCACTTTAACCCCGTCTTACGCAGTTTCTCCCAAACTGGGTTGTTGTCTTGCACTCTATTCTACACATGTTGCACAACCGGTGGTGAGGGATGTTTATGAATCTCTTGCCATTGTTGTCATGCATCTAGTGTTGTCCTTCCAATGCTTGTTGAAGTATGATGAACGTCATTCCAAATGACATCATTGCATGCAGCCCAAATTTGCCAAAGAAGTAAAGCCATCTGCCAAACAATGTCTCGAATTTCTGAACAACATATGTCAAAAACAAAATCTGTCAAACTGCTCTCAGTTCCAACTCGCGTTTGCAGCACAGTCGAAAGTACTGCCCAATACCAACTCTCACACGCCACCGTACAACCCACAAAGTACCTCCCGTTATGTTCTAGCATATTCTATCATTCTGAACTTCCGTAAACAGTGGTATGTCGAGAATAACTTGCCACATATTATCTGAAAACAAATATTCAATCTTATCAATGTCCCAAACTCGTTCCTAATCAGCTATCATATCAGACACACGCAAACTATGCACATCTTGGCTTTGTGGAGATTGAATCCAGCTACCATGAACACCTCAAACCCATGGATCATTCATGACGCTGACCTGCTACCCATGTCCATTTGTCCACCTACAACCATATAAAAGTAACTAACGCAAATTCCAAATACTCCGCCAAGAAAAGCTCGGGTTATTACCGAGTTTATCCCCCAAAAAAGAACACCGAGGAAAGTATCTCGATTTTAAAACTCTAGCAACCAGAGATTCGGGTTTAGACAGAAAGCTCCATCATTTCTTAGCTACCATAGCGAGATTAAAAGCTTCGAAATTCTGAAACCTCATTCCACCAAACTCTTTGGGGCATGCCACTCATTCCCATGCCATCCATTTAATCCCTCGGTTGTTACTCCTTCCTCCCCACTAGAATGTATTGATCATCTTCTCTATATCATCTATAACTGAATTTGGCAGAAGGTAAATACTCATTAGATACATATTTTTATTTATAGTGAAAGTAATTCAAGAATTGATGTTTTTATGTTTCTTGTTCGAATTATTATTTTATTTTTAAATATAACGATCAATTTAAATGAAAAATCACACATGTGTGGAAAACGAACAAGTAGTAAGTTGCGAGGCTAAATCTTTTTGGATGACAAAGTTAATATTCGTAAACACAATATTTATGAACCTACGAGACATAATATTGTTATGTATGACCTTTTGAACTATATGTAAAAGGTCAACAAGATATGGTGTTAGAAAGATCCTTTCAACTTTATGCATGATCTTGTTATTATTGTTATGCATGTTGATTGTCAGAACTCATTTTCTCGTTCTTGACCAATTTACTTGATGCGGCTTTGAGGGTTGTTCGCCCCCACCGTAAAAGTCTTGGTCCCCAATGCCACAAGTGGTGAACCCTCAGTCAAATCCATGCATATTTTTCTTCTACCCACATGTACACGATAACATATGATAGCTTAAGCATCGATCTTCCATCACGTGGGTTAAACAAGAAGTTCGTAGGTGCCTCTTTCTTCACAGATTCTCCCGCTCGTTTGACTATATCAAAAAGAACATCTCTAACAAATTCATGCATGTATTTGAAGTGAGAAAACTTCTTACAATGAGCTACATGCTTTCCAAATGTATTATGGCACGCCTTACGACAATCTAAGCACACCTCATCAATAGGATAAAAAGTATATGTGAGTTTATATATTTAAAGGGTCATGTTAACTTGTGTCCAGGGCACAAGTTAAGGAATTTAAAATAGAATAAAGTACTACATCCGTTTCTTTTTAATTGTCACATTTTGACATTTTACATAAACCAAGACAATCAATAAATGTTGCTACTTTTGATACAATAATTTCTATTTTTACTATAATAACCTTATTTATTTAATATCCCATTACATATATTTCTCTCTCCGCAATAATAAATAAGGGTAATATTAGTAAAATAACATTTAATGTTGCATTGAACCATGTAAAGTGACACTTAAATAAGAACAAAAAAATTCTCCAAAAGTGACACTTAAAAAGGAACGGAGGGAGTAATAAATTTTATGTTAAAAATATAGTTTTTGAAACTTTCAAGATATTGAATGCACAATTTTCAAAAAAAAAACTTTTACTTTTGGTTTCTTAACTTATGCCCCAAGGGCACAAGTTAACATTTTTCATATTTAAAAGATAAAAAGTAAATTTTTAAGAGGTTGGATGCACGATTTTCAATATCAATTTCAAGTAATAATGGATGGGATAGTGAGTTTGACCAAAACTAATTAAACGGAACTCATGAACACGCTTATAATTGTGGTGAGTGTTTCTTTTTTGTTGCCACAAATACGCAAAATAGATTTTTTATGTTTCAAAAGATTTCAAGAGATAACTCCCAAAAGTTATTTTTCAAGATAAAAACAAAAAAAAAACAAATAAGAGGGTATTTTTATAAAAAAAAAATCCTATTTGTTTTTTATCCTAAAATATACTAATTTATTGAAATAAAAAATATTTTTTGGTTGTATCAGAATAATTATTTTTTTCACTGTTTGTATGCGCATTATTGATTGTGAT
Source organism: Medicago sativa (assembly GCF_051527215.1). Taxonomy (NCBI): domain Eukaryota; kingdom Viridiplantae; phylum Streptophyta; class Magnoliopsida; order Fabales; family Fabaceae; genus Medicago; species Medicago sativa. The sequence continues at coordinate 3,356,762 of NC_140751.1, read as the reverse complement.
ATTATTTTTTTTAAAGGCCGACTGTGATATATTTGCACTCGTAAATTCATCATAAAATATTTTTTAATCATAGAATAAGGATAGTAAAGCAATCTTTTTTAGAGGATAGCAACATCGTCTTTAACACATAAATTTCAATACATCTCTTTGATTGATTATAACTTATACGAATCCTACTTAACTTATATGAGACTTACAATATATGATGAAATACATGTAAGTTTTAAACAATTCTTTCAAAAAAAATGTAAATATTAAACAATAAAAAAATTTGTATTAAAAAATGTGTGTTAATGAACTTTTCTTTCAAGAAGTATGTTAATGGAGTATGTTACTTCTGTATAAGAAAAGAGTTTGTTGCTAGTCAATCCTAAGGCCGACATCTTTAAAAAAAAATAATCTTAAGATCGGATATGGAGTTCTAAAAATAAGTTGTTGATAGCCCTCCTTGCGGTGCAAAGATAGAAGGAGATAGCCCTCCTTAGGGTGCAAAGATAGAAGGAGGTTGATAGACCAAGTTCTATTGGCCTGACTAATGGCTTATCTTGACAAAACATGAGAATTTTTTTATTTTTTTTATCGCCTTTCAACCTTCTTGTTCGCCTCGTATCTTTATATTTATGGATAAGAGAATCCAAAACAACCATGTTATCCTTCGACATTGTCCTCTGTCAGTTTACCATTTATTTTTCAAAATTACACACTTCGGATTCTATAATCTAAACTGTGTTTTTACGTTTCAGATTATAAAAATTTGAAATATTATATATAAATATATATATATATATATATATATATATATATATTCCCTCCGGTCCTATTTACAAGAGACAATTTACTTTTTAGATACATTAAACAATTTATGTATTTGGTTTAGGTTCTTGACTAGATACATACATTATTCAATGTATCTAAAAAGTCAACTTTCTCTTATAAATAGGACCGGAGGGAATATATATGCAAGCATATGATTCCCAGAAAGAAACACTTCATCACAAACTTTATCTTCTTCCCCTCCAAAAATACCTCATTTTCAACGAAAGTTTGATCTCTAAGTACAATTTAATCAATAATGGACATAAAGGAAATTACGAAATTCCTAGGTCTTTACATTCTAAGTCTTGGCATGAGAATTAAAATTCAAGAAATGGAACTAAGATTGAAGGATGGAATATGCTTATGGAATCATGAAGTAAAGTGGTTAGTAGCATAAGACATAATAGAATGGTAATTAAAAGCAAAACAAACACTAAAAAACTTGACAAAAAGATAACAAAACTCTTAACCTAAAAGTAGCAAAATATGCCTAAAGTTTACCATAACATCAAAGCAATTATATGACCTATAATCCTCACATCATGACAATTTTCTAAAGGTTTTATTACAATCAATGATATGAGAATTATAAGAACACATTCAAGTCAAGAATCATGATATATTTTAGACATACTTGGCACTTTATTTTCACAAACAAATATTTACATGACTTGTAAAACAAGCAAACACATACAATATATTCACATACAGTAAACACTTCAAAACAGCAAGAAATTCATTACAAAATCACACTTCACAAATCAATATCATGTATCATGATTAGGAATCAAGAACATGCCTTTTTCACAAGTTTTTAATATAAAATATCACAAAATAGTAAGAAAATCATCACATTATTCTTATCAATTTTTTTAGGCAAAATCATCACAAACATATCACAAAACTAACAAGAAACATTCATGAATTTTTTTAGAATTTTTAAAGGATTTTTAAGCTCAAGAACATGTAAAACTCCACAAATTTTAACAAAAACAGTGAACAATTAGCAAGAAACACCACACATATTTTCCCTCAAGTTTTAACATATAAAAATATCACAAAAATGTCAAGAAAATTGTCAAGAACATGTAGGAAATTTCTAGGAATTTTTTAAAGGTTTTTTGATGAAATAGAGGTGCAAATATTAAGTAAACAGTGTTGAAGTAGTAAAAGCAATAGCAAGAAACGAAAACCAGTACAACAAGGCCCAAGCCCAAGGTTCTTGATGGATCTTGGACTATCCAGATGCCTCAGAGGCGTTGGATTGATCCAGCTCCATCAAAACCCTAGATCCAAGGGCTGAGAGTGCATAGCGCATGATAGACTGGTTCAGGTGCACAGAAACAAAGAATCCCGAGCATACACGTGGCAAACCGCTCATCAGACGGCGTAGATTGGAGAAGGGATGATCCAAAATGAACCGGACCGGTTCATGTGCTTATATAAGCATAGAACCACCGGCCTGATTCATTTCCTCTTCTCCTTTCTCTCTCTACGCTTCCTCTCTCTCTCTCTCTCTCTAAGATCCTCTGAGCTCTGCAACTTGCAGGCCGGAGAAGACGACCGGAGCTTCCTCCGGTGCGGTGGCTGGCTTTAGCGCCGCCGCACCGGAGTTGAATTTCCGTTGTTTTTGAATCCTTTTTACACTTTTGGATTGTCTTCTTCGTCCTGAGTTCAAATATGCTACTCGTTTTCCTCAAAACCTAATAGATCGGTGTAGATCTACATCTAAACTTTTACGGTTTCAACGTTTTCTTGAATCTTTTTCGAATCTAAACCGTTTGCTCTTCGATCTACACCGTTCTGTTGTTCGAACGTGATTTGAAACTGGAAATTGAAAAATGAAAAAGGAAGACGAGTTTACCTGAGTTTAATCGGAGATTTGAGGGAGAAGATGAAAGAGGACTTCGCCTTCTCTAAGCTTCTGGTAAGTGATTCGCTGTTTGTTGAAAAATGAACCGGTGAAGTTCTTCTTCTTCTTCTACCCTGGCCTGATTCTTTTCCTTCGATCCTTCTTCTTCTCTTCCTCACTGTGATCGTACAACTTGTGCTTGAATTGCAGTGGCTAGGGTTCCATGATGATGATTCAGTGTTGAATCTCTGAGAACCACATTCAACTTGTCGCAATTGATTATTAATTCTTGATTCTGGAAATTAGGGTTTGATGAATGTTCTTGGTGATTTCTGAATTTCTGGTTGTTCTGTGGTGAATCAGTATGAAAATTGTTGTGAATTGATGAGTTTTTGTGATGAATTCGTTCGAGATTGATGAAATTGGAAAACGGTTATGGTTTCTGGTTCATGTGTTCTTGATGAAGTTCATGTGAATTTGGGACTTTGATTCATTTTTTTGGAAAATGGGAATAGAAACGTGTTTGTGATGTGGCTCAATCTGACTGGAATTGTGATAATTGGACCCTTTTATAGCCTGACATGTGGCTTTCTGGACCAATAGTGAGCTGGCATGCACGTGGATTTTGAACTTAGCCTTGCTGAGTTTGGGGCTGTTGACTTGAGGACCTATCTGCAATTATTGAAACTAAAGGGACTGGACTGCAAAATAGACTAAAGGACTTAATTGTAATTTGAAAAAAAAGACTTAAAAGACTGAAATGGAAAAAAAGGACCAAAATGCAAATAATGAGACTTTTAAAGAAAAATAAAATGCAAAGAAGGATTAAAGTGCAATTTTAGAAACTTTAGGACTAAAATGAAAAATAAAATTGGATTAAAAATTGGTAAGTGGAAAATAACGTAAAGTGAAACGATTAAAAATAACAAAACGGACTAAAATGAACCAACTAATAAATGAGGTACTTTAAAGTAACCTCTCTCTGTCAAAAGTTCGTGTGAAATGACCAAAATGCCCCCTAGAGACTAAAATGACTCAAGATGACTCAAATGCAATTTTAAAATGGTTTTTAACAGGGAATTCAATCAAGAGTTTATACAAGGAAATTAAAAGACTCAGAGACAATTTTTAGGGATTAAAAGGAGTTCTGAAACAGAAAATGACTAAAATGCCCCTAGGGCTAAACTGACTCAAAATGACTCAGATGCAATTTTTTGAAATGGATTTTAACATGGAATTAAACAAAAATTCATTCAAACCAATTGAAAGGACTCAGGGACAATTTTTCAAAGATTGAAAGAAATTTTAACATAGGAAATGACTAAAATGCCCCTCTTCATGAATTTTGCAAATTATGTTGAAATAAAATGCAGAGAAATATGCAATTGATCAGAGACAAATTCAAATGACTTGAAATGCAAGAAAAACATTTTGGATGACTTGAAATGCAAGAAAACATAGACAAATACACAGTTGAAAAGATTTTTAAAGCTAAATAGGGAGAGCAAGCAGAGTAAAATGTCAGTGTAAACAATAGCAAATTGGCAATTCTTCAAGAGTAATGGACATATATCAAAGATGAAAGAAAATTTTGAACAAGTATTTTTAGGTCCAAAATTAGGGTATAACATAACCGCAGAAACTTTTTACCGTGGGTAAAAAGAACTTCTTGTGGTAAAAAAAAACCAGATTTAAATTTAGCCCAAGGGTTGATGAAGTATTTTCCCCAAGAAGGCTGCTCACTATTTTTACCCCAAAAAGGAGAAAATAAGTAGATTTAGTGAATAAGTTCAACATTATTGTATGACAATTGTTGTAATGTACGAATTATTAATAAAATAAAATATTGTTATATTTACTTTTATTTATATTTAGTCCATTTGCTTTTATTTATATGTAGTCCATTTGCTTTTATAATTTAGTCCATTTACTTTTATTTATATTTGTATTTATTTAAAGAATAATATTGAATCAATAATTTAGAATAATGTTAACAAAATAATTTCGGAATAATGTTAATAAAATAATTTAGAATAATGTTAAGAAAATAATTTAGATTAATGTAAACAAAATAATTTAGAATAAAGTTAATAAATTAATTTAGATTAATGTGCACAAACTAATTTACAATAATGTTAAGAAAATATTTCAGAATAATGTTAATAAAATAATTTAGTATAAAGTTAAGAAAATAATTTAGAATAATGTAAACAAAATATTTTAGAATAAAGTTAATAAATTAATTTAGAATATAGGCCTTAAATGTAACCAAAAAAAAAAATGAAGGCCTAATTGAAAATTGTTTAGTGCATAGGTTTTATATGCACTAAATTCAGTCAAAAACAGTAAAAAAAAAGTGTAAAACACAATAAAACCATATGGTTGAATAACCGACCAAAGTCCAACAAATGTGTTCTTGAGTTGTGACCACCGGCCTAACTAGCGTGAGTTAACTCACGCTAGTGTTAACCTGTGCGTGAGTTAACTCACGCTAGTGTAAATCCTGGGTGTGAGTTACAATCTCCCCCTATAAATACACTCCCAAACTTCCCCATTTCCTCACACCATCTCTCATTCTCACTCTCCCCCCCTATGAATCTTCTTCCTTTCCTTATTTTTTTTTATATTTATTTTATGATTGCGTATTGAATTAATAAATTGTATTGAATTAATAAATTCAAATAAAGGAAATTAGAATAAAAATTGCGATAGCGTGAATTCGAATAAATATTGCGTATCGAATAAGTAAATTATAATAAGTACACAACATTAATTTTTAGACAATTTTATTTGGATATAATTTCATTTACGTTACATTACATTGTGGTATCATTACATTACATTACGTAAAAGAAATGTACGTCAACTATCATTACATTACATTCGGAAATGTACCTCCCAACTACAACAATTATCTTACCACTGAATGGGGTCAATTCAAACTAGCTAAAAAGCAGGACTCCGACATTCGTCCAGAAGTGCTTCTGTTCCATTCCAAATGTTAAATTCTTGTTGGTCTTGGTTTAAAATGATAGTATCTAAGTGCCAACGGAATGAGGTCTAGACCTTGACACTTCGATACCATCATTTAAACGAAGCCAACAAGAAATTAACACTTAGAATGGAACAAAAACACTCTCGGACGAATGTCGATGTCCTGCCATTTAACTAGTTTGAATGACCCCATCCAAAGGAAGACAATTGTTGTAGTTGGAATGTGCATTCCAACTACAACAATTGTCTTACCTCTGAAATGGGGTAAATTCAAACTTGCCAAACAACAGGACTCAAGCATTTCGCTCAGCATTCATGCCTTCCTTTGAAAAGAATAAATTTTTGTTAGGCTTGACTTAAATGAATGTATTCCAGTGCCACCGAAATCAGGTCCATTCCTTGACACTTAATACCTTCATCTAAACCAGCCAAACAAAAATTTAATCTTTTCAAAGGAAAAACATAAATGCTGAGCGAAATGCTTGAGTCCTCGCCGTTTGGCAAGTTTGAATTACCCCATTTCAGAGGTGAGACAAATGTTGTAGTTTGAATGCACCTTACCCTAACTAATGACGATCTTCTGGCGGAATCAAGCTGTTGATGATATCTTCAGTTGATCTCAGCAACGTCACCCGCATATCGATCCATTGGAACTTGGTGTGCTCCCAAAACATACTCGTCACGTTTTTGTCGTTCTTTAACTCCACCCAAGTGAATGATATGTTCCCCTCATCGAGCTTTGGACGTTTATTGATAGATGTTTGGCAAGTGCACCAAATACTATCGAAGTAGTAAAAATATCGATCCCACGAGGACTGTTTTTAACTTCAATAATTCAATTTCGTTATATAATTAGGATGTGTAAAGTTTATTTTTAGTTTGCCACTAGGCAGAAGATTTGGTTTGATTTTATGAAATCAAATAAAAGAGAAGATTTGATTAAGAAAATATGAGAGAAAGATGAGATCAGATCCGTCGAATCCTCTAAGTTCCCCTAATTGGTCTACTGCACCTATTTGTTATGAATCCTTTTCTAATTTACGATGATTAACAAAATAGCCCTAATCAATCCCTTGAGTTAGGACCCTCTTCTTAAACTACAGCCCTTAATTCCTTAGGTGGTCTAATAATTCTTGAAGGTTTTACCGAACGTTAACCTATTATCACTAACAAACGATTATCTATTCCTAGACTAACCCTGTTTATTAGAACAATTCAATTAGGTCTAAGTTGAAAGCCATGGTCAGTGGTCATTCATTCTCACGAAATCAAGTTATATGTGATCAAGATATAAAAAGCATAAAGAACGATTGAATTGAATAAACTAGAATTGAATTCATAAACAAAATAGAGTTTCACAGCAACATGTGTCAATTAGGGTTACAAAGATTCATCTCGGATCTAATCTCTAAGAGATTTAGCTACTCATAATCGAGTTTACAAATAGCATAATCAATGAAATAATTAAAACATACTTGAATTGGTAAAAGGTTGAAGAAATCGCCCTTCTAGCCGTCTCCGATGTCTCAAAATCGCACTTTGCTCTCCAAAATCGTAACTCTTTTTCTTCTGGCTGAGTGCAGTATTTATAGAGATTTATGGGCCTGACCTAGCAAAATCGCGCCGCGCCATGTATATAGGCGTGCCGCGATTTCCTCTTTACAAGAAGTGTGTATTTTTTGTTCCAAAATCGCGGCAAGGCTCCATTTTGGCGTGGCGCGATTTGGTCTGGCAGAACTTCAGTTTTTCATCTTTTTGTACCCCGGAATAGTGAAAATTGCATGAGAACTCTAACAAAATGTCACAATAAGTCCTAAAAATTATGTAATGACAGCATGTCATCATTTATACAGAATATTTTGCACCCTCCTTGTGTCTGTGGCGTTGACTCCTTGGTAGAATTCATTTAGTTGATCCTTGAGACCTCTTAACGTTACATCAAGGCACCGAACCTTCAACCTCTGAGTTTCTCCGCCATTGAATTTTGCATGAACGTCGATCCACCCGGCCATTGCTTCAAATCTACACAATTACAAATTAAACACAATCAATGAAAAACTCATTCAAACATTTCATCAAACACTTGGAGTGCAAATTATACATAAACCCTAAAAATGATAACTACAACATAAACATGCAAAGATCAAAATAATTAAGCAATATTACTCATTTGCATGTAACATTGTATCATATATTGCAAAAATCAAAATAACCAAAAATTAAACAAACCCTAAATCTAAAAAAATCTAATCTAAGTGTAAAAAATCTAACATAATCATGCAAACATCTAAACATCATAAGAATTAAACACTATAAGTCATTTGCATGTAGCATTCTATAATTTCTTGCAAAAAAATTTAAAATTTTAACAAAACAATAAACCTAAAAAATTCCAGATTAAGTGAAATTTTTTATCATAACAACATAGTTTAAGTGAAAGCTTACTTGTTCTTGTTGTTGTAGTGTTGTTTGATTTGAAGTTGAAGGAATTTTAAAGTTGGGAAATTTGAGAGAAAATTGAGAAGTGTGTGTGTTGTTTGATGAAAATGAGGCAGAATGAGGTTCTGCCTGGGTTAATAACATCACGTAGCGTGACTTAAGTTGCGTAAACATTGCAACTAGCGTAAGTTAACTTACGTAACACATGTTAACATGCGTAGGGGTATATTTGTATTTTACTTTGGGAGTGAGTAAAACTGTTTGGGTAAAGAGCAGGATTCGTAATACAAAATAAAAACTTTGGTTTGTGATTTTTGTTTGGGTGAAGGTTGTTGGGTTCCCTTTTATTTTCTTCGAACACGTGAAAGCTACCTCCCATGGCTATGGATCGAATAACTTTTACCCCTTCAATTCGGTAAGAATCTTAAATAATAGATCAATTAGAACCCTAAAGTAAAACCCCTAAATTAAAACCAAAAAAAATGAAATAAAATCCTAAATCATTAAAAATCTTCAAATCAACATCATGTGTTGTGTATATGCCTCATTTTCAACATCATCCGTGACAACGTACTTTTAATCTTTCCCTTCCTCTACTCCAATAAACCCATTTTCATATCTATGGGTTTTGATGTGTTGTGAGATATTAAAGCTGAATCATGATTTTTAGTCAAGTTGGTAAATGAAAGATCATGGTTTTTCTAGTGATTTTAAAGTTCGTTCATGTTTTTTTTGTCAAAACAAAGTTTGATAATGAATATATTGTTGTAAAAGGCAGAGTGATAGGATAAACGGTAAGTGCACGGTCTATCGAAGTAGTAATAAAAAGAGAGTGTCGTCCAACATGGAGTTGTTTAATTTAATTAACCTTTATAGAATGATTAGAGGAGAAGAAATATTATAAAGTTGAGAGTTCAGTTGATTGAAAGTAAATAATAATAATAAAAAGAGCCTTGGGATTATTGGTTCATCCTAATGACAAGTCCTTCACTAGCCAAAACCTTAACTCATAATTTCATGTTTTATACCTAATTTCTAAAGACCGGTTTCCCTTTAGCCCCTCACCTTTCCGACCAAGTCCGGTGAGAGTTTACCTCTAGCAACCAAACCTATTTCGCTAATTTGATTACTAGAAGAAGCTTATAAGGATTGAAACTACTCATGTCTCAAGAATTGCAAAGACTATTTCACTGCCTTTGCAATTCTTGTCTAAATTCACTTGTTCCAATATCAAAGCTCCTCTCTCGCATTATGAATTGATATTTGAGATGATGGATTAACAATTATCAAACCCTCCACTTTCGTTTCCACAGTTTGATAATTATTAATTCATGTTTAAACGGTGAATTTAGATTAGAAATTAAGGTTACATGGAATTAGGGTTAAAGCTTGGTTCGATTAGGATTATGTCATTAAACTTATCCAACAATTCCAAGACAAGAGAAGTCTACTCACTCATGTTCATCGTAGACATATAGAAGAAGAGAGAAAGCATGAAGTAAATAACAAGAAAGTAAAGAAATAAAAGGAGAACTTTATTAAGAAAACAATTGTCACTTATTGAATTCCAAGAAATAAAGATGAATGTTTGTGATGGGAGGCTACTCTATTTATAGTTTACATTCGACTTAAAATCTAAGCAACTACATGGGGTTTTTGGTAAAACTAAAATAGAGTAGCTTAAGTCCTAAGCAAGAGCAGCAAAAGGGTGCTCTGGGGGGTGGCACGGCCGTGCCACATGTTGGCACGGGCCGTGCCAAGCTTCTGACTTGGGGGAATTATATTTTTGCTCCCGAATCTTCGTATTTTTGCTCCGAATCAGCTCCAGACTCCTTTCTTTTGCTCCAAGACTTAATCCATCAAATATTCATTCCTGAAATATAAAAATATGCAATTGAAGTAAAATAGCTCAAAAAGGAAACAATATTAAAATAAAATAAAATAAAATCTAATTAAAACGAAACTAAATAATATATAAAAACTAGCTAATTAATGACTCATGACATAGCTAGGGTGCACTAGTAAAACATGTAATGAACCGTGCATTACTAAATATTTTATGAGTTTACACTACAATTGGTTGTAGCATATACCATTCAACACTTATTTTGTACTCTTTCAACCTCTTTATTATTCATTTTCTCTTACTCATTTTCTTCCTCTTTTACCTTGAAACTTAATCAAAGCCAACTTCAACAACCTCTTTTCAATCTAGTGAACTCTTCCCTTCACCATAACATTTTCTTAATAAACGTTAAATGAATATAAAATAGTACTCTTCAAAATCATCTAATGTAAGGGCTTAACATCCAAACCCGATCCATTTGGATTAACATCTTCCCATTTATTTTTTCATTATGACTTCTTTCGATCCATTTGGATTTTAATTCTCAGGTGGATAGGTGTTTATTCGGTTTTGCATAGCGATGCATCAAACTTTTTTATTCAGTTCAGTTTTCTTGGTGGAGTTGCAAAATCAAAACAAAACATTTTACAGGCTATATGGTTTGCAACGGTTTGGGAAATTTGGAAAGAAAGAAACAACAGGGTATTCAATGATAGAATGTGTACCAGTCAGCAGGTGGTTGACAAGATTAAGTCGACAACGTTCATGTGGTTGAAGGGAAAATACATCAATCTTCCCCTCAATTATCATGGCTGGTGGCTTAGTCCGTTTTCTACCCTCGGTATAGGTTAATTGTTAGTTTCTTTGCTATTCTTTCCGCCTTTGCGGATGGGTTTTGTTTTTGTAATTATGGATGTGATACTGTTTGAATTTTGGTGTTTCTTCCTTAGCACATCTTGTGCTAGGAAAGCCTTTTTGAGGTGGTAATACAATTTCATTTTAGCCTCTTCAAAAAAACATCCAAACCCGATCCAAAAATTGAGAAAATGCATATTTGCGTTAAGGGTGTTGCTATATGTCGCGGCTAAATTCTTTGCGAATAGAACATGAACCACATTATTGTATAGTTTCTCTAATCCTCAAAACACTATTAAAATCAAGAACCGCATGGATTAAAGTAAGTCTGCAGCATTATAAAAATATGATTTTATTTAATCATTTTCAAATAAATGCTATAATGTAGAAAGTCCATGATAACATATCTTATGTTTTTGTCCCCACTTAATAACCGTTGATTAAATCATAATCACTATGTTTTGTAGGAAACATAATTCCCTCGCCCATCGTAGCTTTAACCGTTGTAAAAGTTTGTATTCGTAAACTTAATTTATCTTTCTTTCCGGAAGACTTTGATAAACCCAGGGAGAAAAGTGAAAAAATTGAAATGATCTTAGTTTATGCAAAATGCAAGGATGAAGGTATAATTGTAGGGGTACTAGGTAAAATCTTTTCAAGAGGGTCTATCTTGGCAGCACAATTGATCGAGACTTTGTCAAAAAACAATTTATCGAGACTTGGACTAAGTGTACGTTTATTATATAGTATTAAATATATTATATGATATATATTTTTTTTTTTGACAAAATATTATATGATATATATGATAAGTAATAGTCAACTCAACTGACAATGTTGATATTATTAAATTGAATATTTTTATCCAGGTTTGAACCCAAAACCTTATACAGTAGAAACTCTTTAATTTAATACTCGGTAAATTAATAAACTCTCTAAAATAATAAATTTGTCCGGTCCCGACTTGGGCCAATGTAAAAAATTGAAAAACTCGATAAAATGATAAGATAATAATTTTTCGGGAGATCCCTTTATAATTTTCGGTCCCAAGAAAATCATAAATTAATAATTCATAGAAACTGAAAAAAAATATATTAAGAATACATTGAACACATTTGTTCCTGTTGTTTACATTTACTGTACTTCAAAAGTCATTATTGATTTCCAATGCATATGAACACAATAGTTACTAATTTACGTTGAGTCTCAAGGTTCGCTGCAACGTAATTCTAAGAGGCATAGACTAATTTGCCTTTTTGTTTGGTATGTACAGTATAATTACTTAAAAACTTTTTAAATTAATAATTATTAATTTATCGATAAATTAATAACTCTCTAAATTAATAAATTTCTCCGGTCCTGACATTATTAATTTATAGAGTTTTAACTGTAGTTGTGTGTAAATTATAGTATGATACTTGTCATTTCATCCACTGATAAAAAAAAATGTTACCTATTTTTTTTTTATAATATATGTGAAAATTGAGAAAAGAGCTTATAAAAGGAACGGAAATTGTATTATTCACTTTAGTCTTTAAAAATAAAGTATCCACAATTGTTGAAATTACCCATTTTACCCTACAAAATGAGATGGATCATTTTCCTATGGTGTTTTTTTTTTTTTTTTTAAAATGCTAATGACTGCTAGCCAAGGAGCACAAGGTAAGTAAACCATGGGGCCAATAATATAGTAATATTATCTTTGGAAATATTTATTCAATTTTAAAGTTTAAAAATTGTTCTTTTCAATAAAAAAAAAAAATATACTCTAGGTGTCCTTAACTAGTGCCATTTGTTAGCATAATTTTTTATAAACATTTTTCCTACTGATTTATTTATTTTTTATTTTTTATTTTCCTACTGATTTAAGCAATGTAAACAAAATATATGCCAATTCAATATCATAATAAATTGGTCATAATAGTATATATTGCTCATTTTACTCAGAGTATCATTTTCCTTTGGACTTAAGAAATGCAAAATATGTGCCACTTCAATATCATAGTTCACACAATTAAATTTCACCACTCAAAATTTCATTTCCTATGAAGTTATTTTTTCTATTTTATTACAAATTCGGATCCTTTTGGAAACCATCTAGAGTACTAACTATAGAACTGATTTGTGTTTTTTAGCTCTTTGTAAACATAGTTATTAATGCTGAGTCAAAGAAACGGATGGAAACGTTTAAAGCAAATTGCAAGCTCTGTTTCGAAGTTCACATTGATGAAATGGTAAAAACTAAAAAGATTGCGTAAATTAATAATTCATAGAAACTGAAAAAAATATATTAAGAATACATTGAACACATTTGTTCCTGTTGTTTACATTTACTGTACTTCAAAAGTCATTATTGATTTCCAATGCATATGAACACAATAGTTACTAATTTACGTTGAGTCTCAAGGTTCGCTGCAACGTAATTCTAAGAGGCATAGACTAATTTGCCTTTTTGTTTGGTATGTACAGTATAATTACTTAAAAACTTTTTAAATTAATAATTATTAATTTATCGATAAATTAATAACTCTCTAAATTAATAAATTTCTCCGGTCCTGACATTATTAATTTATAGAGTTTTAACTGTAGTTGTGTGTAAATTATAGTATGATACTTGTCATTTCATCCACTGATAAAAAAAAATGTTACCTATTTTTTTTTTTTATAATATATGTGAAAATTGAGAAAAGAGCTTATAAAAGGAACGGAAATTGTATTATTCACTTTAGTCTTTAAAAATAAAGTATCCACAATTGTTGAAATTACCCATTTTACCCTACAAAATGAGATGGATCTTTTTCCTATGGTGTTTTTTTTTTTTTTTTTTTAAAATGCTAATGACTGCTAGCCAAGGAGCACAAGGTAAGTAAACCATGGGGCCAATAATATAGTAATATTATCTTTGGAAATATTTATTCAATTTTAAAGTTTAAAAATTGTTCTTTTCAATAAAAAAAAATATATACTCTAGGTGTCCTTAACTAGTGCCATTTGTTAGCATAATTTTTATAAACATTTTTCCTACTGATTTATTTATTTATTATTTTTTATTTTCCTACTGATTTAAGCAATGTAAACAAAATATATGCCAATTCAATATCATAATAAATTGGTCATAATAGTATATATTGCTCATTTTACTCAGAGTATCATTTTCCTTTGGACTTAAGAAATGCAAAATATGTGCCACTTCAATATCATAGTTCACACAATTAAATTTCACCACTCAAAATTTCATTTCCTATGAAGTTATTTTTTCTATTTTATTACAAATTCGGATCCTTTTGGAAACCATCTAGAGTACTAACTATAGAACTGATTTGTGTTTTTTAGCTCTTTGTAAACATAGTTATTAATGCTGAGTCAAAGAAACGGATGGAAACGTTTAAAGCAAATTGCAAGCTCTGTTTCGAAGTTCACATTGATGAAATGGTAAAAACTAAAAAGATTGCGTAAAAAAATGTCAGTAAAAAATAAATTCAAGTATGCAATCTTTTAGCAAAAATGTATCTCTAAATATAAACACCATTTTAAATTACCATATATTTTTATTATTTTTTTTAAATTTATATCATTCATTAATACCACTAATTTATTTTTTTAGATGAAATGTCATACATACATCCACATATAAAAATATAGTTTAGCAACATCCACACAAAAAATAGACACATTACATACACAACATTTTTTTTCATAAAATAAGTGGAAATGAAAAAAATAATCTTATAAAATGCCACCAAGGTGGTAACTAATTTTTACTATTTTTGGTAAACAGGTAGTAACTAATTAAGTACTAGTAGTAAAGAATTAAATTAAATTATCAACTAAGTTGATTTTTTTTTTTTTTGAACATGTATCAACTAGTAGTGCGTAATGTAAACATCAAATGTATTCTTAAAATTACCATCCATATTTAAAAGGTTACCCCAATTTTTATTTTATTTTATTTTTTTGACAAAAAGTTACCCTAAATTCTTGAAATTTAACTACAAAAAGACATTGGCACCGACCTAGTCAACTTTGTGACCTCATTTTCTTTTCCTTCCTAAGAAAGTTTTCATCATTTTCTATGGATTGCTTGAACTCCTTTTGCCGTCAATATCATCATTCTTAACTGAGATCCCTTTTTTCCGTGTCCTCTTTCATTTTCTTCTTCAATACCATTGAATGAATTCATAGTAACATATGGTAAAGAGTTTTCTTTCTTTCAAGAAAACACGTATTCTAATTTAAGGTAGCAAACACAACATGAAAATGTGGCTTATAGAGAAAATATTTCAAAGTTCACACTTGGTAGTGGCACGTAATAAGGAAGGAAATTGACTTAAAATTAATATGGTTTAAATGAAAACGATTAATAACCTAAAAATATGATAAGGTGACAAAAACTATTGTTAGTGACTAGGCCCCACTTATTTATAGCATTTAATTTGATGATGCTCTTCATGCACTATAAATAAGAGTGTTGTAAGAACATTTTCTTTCATCCTTTTCTCAAGTATTGTTGTGTTCAGTTTACTAATTAAAAAAAGATGAAGTTCAAACCTTTTGTTTTGCTAATACTTCTGTCTGGTGTGGTTCTCTCTGCAGTGAGTGCTTATAAAGAACCATCACCAAGCGGAAAGGATGAAGAGCTTATGGAATATCACAAGCAAGAATATGGTAACTTCATTTATATTTTCTCTATTTCTGTGTTTAGTTCTAATGGTATTGATAGATGTCGTGAATGATAGTTATTTAAGTCAATTGTGCAATATTATGCAGTTATAAGTGGAAGGAAATTGATTTTGGAGCCACTTAATGGTGGAAATGATAAGGAAAAGGGAAGCGGCGAATATGGTGGTGGATCTGGTGGCAGTGGTGGTGGTGGAGGAGAAGGAGGCGGGAGTGGTAGCGGTGCAAGTGGAGGAGGTGATTACGGTGGTGGAGGAAGTGGAGGTGGTGGTAGTGGAGGAGGAGGTGGTAGTGGTGGAAGCGGAGGAGATTATGGTGGTGGAGGAAGTGGAAGTGGAGGAGGAGGTGGCAGTGGAAGTGGAGGTGGTGGAGGTTATGGTGGAGGAGGTGGAAGTGGAGGAGGTGGTGGTAGTGGTGGCGGAAGTGGAGGTGGAAGTGGCGAAGGAAGTGGAAGTGGGGAAGGAAGTGGAAGTGGAGGAGGTTATGGTGGTGGAGGTGGTAGTGGCGGAGGAGGTGGAAGCGGTGGAGGAAGCGGAGGAGGAGATTATGGTGGCGGAGGAAGTAGTGGTGGAAGTGGCGGAGGCGGTGGTGAAGGTGGAGGAGGCGGTGGGGCAGGTGGTGGAAGTGGAGGAGGCAGTTCTGGTGGTGGTAAAGGTGGTGGCAGCGGAGGAGATTATGGTGGTGGAGGAAGCGGTGGTGAAGGAGGTGGAAGCGGTTCATGTGGCGGTGGAAAGGGAGGAGGTGGATATGGTGGTGGCGGAAGTGGAGGAAGCGGTGGTGGTGAAGGAGGTGGAAGTGGTTCTGGTGGAAGTGGAGGAGGAGGATATGGTGGTGGCGGAAGCGGAGGAAGCGGTGGTGGTGAAGGAGGTGGAAGTGGTTCCGGTGGAAGTGGAGGAGGAGGACATGGTGGTGGTGGAAGCGGAGGAAGCGGTGGTGGAAGTGGAGGTGGAAGTGGAGGAGGAGGATATGGTGGTGGCGGAAGTGGAGGAAGCGGTGGTGGTGAAGGAGGTGGTAGCGGTTCCGGTGGAAGTGGAGGAGGAGGACATGGTGGTGGCGGAAGCGGAGGAAGCGGTGGTGGAAGTGGAGGTGGAAGCGGTTCTGGTGGAAGTGGAGGAGGAGGATATGGTGGTGGCGGAAGCGGAGGAAGCGGTGGTGGTGAAGGAGGTGGAAGCAGTTCCGGTGGCGGTGGAAGTGGAGGAGGAAGTGGATCAGGTGGTGGTGAAGGAGGTGGAAGCGGTTCTGGTGGAGGTGGAAGTGGAGGTGGAGGAAGCGGAGGAAGTGGATCAGGGGGTGGTGAAGGAGGTGGAAGCGGTTCTGGTGGAGGTGGAAGTGGAAGTGGAGGATATGGTGGTGGAGGAAGTGGTGGAAGTGGGGGAGGTGTTGGTGAAGGAGGTGGAAGTGGAGGAGGTGGTGGTAGCGGAGGTGGAGGTTACGGTGGTGGAGGAAGCGGAGGAGGCGGCGGTGCAAGTGGAGGAGATGGAGGTTATTAATGCAATGGTGACATCTATATTTTATGGCGGACTAGAATATATACTCTTTTTAAATTTGTTTTATCCTTCAATGTTTGCCATAAGTATTGTATCGGCTTTGTTTATGTGTAGTACTTATGAAATACAGGCTTTGAGATATGGACAATAATAATCAAAATTGCAAATTTGCATGATTCAGTACTTGTTTTCATTTTCTCCTCAGAATAAAAATTCATATTTTCATTAGAGTTAGAGATAACTATTGAAATATCCATATCTACATACAATGCTCAAAGATTCTAATTAAGAAGCGTTTGCCAAATGAATTATCACTAACTATAATTGGCTTTCCAAGTTTCTTCTGTTGTGTGGAAATCTATAGTCTATTCTGCATGCAAATTTATCTTTTTCAAAAATTTATAACATTGATAAATAATTGGATGTTAAACTCAGATAGTGCGATGCATGGATTAAAGCAAGTTGAAACTGATGCACACAAAATCAAAGCCTAAAGGATACTGAATAGAGACCTAATTATGGGTCTATTTGATTGGAGAAAACTTTTTTCTTTACATATTTCCTTTCAAAAGTGATTCTTCATATTTTCAAGGATGTACACATAAAAATGTGAAAAAAGAAGAAGTTATTTTTTGCAATTTGAAATCCAAAAATAAGAACAAGGAACCTTAGCTTTACTCAAGTCTTATAAAATCCCAAATTTAATATTAAAAAAAACTAAGAGTTGCTACAAGTTCAGTTAGAAAATAATCGGATAACCCTTTGCTTCTTAAAATAAAATTAGACAATACAATAAAATTAGACAATACTTTGTTATTTTGCAAACTTGACTTTTGAAAATTAGTTGAGTTTGGAAAATTGATTTCATACAAGAAAGGGTGGAAGTTGAATTCTTTTGCACCTATGTTCATGCCAAATGATGTTTCTATGGAATTAATCGAATTAACCAAATGATAACTAATGAACCTATTTCACGAGGAAAAACATTCAGTTGTGGTCTCCTTCTCTGTCCTCTTCCATTTGGTGTATCATAGATAATTTTTAGAAATATTTGTTATTTAGGTTTTCTTTTTTGTTTGAATTTGCAAATGCAAATTACTAGTCGAAGTACACGCGCAGCAAAATTTCGCTTCAAATATATCCGTTTATACTAATATGATATGATATGATAAACAATTGCACAAATATGCAAATTAATCATAAATATATGATAGGGAAAAACCTAATAATCGACAATGTGTTATCCGAAAAAATTTGCACACCGTATTAGTGTTTCGTGTTTAAATAATTGAAATAAGTAAACATTTGCAATGATATTATATGTAAGGACATGATAACAAATCACAAATATTACATAACGATAATTTCTGGTATGAAAATTACAAAATACTACTCAATTAAAAAAAAAACTTAGCAAAATATCATTGTCAACACAACAGTAAATTGAACTTGAACTTATATACATTCAATATTTATTTCTAATGTCCGCTTCCCAGGCTTTGTTTCAATAAAAAAGAGGAACTAAATCACAACAAAGAAATAAAATTAATGACTGCAAATTAACAATCAAGTAAATTTTAATCAATTGTACAACAAAATTTTTAAGTAAGAAATGCAGATATTGGTTTCTCAAGTTGAATTCCTTGTAGAAAAGTGAAAAAAAAGTGAATCTTGAAGCAAGAGTTCTTATACTTGTTTTGCCAGTTTGAGTCATACTAAATTGGATAGACTCAAATTGACTAAACTATAAGGAAAATAGAAAGAAATAAATCGTACAATGTGGATAAAAATCAACCAATGGAATAAACCATAAATTGTGTATAAAAATGGAACCCCAGAAGAAGAAATATAAGGAGAAAAATCGCCATCACCAAGTTCACCAAAACCGATATTTTATAAAGTAAAAACGAGGGCTCAAAAAATTTGAAAAAAACTATGGCATAAGCTTGTGCAAAATCTTTGGTTACTTGATTTCAGAATATGACTAAAAAGTAATACAACACGTTATAACAAATTTCATGATAGAAAGAAAAAATATAAGGTATAAAAATATAACTAAATCATGGAATGTCTTAATCTTCAAAAACTCAACAACCACTAATGCAATTGTGTATATACCATGTAGCTAAAAAGTTTTTCCAATCATCATCTATAAGCCAAACAAAATAAACTGAATTTCATTACTACAGGTATAATGAATAAAATGAAGACTTAAATAAGCAACATATAAGAAGGAAAAAAAAAATTTCGTGAAACATGAGCACACAGCAAAAATTAATACATGGTGAGATATGGGACATCATTTTGTTAGAAGTAGAAAATAAAAAAACCTTCACAATAGCATACATGGTTGGATTTATGAATGAGTTGATTACTACTAATAAGAATTTCTTATAGTCCCGAAAGCTTATCGCGCGCCCTACGAATCTCCAATTTGATATCCGTTTGGATTGTACGATCTTAACCATATTTATGCTATTTTGGACCGTAGAATTGGAATGCGCTCTATTTACCCTTCGAACCAGTCTTTTGCCAATTAATTTATTTTTTACAAAAAAAATCCCACTTTGGATTCTAAAATATCTAAAGCTTATTTTCAGTTTATAGAATCCGAAATATTTTGATACATATGCATGATCATGTTTCCCAAAAACAGAAAGATCCATTAACAATTTTCTCTTCTTTCTCTCCAATCCCCTCCAAAACACCTCATAAATATGCAAAATGTTTAAAATGGGAAGTGAAAAGGCTTGTTGGTGAGATGACAACCTCAATGGTCCTTCCAAGAAATAATTTGATGACTTTGAAAAATAGAAATGGTCGCAGTGCAACTACTAACAAACATATTTATAATGCACGCCACAAGTATAAACAGTCTATCAGAGGTCCAAGATAAAAAAATTCAACATCTCATGAAATGCTTATCCGAAGATAAGTATGTGTATAACTATAGATTGGTTGTTGATTCTGAAACTGTCAAAGATATTTTCTGTGATGGGTTTAACTTATACAATCATCACAAGCACAATAGCAAAAGTGTTAAACAATTTGATGGAATCTGGATGGACCTAGAAAATATTTTTGATAGTTTAGGAATCAACAACAAATCTATAGTTATACATACGTATCTTCAACCAAGCATTTCATGAGATGTTGCCATTTTCCTAACGTTGCTTGAGTATGTCGGTGTTATTTCTACTGAGTTGGTGTACTATATTACATTTGCATATATGATATCTGAGAAGGAAAACACCATCAATTGGGATCTAGAGAGGTGTCGCGATTTGTTGAAATCTCCATATAATGGTCTCAAGGTAATATGACTAACCGAGATGAACGTTGTTGCCACAATTTTCCCAACTCTACTGCTTTGCTGTGTCGATATCACATCTCAAAAAATGTCAAAGCAAGATGTAAGACAAATTGCAAAGTGAAAGATCCCAAATCTAAGGATGGAAAAGGATCAAATTAAAAATGTATAGAAAACAATCATGCATGCATGAGAAGCTATAATGAAGTCTGGATAAGGTGCAGGTACAATTCCAATGCTGCCAGTTCAGGTGTCGTGGCAGAAACCAGCAAGTGCCAGGCTGAAGTGTAATGTAGACGCATCATTTTCGGAGGCTTTAAACTGTGTTGGGTTTGGTCTGTGCATCCGAGATGAAAATGGTAATTTTATTAAGGCAAGAACATTGTGGTCGAATCCGGTGTGTGCAACGGACATTGGTGAAGTTTTAGGACTTTCACATGCCATACATTGGGTGCGAGACTTACAACTTATGAATGTGGACTTTGAACTAGATGCAAAAAAGGTTGTAGATTACTTCAATAGAGGCCACAATGACATTTCTGAATTTGGTGCAATTATAGAGGATTGCAGAAGATGTTGTCAAGTTCATTTTCCAAACTCTAAGGTTGAGTTTAGTCTGAGACAAGCGAATGAGGTCGTTCACACCCTTGCACGAGAGGCCACTTTCTTAGCTAGTCCCCATGTTTTTAATGTTGTTCCTTCTTGTATTTCAACATTGATTTCTAATGAAAAGCTATAAGCTACTTTTACCTCAAAAAAAAAAAAAAGTCTGGATAAGAGGAAGCATATGTTGATTATCTTTGTTTGTTTAAAATTGTATGTATAATTTTTTTTAAAATTTTGAAATATGTGGAAGGTACTATATTGGGACCGTTGAAGGAGAAAGTAGTAAGAGTTCGGACGCATGAATGGATGGAAGTACACAATATTGGGGGCAACTGTCCCGATTACTCCTTTATTTTGTTGACATTTGTTGAGTAATTTTAATTTTTTACCATTAAAATCTAAGTGTTAGCCCCACAAAATAATATTGATTTTTTTTTTTTTGTTTTTTTGAAGGAGATATTTTGAATTATTTTATTTGTGAAGAAATAAATATGCGGAAGTATGAGAGATAAATATGGCTGTTTGTTCACATATTTGGAAAAATAAATATTCAATTTTGTTAAAGATGAAAATATAAACAATAATTTTCAAATATGAAATTAGTAGAGAAATGTAATTAGTAGTTATTTAGGTGACCTTTACTTTTTTTAATATAAAAAATGACATAGTTTTTGTAGTCTTCAATTTTTTATCAAATGATAATTATACAGCTATTTTATCACTCATACAACAGTATAGTATTTTTATGTGAATATTTAAAGTATAAAATTTTGTCCCTGCTGAGCAAATTTTTTGGGTCTATTCCTGCTTAGACGTACCGCGTGATGCGTATAGAAATACAACAACAGGGTCCGTTTGGTTCGAGAATTGGGTGGGGAGGGGAGGGGAGGAATTTTAACGGAGGGGAGATATTTTAATTAAAAGTGTGTTTGGTTCACAAGGGGAGGGGAGGGATTTTAAAATTATTTTACTGTTTTACCCTTAAACTTAATTAAATAAGGATAATAAAGTAACGAAACAATAACGATGTAATCGATAACAGCATGGTGTAGACGATGAAATAATGGATTAGTAATAGGGTTGTTACAAGTAGTAATAAAAGTTGTTACAAGAAAAAATTGTTAATAATATAGAATAAAAGTTGTTACAAGAAAAAATTGTTAATAATATGGAATAAAAGTTGTTACAAGATAATATAACTTATAACCAATGACCAAAAAAAAAAAATATAACTTATAACCTAATAATAGTAAAAATTGTTTCAAGGATAATATAACCTAATAATAATAAACGTTGTTACAAGAATAACATTTAGATTTTAAATTAATATAAGGATAATTTTGGTAGTGCAATAAAATTTGTTCCCCTTCCCTCCCCTTCTAAAAATTGAACCAAACACTTCAAATTAAAAATCTTCCCTCCCCTCCCCTCCCCTCCAAAACTCTCGAACCAAACAGACCCAAATAGGGTTGTGGTATAAGAGGATTTTGGGAAATTAATTCTTAGTGTTTTTTTTTTTTTAAGGGAGATGACTCTTGTTAAAATGGTGAATGCCTACTTATGGAGGCTTACATTGATTCTAACTATGAAAGTTCAATGAGTGATAGAAGATCTACCGCATGATATTAAATCTTCTTGTGCGAGATTTTTTTGGTTGGAGGAGTAAGAAGGAAAGTGTAATTTCTTGATCAATCGAGGAAGAATTTAGAGCTACGACATTAGGAACATGTGAGCTTGGTATGGACAATGCATAAAAATATGCAAGGTCCGGCGTTCAAACCCCAGCCACCACAAAAAAAAAAAGATAATTTAAACATAAAGCGTGAAGACTTCGCGAAGTTGTTTTGTGACGCAAAGTTGTTTTGTGACTATCAATCGGTCATAAAAGAGAATCTGAACCGTTGATCGAGATTAAGTATTGCATACTCTACTTCATTCACTAAAGATCGTAGATCGTTGACAAATGTGTTAACGAATGACTTACCAAGCAAAAGATTCAACAAACTTGCTTGCAATATGGACATGATAGATTTTCATTCACTAACTTGGGGTGTTTATTTAGCTCGTTAATTAAGCCCATTAAGTATTACATACTCTACTTAAACACTTTAATGATCATACTCAAATTACATTTTTTTAAATAATATTCAGAAAATTACTCCCAATTCTACACAAACGAACACTCCTCATTTTCTTACATTTTTTTAAATAATATTCAGAAAATTACTCCCAATTCTACACAAACGAACACTCCTCATTTTCTTACGAAATGGCTACTTTTTGGGTGAAATGAAATGAATGATAGGACGCATCAAAGGGTAATCTAAAAGGGAAGTATTTTCGCACACTTTTTTTTTTTTCATAAGAGAATTGTAGGTGCTCTAGACTCTATCTCCATCTCTACCACAATCTTCTTGTTCTTCCATCCCTTCCATTTCTTGCATCATTTTTTGTCATTTTACGGTGATTTTTTTTTATTTTTTATATAAAGAGAGTCAATCAAATCTAAAACACAAATAAATGTTTAATTAGCGCGATGACAGGTCTACGAAAAAGTTACATGGTATTCTTAATATGCAAGGGAAATTATGAAAAGATCTCTGAAACTAATTCAAGTTTTGAGGTTGAAATTTACTAAAAATTGATGGTTAACCACCACAAGATAAAAATATATTTCAAAAATATAGTTCACAAGCATCGATATTTCAAAAGAATCATATTTAGTAAATAAAATATATTATTAGAATATGTAAATAAAATAAAATATCGATATTGCAGCTAGTAAAGTTCAAACTCATTTCAAAAACATATTTGAAAAACCATCCTGAGACACGTGATTCTATCTATTAACTTGTTCAAACTCCTGCAGTTGCACTAATTGGACATTTATTCGTGTTTTGGATTTGGTTGACTTTCCTGAGACCAAACACCAGTAAATAACAATATAACATGATCCTTTTAGTCTGTTCAGAATAATGATAACCAATAATTTAGTTCAATTGCTAGTTAGAGAATATAGTTAGTTAGGGTACTAGTTTAGATACTATACAAGTCACAAAGTTGACTCATCTGTACCTCTTTTTCATTTCTCTATCATTTCAACTACCATAAATACAATGGCTTTGTAAGTTTTTTTCTCTCTAGTTTCATGGATGCCATGTTTCTCAACAAGGTATTAAATCTAATTTTTCTTCTTCATTTTCTAGTTCCATTTCTCAAATCATTTTCCTTCGATTTCATATATTTCCTCACTAAAATTCGAGTTCACTTTCTTGTTTTCTTTTTCTTTGTCCAATTGTGTTTCTCTGATCACATAATTGACGTTTGCATCGATTATTCTAATTGCTCATTCGTTTTCAATTTCGTTGTTCAATTGTGTTTCTCTGATCACATAATTGACGTTCGCAAAATTGGTTTGACCATGTTTTCACACTTTTTCCCCAAATTTCAGGGTTTATGATTTCTGGATAATGATTCATGTCGAAATTTGGGGCCTAACTCATCCTTACAAAACTGGCTTATAAGGTGAGGATTTACACCTTCTCTTTATAAACTCTTCTCAAGAGTCTTATCTATCCGATGTGAGATTTGGGTTTTTTCCCAATACATCCCCCTCATGCACAACACTCTTTGTGCTTGGTGCGTGGATAGGTTTAGGCGGCCCTTGAATTCGACAAGCTCTGACACCATGTTGAAATTTGGGACCTAACTCATCATCACAAAACCGACTTGTAAGGTGAGGATTGCCTCCTCTTTATAAATTCTTCTCAAGAGTCCTATCTATCCGATGTGGGACTTGGGTGAGTCAAGATAGTGCTCACAATTGGTTTGTTTGTTTTATGGGTCAAGTGCTCACAAATTGATTGTTTGATGAGTCAAGTTCTCACACTTTGGTTGTTTGATGAGTCGAGTGCTCACAATTTGGTTTCTTCTCCCCTTTTGATTCTCAATTTTGTTGTTTGGTGAGTCTAGTTCTCACATTTGGTTGTTTTATGAGTCGAGTGCTCACAATTTGGTTTCTTCTTCCCCCTTTTGATTCTTCTGATTGATTGCACTTCTCCCTCTGTTGATTCTTCTGATTGATTACATTGTATTTCTCCCCATTTTGATTCTTCAGATTGGTTGCACTTCTCCCCCTATTGATTCTTCTGATCAATTGCATTATACTTCTCCGTCTTTTGATTCTTCTGATTGATTGCACTTCTTCATTTATGGATTCTTCCGATTGATTGCATTGCACTATCCCTATTGATTGCACTTCTCCCTATTGATTCTTCTGATTGATTGCACTTCTCCCTTTTGATTCTTCTGATTGATTGCACTTATCCCCTTATTGGTTCTTCTGATTGCACTTATCCCCCCTTTGATGATTCTGTTTAGTTGTTTCTCTCCATTGGTTCTTCTGTATGGTTGCTTCTCCATACCGATTCTTGCTTCTCCCTACCGATTCTTGTTTGGTTTAGTTTGAAATGGTTCTTCTGCTTGGATGGTTTCTCTCTATGGCTGGTAGATGGTTCTTGCTGCTTCCACTAAGTTGATAACTCACTTTGCCGCTCTTCATTGGTTATGCTATCAGCTAATTTGATTTATTTTCTAGGTTAATTGTAACAAGCTTAAAGCTTAGTAAGCTTATGGTTGAGGGGTAGTGTTAGAATTTTATATTATTTAGTACGTTTTTCGTATTTTGTTCGACAAACTCACAATGTTTCTCGTTTATGCATCATGAGTTTGAGGGTAGGTGTTAGATAATAAAATATCGGGCTTAAGCTATTGGGCCTTTATATTAGTAATTAGAGTCCATTAAGTTTTATTATATTTTTTTTTTTTGACAAAATTAAGTTTTATTATATATTCTCTTGTAACCTTTTGTAATGTTAAGCTATTGATAATCTATGAAACCCTAGCGTCTTTGTCGTTCCTATTCTCTCATTCTCTATTTTGTATATGTATTGTTAACATGACATCAAGAGCATGGTTCGATCCGCCTTGAACAACTCGTTGCTTCCGTTGTCAAATTTCATAAATAGTGCAATCAATTAGAAGAATAAAAAAGAGTCTTTTGAAACCGTAAACAGGAACCATGCACTACATAAATTCCCTTTGTTTTTCTCTTTACATATGTTACTGAACTATTTTTTTTTATTTATTCTTCAATTGTTTTTAAACAAACGTAGCGAAGAAACTAGCAATCACAAACTTCAATATCCTTCAACCAATGAGAAACAAGCAAATAAAGAATAATAATGCCATAAAATTAGCAAAACAAACAATGTAACCTGAAGATGGAACCCAAAGGAATAACAAACTGCTACGAGTAAACCAACACATGATCTCCTTCATTTAAATTCTTCGAAACAACCAACAAAATCAATCAAAAACACCAACACCAGTGAACAAAATCAATCACAGAACATTCCCAAACTTTTGGGAATTCGACAGCGGAAACAACGAGTTGTTCAACATGTTGAAATTTGGGGCTTAACCCATCCTTACAAAACCGGCTTGTAAAGTGAGAATTGCCTTCTTTATAAACTTTTCTCAAGAGTCTTATATCCGATATGTGGGACTTAAGTTTTTCCCAATAATTCGAGACAATTAATTTTGATTGAGTCTAAATTATTGCTCTCAATTTTGATAATTCTTTTAATAATTTGTGTTGACTCTGTTATTTTCTTGGAGTTTTTGCCGCATTAGACTCGGTTCATCTCGCATGTCTTGAGCACCGAAAGCTTTACCTGGCAATTGTCGTGAATCTTGATATTGTCACCGTTCCTGGTAATCGTCTCTTTGTATGTTAGTAATTCACTTCTCTAGGTATGATATGCTTCTATTGCTATGATGCATAGTAGCATAGGTACAGGTATGGGTACCGGTACATAATACGGCAAACTTTAAAAAATGAAGGTACATGTAAGCTGATATAAAACATCAAAAAAGATTTTTCAAGTGAATTACTACCATTGTTGTTGCAAAAACATGCTTGGAAAAAAAATCAATTTTAATAAAAAAAAAATAGTATAATACTATTCGTATTTTAATCACGTGCTTAACCACAATTCTATTATCATGTTGCTTTAGAGATCTACTTTTTTGAGCAACCTAACCTCCTCCACAATTTCCATCAAAAGCAAGAGAGAGATTTGAAATACAATAATAAGGCAAAATAATTTTGGTTATTTATCCGCCACTTGTATTTTTTTGTTGCATCAACTACAGCAAATCAACTAAGTAAAAATAGGTACGGTTCGGTATATACATTACAAGTATCATACGTGTACCCGATACCGGTACTTCTCCATGCTTCAGAGTTCTATTGTGTGTTTATGCACCGGACTTCTCAGTTTGGAGTTAATTTATTGACTGCATTACTGAACAACTTGAGCTTAGGTCTTCTTGAATTTTAAGTGTTTGATTAGTGATTGCTTTCAATATTTTTGTTTGGGAATTGGCTCGTTGTTTTGGAGCTATCCTGTATAATCTTCTCAACCATATTGTTGTTTTTTTTTTGGTAGTGACCATATTGTTGTTTGATATTTAAGAAACATATGATTGAATTGTATGATATGATTTAAAAAACATGAGGTTTTACATTTTTTTCATATTCTTAAGGAGGGAAAATATAGTGCAGACAAAATTTCATCTATTGGCCTTCAACAACACACTATTAGGAAAAGCAAAATTAGGGAGGAAAATTAGTGACGAAAAAAAATAAAATCCCTCACAAGTTCTTTGGTCGTAAAATTTAGTGACGAAATTAGAGAGGGATTTCATGTTTTCCCTCTCTAAATTTCTCTCACTAATTTTTGTTTTTCTAGTAGTGACATGGGTTGATTTTGATGGATTATACTCCAACATGCATTATAAATCCTTTTAATAGTTATATATTAGGGATGTCGTCGACAATTCGGAGGTTTCCTTGTAATCTTGATAATTTTCATTTAAAAAGTATTGAAAAAATCTAACACCACCTAGAGTGACAAACATCTATGTTGTAGTTAAAAACACGAGAAATGGTTCAAACATGACTTTTACCTATAGATAAATAGGCATTTACATATGGGCAATGTATAATTGACAACAAAATTGTTGAAATCCAGACTTTTACCTACAGACAAAATGGCATTTACCTATGGTTCAAATATGACTTTTACCTATGGACAATGTACAAGTGTTTTTTCTTTTCTTTTTTTCAAATTTAGAGGGCCCTTTAAGTTTGTGGCCCTGTGTCATGGGTCTTGTTGCACTTGCACAAGTTCGCCTCTGTGTTGATGGATTCTACTTTGCACTCTTTTTCTCGTCCTTAAGTTCTTTTCCTTTGAGTTTTCTTGAAAAGGTTTTTAACGAAGGAGATGTTGAGTACCCTTGGTTATTCTTGCTTGAGTTTTTGCCTCATCCTCCAAGAGCTGTTTTTATATTTCGTTTTTATTTAATAATAATAATAATTCTATAGTGATGCAAATGGTAAACCAAAAAGTGTCAGCATAGTTCTGATGTCTTGATTTGTCGTATGATGGTGTGTTTGCATTGTTTTTTTTTTCCTATATAAAGAATAATACACTATAATTTTTCTTTGTCAAGTAGCTTAGTCACTAAATTCACATATTTTAAGTGTAAAGAAATTGGAAATCTAGGATTATAATCTCGATTCCTACAAACAATGTCATTGATAGATACCAATCAAGTTACACTAACCAGACTACACTATCAATATTTTTTTAATAAATGTGAAAATGACAACAGATTTATAAAAAGTCATAAAGGTATATATAGTAACATTTTTTTTACACTAACAAATTATTTTTTCGGAATGTACTAACTATTTTTTTTTAGCAAGCCAAAATGAAATATATTACTCAAAACGAAAGTGATTCACCCCGCATAAGGTGTGCTAAAAGTGATGAATCACACAATAGTTACAATGTCATTGGTGCCAAACCAAGCGTGCACCACCAATACAATCTTGGAAAAAATTACAAAAGGACAGATTCGTTTTCAACCATAAGTAGGAATTCAGCTTAACTTTATCAAGGAGAGTATGAGGATCGGATGCCGTATTTTTAAAGACACGGTTGTTCCTTTCCTTCCATATTACCCAAGTACAAGCCAGCAAAATTACCTTTAAAAGGAATGAGTAAAACGCGGCATACCCGCCATGTTAGTAAACTGCGCATAATGTTCACAAATCATGCTTGAAGAAACTGATGTAATGCCTATCCATTGCCACACAAGATACCAAATACTACCAAATATGTTGCATCCGATAAAAAGATGATCCGCCGTTTCAATGTACCCGTACCCTCCAACACACAAGTTGTCATTTGGTTGGAGGACGCTTCTTCTCACCAAATTGACTTTTGTTGGTATTATGTCGCGAAGAAGGCGCCATGCAAACAGGGAAACCTTTAAAGTAACTTGCTTATGCCACACATTAATAATTAAGTGGTACTAATGAATTAACTTGAATTATTAAATTAATTGATCAAGATAGTGGTAGTGCGTTAACATCAAGCATAATCTTAAGATTATTATTTTTGAATAATCAAGCATAATCTTAAGATGTATACTCATATATTTATAAAAAAAAAATTAAAAAATTAATAACGTGACCCCAATTTCATGAATTTAAACTATAAAAAGACATTGCCACCGACCTAGTCAACTTTGTGACCCCATATTATTATTTCTTTTCTTTACCTACCGTCAATGTCATCACTCTTAACTGTGATCCCTTTTTTATGTGTCCTCTTTCATTTGTTTTTCAATAACATTGAATGAATTATGCTAGTTTATAACTTATAAGATAGCAAATAGCTTAAAATATAGGTTATTGCTTAATACTGGTAACCGAAGCTTAAAGCTGATGATTGAAATTAAAATGTTTGGTATAATTAGTTTTTAAAGTGACTCATAGATATAAATGACATAAAAGCATATATATGTTTAATTGTTTATATTTTTTTTAAGGAATTTTTTATAAATTTTATTTGTAAGCGTTTTTAACTAATATATCTATCTTACAATAGAAAAAACACAAACATTCAATTTATTTCAGAGTATTTTTCATCCTTAAATGATAATTTTTTTTTTTTTTGACAAAAAAATGATAAATGTTATATATTAATTTAAGGGTTAATTATGTTTCTAGTCCCTATAAAATAGCGACCTTGTAAGTTTAGTCCCTACTTAATTTTAATAGCATTTTTAGTCCCTAATTTTGTTTTTCTGCACTGAGTATTAGTCCCTACTCAATTCAAATTTGTTTAATTTATGCTTAAACTCTTAAATTTTTGAACAATTTTTTGCAGACATGTTTAGAACATTACTAAAAGTTCGTCCGCAAAAAATTATTGCAAAATTTGATTTCTACATCCAGATTTTATTACTTTTTATCTTTAACTTTTGTCGTTTTAAAAAATTCATATTTAATTCATTTCATGTCAGAAAATTCTAAATTTTAGTAAACGAACCTTTCATAGTGTTCTAATCTTGTCTCAAAAAAATCGTTCAAAAATTTAAGAGTTTAAGGATAATTAATCAAACTTTGTTTTAGCAGGGACTTAAATTATAAGTAAAATTTTTTTTATAGGGACTAAAAATGCTATTAAAATTAAGTAGGGACTAAACTTACAAGGTCGCTATTTTATAGGGACTAGAAACATAATTAACCCTTAATTTAATTGAGGTTTTCTTAACATTTCACTTTATTATCATATCTTTTTATTTTGATATTTTTTAAAGAATATATTTTTAAAAAGAAAAATGTTAAAAAAAGAATATATTTTTTAACATTTCACTTTATTTATTTTTATTCAAATTGGTAAAATAAAAACGATGGCAAGCCCTTTTTATTTAACTAGGTCTTTTTATTTAAAATGCTAGTTCCCAAACACTTCTTAAGTGCAAGCCCTTCATCATAAAAGGATGGCAAGTTCATTGTGCAAATCTCTTGAAAAGGTTATTTTATTTAGAGAATTGTAGGAATGAGACCTAGTTTCCCGTGAAAGAAGCATGACCTAATTTTTTTTTTTCTCTTTATTGCGCCAACTTAACCATTGCCAAATGCAACCCCTGATTAATATTTGACGACAAGTTTAGTACACTTGTTAAAAATTCTCATCACTCATCCCCAAAGACTATTTTTATCTTTCGTGTTTATTTAATAATAATTCTAGAGTGATGTAAATGATAGGTGACAACCAAGAAGTGTCTACATAGTTGTGATGTCTCAATTTGTCATGTGATGCCTCTAGCCTAGTGAGTAGGTTCACACAATTTAAGTGTGTAGAAATGGGTCATCCGAGATTGGAACCCCGACCGCAACAAATTAAATAAGTGTGGTTCACACAATTATTTCCGACGTGCATTCCGAAAGTGTTTATTTGATTTAGAAAGTGTGATACATGTGTAGATGTCATAGGGTTAATTAGGTTTACATTCATATTCAACTATTCTGTCATACGACATCGAATCAATCAACTATTTTGCTCGGCATTAGAAGTAGATTGATACAATAGATTTTGCATCATTAGGCAAACATGTCAATGTACCATGATGGATATAATGGAAGTTGTATCTATATCTTAAAAGGTATACCGTCAATCAATATGAACCATTGAATGACCAGTTAACAAAGTCTAATCTAATCGTAGCTTTTACTCGTATTCGTAATCCAAACTTCTTTTTCCTTAAAAAAAAAAATTAAACTTCTTTTAAACTTGATTTAAAAAACTGCAAAACTTAAACCTGACAGTAACTATTTTTATTTTTTTTTGGAAGGAAGTAACTAATTTAGTGGTACTAATGAATTAAATTAAATTGGCTTAATTGCACTTTTGCCCCCTATATTTTGCCAATTGTGCGATTTTGCACCCCATTGTTTCAAACGAGCGATTTTGCACCCTATATTTTGCCAATTGTGCGATTTTGCACCCCATAGTTTTCCCCCTTTCTGATTTTGCACCTCAAAAAATCATAAAAATATTCAGTTTTTTTCCAAAAAATTTAAAAAATCAGAAAATATAATCAGATTTTTTTTAAAATTCTGGAATTTAATTTTCAAAATACAAAAAAAAGTAAATATTCAAAATTTTAAAAAAATCTGACCTTTTTTTAAATTGGTATCCAGATTTTTAAAAATTAAATTTTTTTCCAGAATTTTTTAAAAAAATCTGACCTTTTTTTAAATTGGTATCCAGAATTTTAAAAACTAAATTTTTTTCCAGAATTTTTTTAAAAAAATCTGACCTTTTTTAAAAATTTTGAAAATTTACTTTTTTTTGTATTTTGAAAATTAAATTCCAGAATTTTAAAAAAAATCTGATTTTTTTTCTAATTTTTTAAATTTTTTTCGATTTTTTAAATTTTTTTAGAAAAAAACAGAATATTTTTTTGATTTTCTGGGTGCAAAATCAGAAAGGGGGAAAACTATGGGGTGCAAAATCGCTCGTTTGAAACAATGGGGTGCAAAATCGCACAATTGGCAAAATATAGGGTGCAAAATCGCTCGTTTGAAACAATGGGGTGCAAAATCGCACAATTGGCAAAATATAGGGGGCAAAAGTGCAATTAAGCCAATTAAATTATCAAATCAAGCATAGTCTTAAGATGGATATGTGGTTATCACAAAATTTAATATTTATAACGTGGCCCCAATTTCAAGAAATTAAACTAAAAAAAGACATTGACAGAGACCTGGTCAACTGTGTGACCCCAATTTGTTTACCTTCTAAAGCAAGTATCGTCACTTTCAGGAACTCCCATTACCATCAATGTCATCACTCTTAACTGTGATCCCCTTTTTATGTGTCCTCTTTCATTTCTTCTTCAATAACATTAAATGAATTATGCATAGAAATTATGGTAATTGAGTTTTCTTTAGTTCATGAACACATGTATTCAATTTCAAGGTGGCACAACAACATGAAAATGTTGCTTATATCTTTCTGAAAAATAGAGAAAAACTTCCAAGTTCACACTTGGTAGTGGCAGATAATCTGGAATATGAAACTGACTTAAAATTAATATGGTTGAAATTGAAATGAAAACAATTAATTACGTTAAAATATTATAAGGAGACAAAAATTATGGTTAATGAGTAGGTCCACCTTACTTATAGCATTTAATTTGATGATGCTCTTCATGCACTATAAATAAGGGTGTTGTTAGAGCATTTTCTCTCATCCTTTTCTCAAGTACTGTTACCTAATTAACAAAGATGAATTTCAAACCTTTTGTTTTGCTGATACTTCTGTCTGGTGTGGTTCTCATATCTGCAGTGAGGGCTTATGAAGATCCACCACCAAGCGGAAAGGATGAAGAGCTTATGGAATGTGACAAGCAAGAATATGGTAACTTTGATCTCTTTATGTGTTTTATTTTAATCCGATTGATATATAATGTGAATGATGGTTATTTAAGTCAATTGTGAAATATTATGCAGTTTTAAGTGGAAGGAAAATGACCTTAGAGCCACTTCATGGTGGAAAGTGCAAAGGAAAGGGAGGTGGAGGTTATGGTGGTGGATCTGGTGGTAGTGGTGGAGGTGGCGGCCAAGGAGGAGGTAGTGGTGGTGGAGAAGGAGGTGGGAGTGGAAGTGGAGGAGGTGATTATGGTGGAGGTTCTGGTGGAGGAGGTAGTGGTGGAAGTGGAGGAGGTAGTGGTGGAAGTGGAGGAGGTGGGGGTAGTGGTGGAAGCGGAGGAGGTGATTATGGCGGTGGTGGAAGTTCAGGTGGGGGAGGTGGAAGCGGAGGAGGAGGGAAAGGTGGTGGAGGAAGTGGAGGAAGTGGTGGAAGCCGGGGAGGTGATTATGGTGGTGGAGGAAGTGGAAGTGGCGGTGGTGGCAGTGGAGGAGGAGGTGGTGGTGGAGGAAGTGGTGGAAGTGGAGGAGGAGGTCACGGTGGTGGAGGAAGTGGTGGCAGCGGAGGAGGTCATGGTGGCGGTGGAAGTGGAGGAGGTGGTGGAAGCGGAGGAGGAGGAGGTTATGGTGGTGGAGGAAGTGGAGGAGGTTCTGGTGGAGGTGGTGGTGGTGGAAGCGGTGGAGGTCATGGTGGTGGAGGAAGTGGAAGTGGGGGAGGAGGTTATGGTGGTGGAGGAAGTGGAGGTGGTAGTGGTGGAAGCGGAGGAGGAGGTCATGGTGGCCATGGTGGTAAAGGAGGTCATGGTGGCCATGGTGGTAAAGGAGGTCATGGTGGTCATGGTGGCGGAGGTAGTGGAGGGGGAGGTCATGGTGGCCATGGCGGTGGAGGAGGTCATGGTGGAAGTGGAGGAGGAGGTCATGGTGGTGGTGGTGGAAGTGGAGGAGGAGGCTATGGTGGTGGAGGAGGTTCTGGTGGAGCTGGTGGTGGCGGAAGTGGAGGAGGAGGCCATGGTGGAGGAGGTCACGGTGGTGGAGGAAGTGGAAGCGGAGGTCATGGTGGTGGGGAAGGTGGTGGTGGTGGAAGCGGAGGAGGTTACGGTGGTGGAGGAAGTGGAAGTGGTGGAAGCGGAGGAGGCCATGGTGGTGGAGGAAGTGGTGGTTCAGGCGGCGGAGGAAGTGCAGGAGGTGGTGGTAGTGGTGGAAGCGGAGGAGGAGGACATGGTGGTGGAGGAAGTGGTGGTTCAGGCGGTGGAGGAAGTGCGGGAGGTGGTGGTAGTGGTGGAAGCGGAGGAGATTATGGTGGTGGAGGAGGAGGCAGTGGTGGAAGTGGAGGAAGCGGAGGAGGTAGTTCTGGCGGCGGAAGTGGATCAGGTGGTGGTGAAGGGAGTGGTAGCGGAGGAGGAGGTTATGGTGGTGGAGGAAGTGGAGGTGGAGCAGGTGGTGGAAGCGGAGGTGGCAGTGGTAGCGGGGGAGGTTCTGGTGGAGGCGGAAGTGGAGGAGGAAGTTCTGGCGGTGGAGGAAGCGGTGGTGGAAGTGGAGGAGGTGGTGGTGAAGGAGGTTCTGGTGGTGGTGGAAGCGGAGGAGGAGGATACGGTGGTGGAGCAAGTGGTGGAAGCGGAGGAGGAGGATCAAGTGGAGGTGGTGGAGGCGACGGAGGCGGTGGAGGTTATTAAAACAATGTTATATGAGACCTTTGTATTTTGTGGCAGATATAGAAAGAGTATATCTACTCTCTTCAAGTTTCTTTTATCCTTAAATGTTTGTCATGAGTATTATATGGTCTCTGCTAATGTGTAGCACATAAATTATGAATGAAAAGATTGGAGATATTCAAAATAATCATATTAGCAAGTTTTCATGACTCCTTACATATTTTAATTATAGATATGATATTGAAGTACCTAAATTTAAATTCAAGCAATGTTCAAAGACTAACTAAGAAGCGTTTGAATAATACATCATTTTTATCTTTTTATTTCCAAACAGAATCAAAATGTACAATTTTGCAAAAATGAAGTATCATTAATTGGCTCCAAGTTTCTGCAGTCTATTTCTGCATGTAAGTTTAGTTGTTAATTTTTTTTAAAAACATTCAATAAATAATTGAATGTAAAATTCTCACAGTATATAGATTAAAGCAGGTTGAAGCAAATGCACACAAAATCAAAGCAAGGAGAAAACTTTATTTACATTTTTCATTGCAAAAATGATGTCATGATTTCATTTTGTTAGGAATTAACAGAAAACAGAAGAGTAACTCCCAGTTACAATGGAATGGTTTTGACATAATTGAAAATAACAATGGATGAGAATAACAAGGGAAATTAAATGATAGTTTATGTTTTGAATTTGCAAATGCAAAGTATGTTTAAGTATTCTTGTGTGCCTGTGATGTGTTGTCTTTATATGTTAAAGTGTTTATTGTGAATATGTGATCATGAGTGTAATTATATTTATTTGTGCATGGCTGTGAAGATGTGATCACAATATGTGATTTAATTGTGTGAGGAAACAATTTGTCAAGGGAAACATTGTGAGATAATGGATTCAAGGCTTTTTAGTGCATTGTCTTTGTTAGTACCTTTCCTTACAACAATAAGAAGATCCAACTCATCTGTACAACAACTGTGAGGCTAGATCATCATTGATTCTCTTGTGAGAGAAATATTAATTATGGTTCAGCCATAACCTCCTTACAAAAATTTAAGTTGTGCTCCTAAATACTTATGCTAGTTCAGGGATAATTTTCCTACTTGAATATGCTCAGAAAAACAAAGAAATTCTGAGAAGCACTTGGAACAACATCAGAATAACTTCTCAAGGTGTGAGTATGTGTTTATAAAATGGTTGGTAGAATTCTCACGTTACGAGCCGGTTTTATAAAGATTGAATTTATTCAACCCAAATCCTAGATGATATTAAAGTTTATCAGAGATATCCATTATATCTTCTATTGGGGCTCTCACTATCATGTCACTTAGGTCACACTCCAAATTTCAAGTCTCTTAGAGGACGGGAATGGTGTGTTAGGAGTCTTGTACCGAATAAAATAAGACATAAACATGTGTTATCAAGTGGTTGGTGTCCTCAGTATATTAGCAGGTTTTAGAGGATTGTTCTTTAGGTACCTATCAATTATTCATCAACGCCTCAAGCTACTAAAAATGCATATGTCGGTATAGTTAATTATTGTTTGCGTTTTTTTTTTTTAAATCGGTTAAACCGATTTAATAAATGATGAACAATAGTTTACTACCGTCACAGCGAATGATAGTTATAAGAGATAAGAGGTAAAAAAGAAAGCCTATTATGAAAGTGCAATAGTCCCATACTAGAATGTAGACTATAGTAAACTCTAAATTTTTTTAAAATAAATTATTTATTTATCTACACTTTTTTATTTTAAATGAAACAAAGTATGGGTCAGAATAGATAGATGACCTCTCTAAGGCAACAACCAAATTAGTTTGTAGAACGGATGAGCTAATTATA
Source organism: Medicago sativa (assembly GCF_051527215.1). Lineage (NCBI taxonomy): Eukaryota > Viridiplantae > Streptophyta > Magnoliopsida > Fabales > Fabaceae > Medicago > Medicago sativa. The sequence continues at coordinate 3,320,033 of NC_140751.1, read as the reverse complement.
TCCAACTTCTACATTTGCATCCAAATAGGGTTTTTATATAATTTCTTGTATTGAATCCAGGTTGAACATAAGATTATCACTTTATTCTTGGAGCATGACCTTTGATCACTAATTTAATTATAAATTGAATTCCAGGATTGTTTTTAAGGTGAAACTAAATAATTAATTTTCTAAAGGAAGTATTTCATATGCCTACATTTAATCCTAATTTTCCATTCGCATCAAAAAAAAATAGGAAAATACTATTTGCCTATCGAAGTCATGTCTAGCAATGAAACCAAGCAGTGACGAAATCTTGAAACTGCCTAGCAAAATAAAATCTTTGCCTAATAATAATAAGGGAAATGCTAAATGTCGCAAGAGTTATCATCACAACAGCATCACGAATAACCGTCACGGCTATAGTGTTATACTATTTCTGTTTCTAAAGGAGAGTCATAGGCACGATGCACCAAAACACCATCGATCCAAACAGTTCACAAGAACTTTTGCATGCTATGCCCTCTTTTTCATCCACGCTTGTAACCTTAATCTTTAATTAACACATGCCGAGAGAATCTGTTGTTTTTGGATTTCCAAACTGTTAAATTTGGATTTCCAAATTCTGTTATCTACCGAAGTTGTTACTAGGTTGAGTCACGACCAAGTCGCTCTCTTTAAGACGTTTCGTGGCACTACCCAAAGTTGTGCAAGGTAGACTATCAACCACGCCGCCTCCAGGATAAAACAAGTCCAACTACAACTGTTCGATTAACTACTGCACTTGGAGGTCACTTTGCCCATATATAAACACTTACTAGTTGGGGTGACCCTCCAATGTGAGACATTTTTAAGTCATACCCACACACTAGTTCTTTCATAGTGTTTTTTCTTTCCAATTTTCTTCACTAGAATTAACTAGTGTTCCAACAGAATCCTCAATGCAACTGGTACTTGTGCTGTAATCTTCGGAGCTACCTTGTGGAACCACCAACATAGGCATCTTGTAAACGACATACAAACTCACGTCGAAGAAATAGTCCACCGACGTTGACGAGAATGAACTCCACCAAGGTTGTTGGTGGTGTGGTTTGTTTGCTAGAGCGTTCAACGTCAACCATCATCAATTTACCTGTTATTAGATGGCTTCCAAGTGTTAGACAGGCCATATGCAAAGCAGTTCAGATAGGGTTGCTTGTGTTGCGTTCACAAACCATGTTTGGAGGAGTGGGAGAATTGGCACATATCAAAGTGTTTTTTTTTTGGTGTAACATATCAAAGTGTTAGTGGCGAACCGTTTCACAATGTAATTTTATTAATTAATAAGATTTTTAGAGAAGAAAATAAACAATATATTACATATTCGTGGACGTTTCTTTCGTTATATATAGCATAGCCTTGACAAAAAAATTATGCAAAAAATTCACTCCAAAAGCCTAGCATCCAATACCAGCCCAATCAAACCTCAAACCAAATTGACCTTTGGTGCATAACACACAAATAACTTCTTGGCAAATAAACACATGAATTGTTTGAACATCAATCCAAAAAAATGATTAAAGAAACAATAAAGGCAAATATGAATTGTTAAGGAAGTTAGTTCAATTGTGCAGAGCATTTTGTGGTTTCTTTGTATTTTCATTGAACGTTTAGGGCGTGTTTGAATGGAGGGTTTAGGAGGGGAGGACTTACTTTTCTTTTTTAAATTACTGACATTATAAAATGAATTTTAGAAAATTGAATTAACAACATGATAAATGATTATATAATACGGTTAAAGATACTTCAAAAACACTTAATTTATTTTAAAAAAAAACATTTACAATGTTCGTAATTTAAAAAATAAAAGTGAACCATCTCCTTCTAAACCCTCAATCCAAACACACCCTTAGAATTTACAACGTACAACTTGTATTAATCTACTTGCTCTACTAGTCCGACATTTCCCACATATCAGTACCTACTACCTAGGAGTCACACTCCACATGAATAAACCGACATATGATAATGAAAGGGATCGTGGTATTGCGCATGCATGAAAGTGTATTGTCGAAGGATTTTTTTTTTTTTTTGACGAATACTTAGAAATAATTAATTGGATGTTTGGTACTACCTATAGGTACTACCTGTAGTTTATATATATATATATATATATATATATATATATATATATATATATATATATATAGGGTTATGTTACAAGACACCTTCATAAAAAGTAGTGTGGTGTCTTTTATCAAGTCACACCTCAAGGTGTGATTTTCACTTTTTTAGTTATAACTTTGATAAAAGACACCTTCATAAAAAGTAGTCGGTGTCTTTTAACAAATGCTCATAGAGTAACTTGATAAAAGACACCTTCACAAAAGGTGTCTTCTATCATAACCCATATATATATATATATATATATATATATATATATATATATATGGGTTTGCTAGAACACACCCACACTGGTTTTTATGTGGGAGTGTTTTAGCAAAGCTACACCTTAGGGTGTAATTAACCACTTTTTAGTTATTTACTTGCTAAAACACTCCCACATAAAAACTAGTGGGTGTGTTATAGCAAATGCCTATAGGATTTGCTAGAACACACCCACTTGTTTTTGTTAGAAGGTGTGTTATAGCAACATACACCTTAGGGTGTATTTAACCACTTTTTAGTTATTTACTTGCTAAAACACTCCCACATAAAAACTAGTGGGTGTGTTCTAGCAAACCCCATATATATATATATATGCGAAGGAAACCAGAGCACATGATTGAGTAGAAAGAAATTACATTAGAAGATAATTCGGTGGATGTATTCATCAAGTCATTACCTAAATCAAGATTCAAGCATCGCTTGTATTTGATAAATTTTGTTGAAGAATAATTCAAGGATGTGGATAGCATCAACGAGGTACATGCGAAAATGGGCATTATCATAGATTTGAAGCCAAGATTGAGATTTATGGAGGTTAATGTCTTAAAATCCATGCATTTTTAGTGGCTGATGCTTGACTAAAATTACCTATAAAAAGAAATTATTTGACATATTGTCAATCAACTAAAAAAATAAATCTTAGAGAACGAGAACACAAAAAAAAAAAAAAAAAAAAAGTTTTTCTAATGTTGAGAGCTCTTGGGGTGAGGTTCTAGGGTTGAAAAACACATTTTAAACACGTTAGATAATGATATTGCAATAGAGATGTGATTCAAGCTTCTCTCTTTTTTTAAGAAAACACTAGGATTCATTCCATCTTTGGAATAAACTTCAGTCCTAAACATTCCAAGACACCCATTACCTGTGGTATATACCCTGACTAATTCAAATAAATATGTTGGAAGTTTAAAGACGAGATATTTGCATAATGTACCGTCTAAAATTAAACCAAGAATGCTTGAGGTGCTAGTTATGAAATTCACAAGGTTTGTACCACATACTATTTGCATTTAAGTTAATATTTTTTTTAAAAAATTGTGGATTTTAAATGTTTGAGCAAATTCTAGAACAAGAAAAATGTGCTACAAGTTATTGAATCTATCAAGAACCTTGCCCCATATAAAAAAAAGGACAGAACATGACATGTTTGTGAAAAATTTTTATGTAGGTCCCATAAGATGTTTTAAAATTACTTTTACCTATCTCGTTGCGGGAATTGCAGCATCTCATTTGTTTGTCTGAAGATCTAATATTCAATTCTTAAGGAAAACAAATGAAATCCAACAAACACACAACAACATAGACAAAAGTTGTTTTGGAACATCATCGAAACGAATTTCAAAAACACACAGCACCAATCTTTTTAGGAAACACGATTTTTGTTAGAATCAAAATTAGTTGGACATTTTCATGTTAAAGGATTATGTCAAACATCACTAGGTCCAAGATTTATAAAAAATAAGTAGCAAATAATATCGTATACTTTCAGGTCTTTAAATTACCCAATATCTTCCCTCGTAACTTTTGGAATTTCATGACCAACATTACAAACATTCTTAGCTTAATTTTAAGCTTTGCATTTTTCAAAATTTTCGTCTAAAAACTACTAACATCTTTATTTGAATTTGAGGGCCTTTTTAACTCAAATATAGATTCGACACAAAAATCTGCCAAATAAACTATGACATATCCATCACATGGTGCGGCCATAAATTTTAAGTCAAAATCGAGAGATCTTAGGGAATATATATATAGGGTTGTTAACTTGCACCCACTAAAAACACTAAGGTGCAAGTTAACAAGCTGCACCTTAGTGTTTTTAGGTGGGTGCAAGTTAACAGCCCCCACTGTTAACTTGCACCTACCTAAAAACACTAAGGTGCAAGTTAACAAGCTGCACCTACTAGTTATTTACCAAAACACCCATGTTTTTCTATTATAAACAAATATTATTTATGCTATATACAAAAATGTCTTTTTAATTAAAATAAAGTTTAATAGAGACAAAAGGGTGTTTTAGTAAAGTACAAGTAGGTGCAGCTTGGTACAAGTAGGTGCAGCTTGTTAACTTGCACCTTAGTGTTTTTAGGTGGGTGTATCTGAATAAACAATTATTGTTGGAGAATGTATAAACAATATTGAGAAGTTTCCTTACTATCAAGAGGTTCCCCTATCAAGAAATATACTTTCATGAATGATTTTAAATACTGATACATTTATTTATTATGATGAATGGAAAAAACAAAGTTTAAACTCCTAATTGTATATTTGGTTATCGGATAAATAAATTTTAATTTTATTTACTTAATATGACGAATAAATTCTAAAATCATAAGTCTTAAGAAGAATCAAAGAAACAAACTCAATTCCACTATAGAGTAATCAAACATGTTAAAATCAACTCCAGGTTTTTTTGAATCAATTTTAGCTCCTCCATAAATTGAATCAAATATGCACTAAATTCATGAATGAAACGGCTTAGATATCATCTCAAGAACCAAATCGTTCAACAAGATCAACTGTCATAAACTAGAGAGACTACTTTGTTAGTGTTAATATATTCCATTTTTGTTTGTTAAAAAAAATGTCATAAATCAGAGATGTAACTAAAGGATTAATTTTTCTTATTGAACAAATTGGTGTTGAAAAGCTATCTTTTTAAGATCCTTATAAGTTACTTAAGAAGACCAAAATACCCTTGTTCATTCTCGGCTTCCATTTCTATTTAATTTCTGTTTTTATGAATACAATAGATAACCTATAAGTTGATGCAACCACAGCTACACCTTCTTGGTAATTAGACCTGACTTTATAATATGATGAAGGGAAAACATAAACTCAAAGTATATCATTACACAACAAAAGTTCTTAAAAACTTAAAATTTATTAGAACAAAAATAGTTGAATATTCCTAGCATTCTTGAAATTTTCAAATTGATATTTGTATCAAATCAATAAAAAGTGATTCAAAAAACATCTATATCTTTTCAGACATTTCAAGAATCTTGTCATCAATAAAAATGTTCACCAATTTAATATTACTACCAATTTAATATTAAGCTTTTCTTTCCTTCTACCCTCCCACACTATCTGCTACATGAATAGGGAGCTTATTTACCCATTATATGTTATTGAAACGGTGAAGAAATAACCAAATGCCAGTGAACTATAAATAGCCAAATGAAGCCGCACAAGTATTAAACAAAGCCAAATCAAGAAACTATTCAAACTGAGGCAAAGAAAAAGTGAACAAACTAGCCTAATCAAACAACAAAAATAAAGAAAAGGTAATGAAACAAAATATCTAGATTCACTTTGTTCTCTAACAAAAACAAAACTTGAATAGAACCAAAAATTCAGAAAAATTTCACTCTAGAAGAAGGGTAAGTTTAATTGAAAGGAAAAATATTAGGGTATGACGGGTTGTAAAGAGATACGAGTGAAGTATAAAGTGGTAGTTTGCTACTCCTTCTACGAGTTTACTCTGTTTAACATGCATGTATATATATAGAGTCGGGTTAAGATTTTTCTCTATTTAATGAAGATATACGTTTGGAGAGAAATATACATGTAACATAAACTTTTATGTATCTATCTCTGCACCAATAAAAATGTCCTTTTAAATCAAAATGATTAGAACTTATATAGAGCTTGAGTGGGACAATGATGGTAATAGTGACAAAAATGATGGACAATGTCATGTGGCCATAACTTCACAAAATGTATAATGTTGCCAGATGTAGTGGTTGCAACATGTGGTCTTTGAAACTAACTAGCAAAAGAAGAAAAAAAATAAGATACGTAAAAACAAATGGAAAAGTGAAAAAGAGAGGGTTCTCAGAATGTTTAAACACTCGTGTTTGATGTTCTCTTGTATTGATTATCAGAGAAAGAGGAATTGAGATGTAATTCTCATTTTATTGTTGTGTGTAAGTCTGATTTACATAGAGAGCTGCTATTGATTTATATACAAAGTTGTAAGACTATTGAAATACTGTAACTGATGTAAAACTAATAACTAGGTAAGAACTAACAGACTTCTCTACTATAAATGAGATAAATTAGCATCTTTATTAGGTAATATCCCCCCACAAGCTGGACTATGTATGTCACAAAGGCCAAGCTTGGAAATTAAGGAGCCAAAAGCGGGCGACAGCAACGGTTTGGTCAACACATCAGCAAGTTGAGCAGAAGAAGGAATAGGAAGGAGATGAATAAGCCCACTTTGGATTTTCTCACGAACCACGTGACAATCAATCTCAATGTGTTTAGTTCTCTCATGAAATGTTGGGTTGTGAGCGAGATAAATAGCAGATTTATTGTCACAGTAGACGGAGGCAGGTTGCGAAAAAGTAACATGTAGATCATGAAACAAATATTGCAGCCACTGCAATTCACAAGAAAGACTAGCAAGAGCGCGATATTCGGCTTCAGAACTTGACCGGGAAACCGTAGATTGCTTCTTGGACTTCCAAGAGATGAGAGAAGAACCAATAAAAACACAGTATCCAGAAACAGAGCGACGGGTAGCAGGGCAAGATGCCCAATCCGAGTCAGCAAACCCAGACAACATCAAAGGAGAATTGGCAGAGAAGAAAAGTCCCTTTGTTGGGCAACTCTTCAAATATTTCAAGACACGAGTAGCAGCCTGGAAATGAATGTCTTGGGGGCGAGAAACAAATTGACTTAGTTGCTGGACAGCAAATGCAATATCTGGGCGAGTTGTAGTGAGATACAAAAGGCGGCCAATTAAACGTCTGAAAGCAGATTCATCATGATACAAGGGAGAATCTGAATCATGTAGTTTCAAGGAAGAGTCATAGGGAGTAGAACAAGGCTTCACAGCAAGATGGCCACTGTCAGAGAGCAAATCCAAAGTATACTTGCGTTGATTGAGCAAGATACCACTTGAAGATCGGGCTATCTCAAGACCAAGAAAGAAGCGAAGTTTGCCAAGATCTTTAATACTGAACTGTTGATCCAAGAAAGATTTGACATGTTGAATTTCAGTGAGATCATCACCCGCGAGGACAATATCATCCACGTAAACTAGAAGTGCTGTTATTTTTGTACCAGAAGTCTTTGTAAATAAAGAGTAGTCAGCAGAGGAATGTTGGTAACCAATGGAAACAAGAGCTGCTGAAAGTTTGGCATACCACTGTCGACTTGCCTGTTTAAGACCATAGAGAGATTTGTGAAGCTTACATACTTTGGTTGTCTCTGGGGAAGAGTTGGGAACCATAAGGCCAGGCGGGAGTTTCATGTATACCTCTTCATGAAGATCACCGTGAAGAAAAGCATTATTGACGTCAAGTTGCTCAAGAAACCAGCCTTTTATAGAAGCTAAGCTGAGAAGAGCTCTAACAGTGGTCAATTTTGCCACAGGAGAGAAAGTATCGAAATAGTCCACACCTTCCATTTGAGTGTAACCCTTGGCGACAAGACGAGCTTTATGACTCTCAATGGTCCCATCAGCATTGAATTTTACCTTATAAACCCACTTGCACCCAATTGGAATTTTGCCTGGTGGGAGGTCCACAATTGACCAAGTTTCAGTGGCAGCAAGAGCTGTTAATTCAGATTTCATAGCTTCTATCCAACATTCAGATTTACAAGCTTGGGTGTATGTTTGTGGCTCAGTGGTGGAAGATATAGTAAGACAATAGTTTTTATAAGGGATATCACATTTATCATAAGATAAAAAGGAAGAAATGGGGTAAGCAGAATTACCTGATTGGTGCAGAGAAGAGGTTAGAAGACTGCAGTGATAATCTTCAAGATAACTTGGTTTAGTTTTAGGTCTTGTAGAACGTCTCAATGCATCGGTGATAGGAGGAGGAGGAGGAGGAGGAGGTGCAGGAGGAGGAGTAGAAGTCAGAGGGGTAGGCTCAGATGAAGGAGTAGAAGATGGTGTAGGCAAAGTATTAACCTGAGTTGGTTGATGAAGGATGGAATCATACTCGGCAAGGGGGGTGAGATCATAGGAATCAAAGGAAGTTTGGTGACTAGATGAAGTGGAAGAAGATGTGAGAGGGGAAGAAAAAGGAAACTGACTTTCATAGAAAATAACATTTCTTGACAAGAAAAAGGCATTGGAATGGATATCATAGAGAAGATATCCTTTGGTTCCTTCTCTATATCCAAGAAAGACAGATTTTCTAGCACGAGGATGGAATTTAGAACGATTTTGTTGGATAGTGGAAGCAAAAGCTAAGCAACCAAATACCCGTAGGTGGAGAAGAGTAGGTGGCTGTTTATGGAGTAATTCGTAAGGGCTTTTATTGTGCAAGAGAGGAGAAGGAATGCGATTTATAATATGCACTGCATGCTGCACAGAAAAATGCCAAAAAGAAATAGGAATTTTTGATTGAAAGGAAAGGGCACGGGCAACATTAAGGATGTGTTGATGTTTCCGCTCAACAATGCCATTTTGTTGAGGAGTTTCAACACAAGATCGATGATGAATAATGCCTTTAGCTTGATAAAAGTCAGACATCAAGAATTCAGGCCCATTATCACTTCTTAAACACTTGAGTTTATGGTTGAATTGAGTTTCAATGAAAGAAATAAAATTGGTGAGATGTTGTCTAGCCTCACTTTTGGTTTTCATGAGAATGATCCAAGTAAAACGACTAAAATCATCAACTAGTGTAAAGAAATATTTATGGCCAGAAATGGATGGAGTGGCATATGGTCCCCAAATATCAGCATGTAATAGATCAAAAATATTAGAAGTACGAGTGAGACTATGGGGAAAAGATAGCTTTCTTTGTTTTGCATAATGACATATATCACAAGGAGATCGAGATTCTTTAAAATTCACAAAGGGAAATTGTGATGAAATACATTTATGTATTGAATCCGATATATGTCCTAGTCTAGTGTGCCAAATGGAAGAGGTTTGTGCGGTGTCACCGAGTGCTTGAGAGACAGAGTTACAAGAAAGACCAGAACTAGAACCAGAATCTTTAAGTTGAATTGATAAAGGTTTCAACACAAACAGTCCTCCAAATCTCTCAGCTGCACCAATCATTGTCCGGGTTGAAATCTGCAAAATAAAACAACCATTAATGGTGAAGAAGACATCATAAATTGTGGTGTCTAAAAGCTGGGTGACAGAGATCAAATTAACATGGAAATTAGGGATGTAATAGACATCATGTAGAATAAGGGATGGAGAAATTTGCACTTTGCCAGAAATTGTGGCAATGGTTTTCTGGCCATTAGGTAAGGACATAAACACAGGAGAAATTGTGTGATAAGAGACAAAGTTATGTAAGGAATGTGTGATATGGTCAGTGGCACCAGAATCTACAACCCAGTGGTCAGAGATCTTACCAAACGTGGGAGAAGAGGATGAACTTAAAGCTGCAGGATTAGATATAAGAGAGTTGACAGAAGGTTGATTGGGACTAGGATTCGAGGGTGTTGATGAAGCTTGTAATGTTGAATGTTGTAGAAGCTGTAAAATCTGATTATACTGCTCTTGAATGGTGTTGATAGTAGCTGGAGTGGGATTGGCGTGACTTTCTCTTTGTGGGGCATTAGAAGCGGTAGCAGCAACATTTACTGACTTAGAGTTTTTATGTTGATAACCAGTTGGATAGCCATGTAAGGCAAAACATGTGTCAATAGTATGATTGCGTCTACCACAATTAGTGCAGGTTCGATTATTAGAACCACGACCTCCATAATGACTTCCACGGCCTCTGCCGCGACCGCCGTGGTGAGTAGAAGCGAAACTCGAATAATTATTGCCAGAATTAGAAGTAGTTTTCTGAACCTGCATAATAGAGGACTGTTGTTCGACAGAATTATCAGTAACAGTAGAAATTAACATCTGTCGTTCTTGTTGAAGAACCAAGGAGAAGCATCGATCAATATCAGGTAAAGGATCGAGAAGCATGATTTGAGACCGAACACTTGCATATTGTTCATTCAAGCCTTTCAAAAATTTGATGACTTTGTCTTGTTCTTTGTGTCTCTTCAAATCAGATGCAGCACCACAGGTGCAGGGAATAGCACATGAACAATCTTTGAGAGGTCGAAAATTTTCCAATTCTTCCCAAAGTGTTGTCAAATGAGTGAAATAAGAAGAGATATCTAAGGTACCTTGCTGATAGCGAGCAATTTCTTCGAGAAGGTCAGCGATTCTAAATATATCGCCGTGTGCGAACCGCCGCTCCAAACACTTCCAGACCACCGCGGCACGATCGCACCACATGATTGACTTGGCGATGGTTTCTGAAATAGAGCGTTGGATCCAGGAAAGTACCATATTGTTGCAACGGATCCACGGATCATAAAGAGGATCAGACACGGCTGGAAGATTAAGAGTACCATCAACAAATTTCAACTTGTTCTTGGAGATTAATGCTACCTTCATTGAGCGAGACCATGACTGATAGTTTTTGTGATCAAGAAGAGGTGTAACAAGTATAATAGATGGATTCTCGTTAGGATGAAGGTAATAGGGATTGGTAGGGTTTGTGGCAAAATCAGCAAAAGGTTGAATCTCCATTGATGAACAGCGAATAAACGCAATCGCCGAAAGGAAGAAAAGCGGAAGTGAGCTAATCTGATACCATATTGATTATCAGAGAAAGAGGAATTAAGATGTAATTCTCATTTTATTGTTGTGTGTAAGTCTGATTTACATAGAGAGCTGCTATTGATTTATATACAAAGTTGTAAGACTATTGAAATACTGTAACTGATGTAAAACTAATAACTAGGTAAGAACTAACAGACTTCTCTACTATAAATGAGATAAATTAGCATCTTTATTAGGTAATATCTTGTTTTATTTTTCCAGTTGGTGAAAATGGGGAATAGTGGAGTAGAGAGTGCAAAGCTACATACATGAGTTATAGACACTATATCTGGAATCAGCTTTGTTAAAAATAGCCTTGGCAAAAAATCAATTTGATTAAAATAAAAAAAAAGGGGGTTATAGTCATTTTGGTCACTCTTTCCTCAAAAAAAGTCATTTTGGTCACTCAATGTGTAATGAATAGTCACAACACTATGTTAGTCAAAATAGTCCATTATGTTAAAATGTTTCCTTAACATTCTCATATTAGTCCATGAATATGCTTACTTATTATCGTATCAGTCTCTATATGTACTTACTACTGTCTTATTAGTCCTTATATGAAAAGAGTTAAAGTCCACGTTGATGGACTATTTTTAATGTCAATGACTATTTTCACTAACAAATTGTACAATCACATACTATTTTGAAATTTCGATACATTGCGAGACTTTCATGTCTACTAGTTACACATTTAGGGATCAAAATGACTATTAACCTTAAAAATAAATGATTATACTTTTTGAGAGGCAAAATGGCTATACTTAAATAAACATTTAAAAACATTTATAGATAGAATAAAGACTAAAATGTACTTTTCACCCCTAAAGATTTAAAAGTTAGCAATTTTTTCCGTCTTATTTTCAAAATCACAATTTCGCTCCCATAACATGAACCCTTTTTGCAAAAGTCAGGCCCTCCCTTAATTTTGATCGGTCAACGTTAATATCAAAAAAAAAAAAAATTGATACACTGATTTCTAGACAACAAATTGTGGGGGTTGTTTCTGAAACAATCAAGGTTGAAGCGTATCGAATTGAGATCATAGCAAAGAAGATTTCTTGCGCAATAAGATCGAAAAATTGCATGCTAGCTTGATTTGAAGACCTTTGATCACTAATTAAATTATAAATTGAATTCTAGGTATCTTTTTGAGGTGAAACTAAATAATTAGTTAGCTAAAGGAATCATTTCATATGACTACATTTATACGTAATTTTTCATTTGCATCTTTTTGTCACTACTACAAAATCGGTTTTCACATTGGTTGGAAAGCTCTTTTCACATCGGGTGCAACCCGATGTAAACTAAGACAATGTGGTATGTCCACACTTTTTCACATCGGGTATATATCCTACGCCCGATGTGACATCCCTCTTTTTTTTTCTTTCAAATCTGAACAAGTATTACACATCGCTAGATTCAAATCTCCGATGTCAAATCTACATATTTCACATGTGGTGATCAAGTTTAATAGAAAGGAAAAAACGGAAAATACTATCTGCCCAGCGAAGTCATGTCTAGCAATATGAAACCAAGTAATGACGAAATCTTGTGACTGCCTAGCAAAGAAAAATCTTTGCCTAATAATAAAAGCCTTAACAAAAAAATTATGCAAAAAATTCACTCAAAAAGTATCATTCGACAAATCTTTATCAGTCTAACAACCAATACCAACCCAACCAAACCTAAAACCTAACTGACCTTTGGTGCATAACGCACGAATAAATAGCGGCTCCTAGCTCACTTCTTGGCAAATAAACACATGAATTGTCCACGAAGTTTGGCTAACGGCATATATCTGTAGCTATAGAGCATTTGTAGTGTCTTATTATCAGTTGAAGTTTAAAATTTACAACGTATAACTTGTTTTTAAGTACTTGCTCTAGTAGTTCGATCCGTCTCCCATATCAGTACCTGGTAGTCATACTCACCATGAATAAACGGACATATCATAATGAAAGGGATCATGATATAGTGCATGCACGAAAGTGTATTGTCGACGGAATACTTAAAAATAATTTATTGGTCGTTCTATAGCCGAAAAATTCTTAAAATATAGCTAACTTTAAGTTTGAAGTGTCAAATCTTAATCAAATAGCTAGAAATGTGTCAATTGAAGAACTTCATACAGTCTGAATCTAAGAATACATAGGGTAATAAAGGCTTAATTAATGATTTGGTCCTGTAAGTTATTTGTTGGTTACATTTTGGTCCCATAAGTTATTAACGTTACAATTTGGTCCCTTAAGTTATTTGTTGATAACATTTTGGTCCCATAAGTTATTAACGTTACAATTTGGTCCCTCGACTTATTTTTTGGTTTCCTTTTGGTACCTTAACTCTTCCTCCGTCAACCACTCTGGTCCTTTATGTTATTAGAGTTAAGGGATCAAAACGAAACCAAAAAAATAAGTTAAGGGACCCTATACAAGTGAGGTTAAAAGCATCATGCATGACATAGTTTGTAGTAGGCATGACTTAACATATGCAATTAGCGTAGTGAGTCGGCTTATGGAAAATTTGGAACAAGTGTATGGACAAGCTTTAAAGTGAGTTTTGAGATAATTGAATGGGTACTTGAAAGGCGGTCTGAAATACACGAGAGCAACTCAAGTGAAGATGCTTTAGATCATTACATGGATATGTAAATGTAACAATTGCATGTGGACACTAGGAAAACATTGTCAGATTTTGTGCTTACATTGTTTGGAACACTATTAGTTGGAAGGAAGAAAATCAATAATCCATTGTAGCATTATATACAACTAAAGAGGAGTACATTTACCTTGTTGAAGGGGTCATGGAATTCATATGGTTGAAAGGTATGATTTGGGAGTTTAGGAATTACTCAAGGATGTCTGAAGATACATTGTGATGGCCAAAGTGGCTTCTATTTGGTTAATCATCAAGTGTATCATGAAAGAACAAAGCATATTGACATTGCTTTTCACTTTTATAAAGACACGATTGAGTAGAAAGAGATTGCATCCAAAGATAATTCGAAGGATGTGTTTACCAAATCATTACCTAGATTAAATTCAAGCATTTGCTTGTATTTGATCTATTTTGTTCAAGAAAATCAAGGATCGGGGATAATATCAAGGTGGTGGATGAAAAAATGGACATCATCACTGTTTTAAAGCCAAGGTGGACATTTACGGAGGTTTATGTCTTAAAATTTGTGTTTTTAGTAGAAGATATGCTTGATTCGTTGAAGGGATGCATGATTCAAAAAGCAAAATAAAAAGGCTTAATTAATGATTTGGTCCCTTAAGTTATTTGTTGGTTACATTTTGGTCCCATAAGTTATTAACGTTACAATTTGATCCCTTAAGTTATTTGTTGGTTACATCTTGGTCCCATAAGTTATTAACGTTACAATTTGGTCCCTTAACTTATTTTTTGGTTTCGTTTTGGTACCTTAACTCTTCCTCCGTCAACCACTCTGGTCCTTTATGTTATTAGAGTTAAGGTACAAAAACGAAACCAAAAAATAAGTTAAGGGACCAAAACGAAACCAAAAATTAAGTTAAGGGACCAAATTGTAACGTTAATAACTTATGGGACCAAAATGTAACCAACAAATAACTTAAGGGACCAAATTGTAACGTTGATAACTTATGGGACCAAAATGTAACCAACAAATAACTTAAGGGACCAAAATAGTAATTAAGCCAAATAAAAATTAAAAATTAAAAATCAATTTTTGAGTCTCGAGCACGGTAAAACATGTGAAATGTTGACTTGAGTCATGACAGTAAAAATTTCATATAAATAGCAATTTTTTGACATATCTTGAAACAACTAAAAAATAAAATCTTTGAGAAAGGAAACATGTAAAAGCTAGGTTTTTTAGTGTTGAGAGCTTTTGGGGTGAGGTTCTATAGGGTTGGGAAACACATTGGATAATGATATTATAATAGGGAAATGTGTCAAGCTTGCCGTATGTGCTTTTCTTTTCATTAGGATTCATTCCGTCTTTGGAATAAACTTCAGCCCTAATTTAAATAAACTTTGTTGGAAAAAAAATAATTGTTACAATGTTAAATGAAAGGAAAAGAACGAACAGGAAAAAACAAAGAAACACTAGAGACTACTCTCTAGAATAAAAAGTTCTAGCATAGTCAATCCTAAGGAGAGGTAAAAGAGTTTTCGGAGGGGAGGCATGGAGAAACAACTCATTGTCTGAAGAGGCTCCAACCTTAGCCAAAAAATCCACATATTGGTTTCTCTCTCAAAGAGTGTAGCTGATAGTGACATGAAACCTCATAGCAGGACTTTGAGAAGGTTAATACAAAGTACAGAGTCAGAGTAACAAACTAACTCAGTTGTATTCAAGTTTTTAGCCAAAATAAGACCCTGATAGATAGCGTAGAGCTCAACTAGCTTACAGGATGTCAGATGAGTCATGAATAAAACCAGAAAATCCTGACAAATAGAAACATACATTATTTCGAATTACTCCACCATATAGCCAACTCTCACAGGGATTTGCAAGCAGTAAAGTCCAAAATTAAACCAAAAATGCTTGAGGGTGCTAGTTATGAAACTCACAATGTTTGTACTTCATAATATTTGCATTTGAGTTAAAAATACATTACAAAACTATGGATTTTAAATTTTTGAGCTAATTCTTGAACATTAAAATGTGCAAAAAGTTATTGAATCTATCAGCCATGCCCCATGTTAGAGACAGAGAGAGAATAAAGAGCAAGACATCTTTGTGGAATTCTTTTTATATGTCCACAAGATGTTTTAAAACTAATTTTGTGTATAATTTTGTACATGCATGATGTTGTTTCTCATTTGTTTTCCTTGAGGTTTAATATTCAATCCTCATGGGAAACAAATGAAATCCAACAAAATACACAACATTATAGACAAAAAAAAAAATGAAACATTATGCAAGTTCATAGAAAAGAATTTCAAAAACACACAACATCCTTTTTTACTTCAAGCAACAAGATTGTTGATGGAATCAATAAGCTATTTTGAATAAGTTGTTTTGCATAAATAAGTTGTTTTGAATAAGTTGTTTTTAAAATGAAATCGTAATAAGCTATTTTGTATAAATAAGCTGTTTTGAATAAAAAAAAATTAAAAATAGTTTTCTTTTAAAAAAAAAAAACTTTAAAAGAATATGTTTATAGAAATTTTGGGGCTTGGGGGCTTTTGATTTGTGGGCTTGCATGAATGTGGGTCTTTTAATCTTGTGGATTTTTAAGCCCCATTACTATGTGGGCTGTGGCCAAAACTTCAAGGCCCCATGATATTGACACCTCTACAATCAACCACGGGGGGTAAGATAATGTCCACACAAATAGATATAAGCACAAATATATCATTATAGGATTTCAAGTATCATGCAAATACATATAGATATTCATCATTCCTAGAATACTAACATCACACACATGTTATCTTCGATAATTCAACAAACATTCTCATACTCATCACATCTTCAATAGCTCATCACATTATTCTCGAATCAACGACATCATCTCAAGTGTACAATTCTCACCAACCAAATATATCAAGTACACAATGTCACATCAATTCACATAATTTACCAAAGTCACATAGTCAAGTAAGAGACATTATAATTCAATGCATGTACCGATTGATCCACCATCACTAATAGGACTTGACCATGTATGCATGAACATATGACTTGACACCGCATATATTCATACATTATAACACAAGTCATCAAAACTCATCAACAATTTTCATCAACAATAGCATCGAAATTCGTCACACATATAGCTGATTTCGTAAATACAGCGTCGTCGCGACTTCAACGAAACGAATCATAAACTATATTTGAGGTTTTGGAAGTAAAGGAATTCAAAAGGTGAGGAATTGGAAAAGTCTGAGAAAAGAAATGAAACGCGTAGGAGGAAGAAAGTGCTAAAATTCTGATGTAGTTGTGAAAACTAGAGATCATGGTAAAGATTGATCCAAGGGTTATGATTTAATCCTCTCACCCTCTCATTTTAAAAGTCCTCTCACTTGATATGCCCTCTATATATATATTCATATATATCACCAAATCATACATATGCATATATTTACACCATCATGAACTTATCAATAAATCGTCTTCACCAAAATTATCATCAAGTGAAACTAAAAACAGTTAAACAAAGATTTGCAATATCAACACAACGATTTTCTACCCTAAAATGTGAGAGATCCTGCTGGACATGTTTCTAATCAAATACTTGCGATTCTTCCATTTGTTGTGTAAATTCCATGGATAAAAAATGGCCTGCACACTAACATAACTAAAAGATAAAAAAAAAAAATTGTATGAATAAAAAAATTAACCTTTACATTGGCATTATTTCTGCAAGTATTAAAACACAATAAATAACATTTACATGAATGATCTATGTGATATAAACTTACAATCCAACGGTCAAATTTGAAAAATATGTATCGAGTAAAACGATATTGAGCGGTGTAACATTGGTGTAACATTACACCGGTATAATTTGATCCCTCCTCACATATATATATATATATATATATATATATATATATATATATATATATGGGGTTTGCTAGGATACACCCACTAGTTTTTATTTAGGTGTGTTTTAGCAAAGATATAACTAAAAAGTTGTTAAATACACCTTAAGGTGAATGTTGCTAAAACACACCTTCTAAAAAATAAGTGGGTGTATGTTAGCAACTCCTATAGGCATTTGCTAGGATACACCCACTTATTTTTTAGAATGTGTGTTTTAGCAAGTTATAACTAAAAAGTAGTTAAATACACCTTAAGGTGTAGCTTGCTAAAACACTCCCACATAAAAACTAGTGGGTGTGTTCTAGCAAATCCCTATATATATATATATATATATATATATATATATATTATTTAGAAACGTTAAATTAAAAATAATTAATTTAAACATTATTAGAAAGTGTTTTCTTAGTCCCCAAGTTTTGCTAAAATATTTTGAAACACAATTTGAAATATTTTGGAACACAATTTGGAATATTTTAGTATGCAATCTAATATATTTTGGTACTTGAGCTGAATTTTATTTTGGTACATAATATAATATATTTTTATGCTAGATATTATATATATTGGTACTCAATTTGAGATATTTATGTAGTAGATCTAATATGTGAATTACTTGTTGTCAAAGTTACTCATATAACTTGTGAATTTTCTCTATAAATAAAGAGCTCACAAAGTTCATCCCACACACCGAAAAATATTCTAAAACTTCGACATTTTCTTCTTTCTCTTTCTGGCTTGTGTTGAAAAACCTTTTCTTCTATTATATATGTGTAATTCAGTTTTGGCGTCTAATTTGGTGTATTAGGCTTTCCACCACACGGTTCAAAGATTAGAAACAAAGGAAAAGGATAATGGTTCAAAGATCTGAAATCTAAAAATAAGGAAGTAAGTTCCCTACTATTAATCTCTATTCATTATTCCCTGAAACGATGCTTACTCTTTCTTTTCTAGCTCGGTTTGATTAAATAATCAATTTGTTTTGTGTTCAAATTTTCTATATGATGAAATATCTGTTGTTGCATTCTTTATTGTGATGGTAGCGTGTAGAGGACTCAAGGGTTATGAATAAACTATGTACTATTTAACCCACATTACTTTTCTAATATAAACTTATGTTTTTCATTACATTTAATGGATAAATGGATTCTAGAGACGTACCGATAAAATCCACACTCAAACTCAGGAAACTCAATGATTGAATGAGATCCGGTGATGAAGAGTAAATTGAAAATTATTAGAGAGAGTTTTTATAGAGAAGAAAAGATAAGTTTTGTTGGATTGTTTGATTGATTGCAAATGATGCACAAGACCAAGTTTAAATACAACCGTTAATGCTAAAAGAGTAAAATCACATAAGATAAATATTATTTAAAATAAACTAACACTTTAATCCTATAACAATCTCTTGTATGAATATTCTCTCAAAAAAAATCTCTTGTATGAATATTATAGAAATAAAATTCTTATTTCTAGTACTGCGAAAAAATATTCTAACTTGAATTTGAGTCCCTCTTTAACAAAAAAAAAAAAAAACATGAAATTGAGTCGTTTGTAAAACAATAAAAAGACCTTGCCGCCATTGTAGGGTTCTTGGGTTTAGGAGTCAACTTTTCAACAATTATTCATTACCAAGAACATAATCATTTGAATTAACAACTTGTTATTTCATAATGTAAAATAATCTACAAATTACAATGCCATAATCATCTAACCTATAAACACTGACATTTTACTCTTCTCTTGATACGTTATCATCTTGCATTGGCTTTTGGTTATTTATGATTTCATATTCAGAAATATAATTTGATACTACTGCTAATGGCCTTGTCTTTTATTGATTAAGTGAATATATAACACCGTGCAATGCATGTTAATATATTTCCTCTATTTTGCCTTGGCACAGGCCTTTGTGTTGAAGCGGCTATGCAAACATCCGTCAGTTCAACCAGGTACCGTTTCTATTTACCTTGATTATGTTTGATTTTTGTCTATGTTGGGTTAATCGGTTTGAGTGCATAGCAGCCAATGTTGTCTTGTTTAAAAAATTCAGTTTTGTTCTTAACAGTGCATAGCAGGTTTGCTGAATCATTTGGTTGTTTACATGCTCTTATAGATTACATGAATATTGAATTTGGATCCCTTGTTCGACATCAGAATATATATATATATATATATATATATATATATATATATATATTTCACCAAAGCTCTCCTTCTCTTTTCCTGATCTATCCAATAACTTGCAGCCATTGACAATACTTCATTAAACAACATATTGTTACTAGAATGCACCAATTGAAGTGCAAGTTTTATCCTAGTGGCTGTGACAACCTGGAAATAACATTGCTATGGAATTTCTTTCAACCCATTTTCAATAACATTGCTTTCATTCTTAAATCTGTTTATTACTATTCCCAAAATATAAACACATAAAATATTTTTTATGTAATAGAACTACTACCAAAGAACAAAATAAACATAAATATCATAATTATATTTCTATAAACTACTCCTCTATGGTAATTAGAAACCCCCTAAAGATGAAACGGGGATCAAAATCAAAGAAAATTGAAAACAGAACTAAAAAACTCATGTTTCATTGGGTATATTGAATAAAATTAGAGAGGGTAGGTACTATAGTTGAACAATCACCATCACCATGACTATTGTTGGTTTTGATGAATCACATCACATAATATTGCAGCTGGAAGTGTTCTCATCACTGAAAGCATGTGAGTAAGGATCTGGAGGAGGATAAGGGTAAGGAGGATACATGTAATTCACCTCAGAAGGTGGCCTTGCATACATCATTGGCTGCTGAAATCTTTGATCATTTTCCAGGCCCGCTAAGTATGCCAATGGGTGGTGGAGGTAATAATGTGGGACCAATGAGTATGCCAATGAACCAAATGGGTGGTAACATTCCCGTTGTTCAAGGTCTACCGGCAGGCGGACGAGGATACTTTCAAGGCGGTGGTGGTACAGGTCCGGAAATGATGCAGGGGAATCCTTATCAATAACAACAGCAACATCAGCAGCAGCAACAACAACAACAACA
This sequence comes from Medicago sativa, assembly GCF_051527215.1. Classification (NCBI taxonomy): domain Eukaryota; kingdom Viridiplantae; phylum Streptophyta; class Magnoliopsida; order Fabales; family Fabaceae; genus Medicago; species Medicago sativa. The sequence continues at coordinate 3,299,435 of NC_140751.1, read as the reverse complement.
ATTAATTGCAGCACGTTGTTGGTTCATCATTGCAGCAACCATTAATTGTTGCTGTTGTTGTTGTTGCTGCTGCTTATGTTTCTGTTGTTGTTGATAAGGATTCCCCTGCATCATTTCCGAGCCTGGACCACCACCGCCTTGAAAGTATCCTCGTCCGCCTACCAGTAGACCTTGAACAGCGGGAATGTTACCACCCATTTGGTTCATTGGCATACTCATTGGTCCCACATTATTACCTCCACCACCCATTGGCATACTCAGCGGCCCTGGAAAATGATCAAAGATTTCAGAAGCCAATGATGTATGCAAGGCCACCTCCTGAGGTGAATTACATGTATCCTCCTTACCCTTATCCTCCTCCAGATCCTTACTCACATGCTTTCAGTGATGAGAACACTTCCAGCTGCAATATTATGTGATGTGATTCATCAAAACCAACAATGGTCGTGGTGATGGTGATTGTTCAACTATAGTACCTACCCTCTCTAATTTTATGCAATATATTATACCCAATGAAACATGAGTTTTTTAGTTTTGTTTTCAATTTTCTTTGATTTTGATCCCCATTTCATCTTTAGGGGGTTTCTAATTACCATAAAGGAGTAGTTTATAGAAATATAATTATGATATTTACTATGTTTATTTTGTTCTTTGGTAGTAGTTCTATTACATAAAAAATATGTTTATATGTGTTTATATTTTGGGAATGGTAATAAACAGATTTAAGAATGAAAACAATGTTATTGAGAATGGGATGAAAGAAATTCCATAGCAATGTTATTTCCAGGTTGTCACAGCCACTAGGATAAAACTTGCACTTCAATCGGTGCATTCTAGTAACAATATGTTGTTTAATGAAGTATTGTCAATGGCTGCAAGTTATTGGATAGATCAGGAAAAGTGAAGGAGAGCTTTGGTGAAAGTTTGATGAATTATGATGTCATGTTACTAGTTGCTTTATATGTTTTGTTACTATCTACTTCGAGACAATTTTACAGTTTCTGCAATTCTTGATTAAGACAATATGTTGGTTTTGGATAGGTTGATGGATAATCTATACTATGGATGCGTTTTGGATAATCTATAACTCGCTGTCCATTACTGGTTTTAAAATTGTGAAGGAGGAGAGGGAAAGGTGGCGTGAGATTGCTCACATCCCTGCCATAGTTATTGATGAGAATGAATAGATCATATAAGTTCCATGTCTAGGTGAGTTTCTGAAACACTTCTTTTTTGTTTAATTTCTTTCGTATTATGTGTCAAAAATTTGATATTATTAATTTCAATAATAACATCAAAATACAATATTATATGCTAACTCGTTTTATTTTTAAACATAGAATTAAAAGTTGTGTCACCCCTGATTGTGAGAAGCCAAATTTGCATGCATGAACTGCAACCAAATCCAGTAAATGTTGTACTGATGAGGAACAGATGAAAAGGAGAAACAGCAACTGACTGCAAATATGTTAGGTACTTCATATATATTTGAATGAGTTGGTTTTAATGCATCGATTGTATCAAGCTTTTGTAACTCTAGTTACATTCTTCTCAATATATTAGCCTAAAGGCTTTCTTTTATGCATTTCCACGGTTCCTTGAGGTGATTAGCTTTCTGCCCTTCACTCTCATATATGACATAAAGATGTAGCTACTTTTTATCATCTTTTTTTTTTTCTTCATATTTTTTAAATATATGGAAATTTTTTATAAATGTCTGAATTCCATCATAGGAATAATTTAGGATAACTCAGATTATACTACACGTGTTTGTCCAACTTTTATCATCTCTCCTAGGTTTTGCAACTCAGCACTGCATCCAAGATCCAACCTTTATTGGTCATGGTCAACAAGTTTATTATAGTCTCTTAGTAAATACTGATCAAATCCATCATTTGTGCCTAAAAAATTTCATTTGCTTCTGTTTACTGCTTTGTACTTTTGAAAAAATGAACACCATCAAACTTGACGGTGTATCTTATTTATTTTAATTTAGGTTTATATCTACTGCCTCAACTTGAGGTAGATTCGTCCAACGGTTTTCTGCACAAATCTGAATGATTTCTGGGAATATCCAGGCATTTCTAGAGAAATCCTCAACAATAGTCATGTAACATGCATCCTATATTTTACACATTCCGAAAATAATCATCCAAACCATGAAAGAACGATCATCCAAACCATGAGAGAACAAGAGTTTAGTTGAGTATAGCGACTATCTACCAATTTCTGTTTGAGAAATTGCAGAACCATATTCTTTTCACTGATTCCAAAAATTTATTGAAGTTTGAAGCCTTTACTTGACCTGTAAAGAGGACATGAGTTTAATTATATGTCACAATACAATCATTGCTATGTGGAAGAAGATGCAGGATGAAGAAATGGCCTGCATGTGAGTTTGTTAATACAGTTCCATTGTTATGAGAAAACTGTATAGAAAACTTGCAAATGCAGAAAGGTTACGTGTGCCTCATTTAAATGGTGAAAATAATAATAATAAACACCGTGTAATTCATGTTAGACATAAGATCGTTGGAGAAATGAGAATCGATATATATATATATATATATATATATATATATATGAGGACATATCAAATGAGAGGACCTCTTAAAATGAGAGATGAGAGGATTGATTATTCACCCTTGGATCAAACTGTATCATTCAGATTTAATTATGCACTAGCATTTTTTTCTCTTTCCTTTTCTTGAGCCACGTGCAATCAATATGGAGAGAGAATAGCTTCTGCATATCGTTCTTTTTCTATTTCTCAGTATGAAATTGGATTGGAATGCATCAAAATTAGTAGAGCAACAAATGGGATTTGAAGGATTAAAAGTAGTTTTTTTAATACTCTTTTGAGTAGCTTTTTTTTAGATCAAGAACAGGTAACGTGATTTCAATGGGTAAGGGTATAGTGAATTTTTCTACATCTTCTTCACTCTCACTTTTTTTTGTTGTTGTTAATATGAAGATTTCTTTCAGCAATTAAGGACATAAACTTTTAAAACAAAAAAAAAAAAATCAACAGCAAATAATCTTAACCATTTATAGTGAGATGAGAAGTTGGTGATAAAAGTGTTGTTTTATCGTTTTCGATCTCTTAGTTTCTCCAACCTTCCATTTTCAACAAACAAAGTTTAAATAATAATTAAAAAAAAACTATTAGGTCATTAGATCTGTCAGAAAAAACAACCCATTTTGTTTCTAGAAAAATCTTTGATTTTGGGGGTTTTGTTACAATAAATTTCAATTAATTTTTAGAAAAGACCATGAAATTAGAACAGGGATAGAATGAACTGCAGAGCTCAGCTTCAGCAAGAAAAAATGTCACAGAGATGCAAATGAGGGGCAACCAATTGATTGGTTGTAAAGAAGAGTGATGGAGAGAGGAAGATGGAAGAAAAAAGTTTCAACGGGAAGAGAGAGATGCAGGCATTTGTGACAAGGAGGTGAGAAAGATGGGGTAGTTAAGACTCATTAAAAGGAAATTTAATCACAACCATTGATTTTGATCCAAAGGGCTGTTAATTACTCCTCTCATCTCTCACTATAGCAACTCCTCTCACTTGATATGCTCTCTCTATATATATATATATATATATATATATATATATATATATATGCAGAAAACTAAACAAGATGAAAATTGATTTTTTGTAACTAGCACTTCTATGAGATGATTTGGTATTAGGTGTAATGCTTTTTGTAATCTGCAGAAACAACTTAATTATACTTTCAAACTGGGAAGAAACCAAATGACAATTATTTGAACAGTATCCCTCAAGAAATTTAAACATTGGCCCTATTTAGATAAACTACTTAATGTGCAACTTATAACATAAGTGTTTATCATGATAAATATTCTTGTATAAGCAAGTTTTATAACAATATGAGTTGTTTTCATAAGCTATCTTGGATTATTTATGAAAATAAGCTGACAACATGTCATAAGCTGTTTTCATAAATTGTGCCAAACACTTTTATAAGTGCTTATGCCTGTAGATAACCTCAAATACACCAATCTAAAAATTCCGGTTGTCATTTACCATTACTTATGATTCATTTATAAGAATTGACAGAGTAATAGAAATATGAAACTGATTTAAAACAGAAAAATTTATTTACAAACAAAGCATAAAACAATTACTTCCAGCACTACATGTATAGAAAACCAATTGTCTTTTTATGCTAAATGCGATCAGATCTGTCATGAAGATCACTAAGATATACAAAGTTACATCAATTTTATTTGCAAAAAGAAAGATGGAAGACGTCAGATTTAAGAATGAAAGATAGTAGTTGCTTCTTTCACAAAAGTCACCCTTATTTGCAAAAAGAAAGATGGAAGACGTCAGATTTAAGAATGAAAGATAGTAGTTGCTTCTTTCACAAAAGTCACCCTTATTTGCAAAAAGAAAGATGGAAGACGTCAGATTTAAGAATGAAAGATAGTAGTTGCTTCTTTCACAAAAGTCACCCTTATTTGCAAAAAGAAAGATGGAAGACGTCAGATTTAAGAATGAAAGATAGTAGTTGCTTCTTTCACAAAAGTCACCCTAAGATGGAAATACAATTGATATTTATGAGTATAGATCCTCTACTGCAAACATCAGCACTATGCGGCAAAGTAGTTGCTGTGAAATCAACTATGACAGATAATTGCTGCTCGTCGTGGTTTCTATAGCAATTATTTTTTTCCGAATTTTGTAATAAAACCAGACGAGATTAATAATAGTCGCATGGCAGAGTAATGTTAAAAGCTATCAAAAGGAAACCTATACCTGTGATGTCGCTGCTTCCGACTTGGTTCCAGTCACACAATCACCCTTGAGGCCCCTGGTTGATCTGCAAATCTGATAGATGAAGTGGTAAACATACAGTCCCAAAACACAAATAGATTATGTGGTGTATTGTATGCTGATGCAAATATTGAAATTAACAAAATTTAGTGATGACATAATAACAAATAAGTATTTCAATGACTCACACACATCTTTAGCAAGCTCCTTCCCAACACAATTGATGCCAAAAACACTCATTTTCACAAATCAGACGATAAATTTGATACTATAGATTATACTGCTGCCATCTTGGTCAATCTGCAAACCATAAAGTCTGGTTGATGAACAAAACATAATTTAGAATCAAACAGCTTTCTTAAGCATCGTTATCAGCCATACATGACAAGTGAGGGTAGAAGGATAATCACCTTATGGAAGCAATATTAAGTGAGGACAGTTAGATAAACACAAAATGTGGAAATGCATAAATGATATTCACAGAACTAATATACTAGAGAAGTATCTCAGAGACTCACCTAGACATGAAACTTATGTGATCAATTCGTCATCAATAATTATGGCAGGTATGTGAGCAATTTTACGCCACTCTTTCCCTCGCTTCCTCCGCAAACTTGCTTCAAGTAACGGACTGCGAGTCAAACTTAGTACAGAAAGAGAGGAAGGCAGTCATTTTTTTGGCAATGACATGAGTTTGGGAGCATTGACAATCTCAAGGTTTTGGAGAGAAGTGAAATGTTGAAGCCACTTCCCATCAATGCTTGTATCATTATGACCATGGATGAATAGTGTAACAAGTGATGTAGGTGCAGTGGCACCATCAGCGAGTTCACCGTATCATTACCGTTAATTTGCAACACAGAAAGACAAGTGAGATGTTCCCAAGTTTGCTCAGCGTTCCACATAATCCCTCCAACAGAGCCAGCAGTCAGTTCCTGTAAACTGCTAGGCAAATCATCTATGAGAAAAGAAGGAAGATTTGGCAGATTATCAATTTCCATTTCTTGAAGGCCAGTTAGACTGTTCATTGCTTCTGGCAGTGAATGAAGCTTCTCACACTTCCACACGGCAATATAAACAAGGTTTGAAGTTGCCAATCCACCTGAGGGAAATGACTCTACGCATCTTCTGCAATTGATATGGATTTCAGATTTCTACAACCCTCAATAAAAAGACTCTTGAGGACAGGGAGAGCACCCAAGTTAAATGATATCATTGAATTACAGCTATAAGATATTTTCAATTCCTCAAGTGATGTGCAATTGTCCAAGTATTCATGAGGAAGGAACTCTAGATTCTCACAGTTACTATGAGAAATTTCAAGGTTTTTGGTTGACCGTGTGCTGGGAAAGACATCGGAGATGGAAAGCCGTCTACGGTCAACTGTTGAAGAGAATTAAAAGGGAACATCAATTTCCTGAATACATGATTTGATGATGGCATTGATTGCACCAATAGAGGACATTCTCTTAACCCAAGTTCTGGAAATCTTCAATCAACTCCTTTTATTGGGTTTCGCCGTTGGTCTCGCCATCATTTACTTCGTTGTTCAAACTTGTTCAGCTCTCCTACTTCATAGTCAAGGTAAAGACTTTGTTTTCCTATAAACTTTATTCATTTGATGCTTTGTTTACTGGTTTAGAAAGAGTCATAAAATTACTTGAAATAGAAATGGGATTCATACGATTTTTGTTGAATGTTGTTTGGATTGTTTGCGATTTGGATATTTTTAATCGTCTGTTTTGTTACTAGTTGCTGATCGAATACAAACAATTGTTGGATGTTATTTTGAAAAGATAATTTGACAGGTTTTTATTATATACTCATACTTTACTTTTTGGAAAGATGAACACCGTTGTTTATTAAAATATAGTAATGAATATGTAGTTGAACCAGGTGTTTGTTTGCCTTTCTAAGCTGTTTGGGTGTGGTTGTGTTGAGCTGTTTGAGGTCTCAATGGATGTTGGTTCTTGCTGGTAGTACAGTACTGGTTTGTTGTGGATTAGCCCTTCAGGTTATCTTTGGGTGGGCTAAGGCTTGGTCTTGGTTTCGAGTCTTGTGCTTTATTTTGGGTGCTTTTGTCTCTAGGTGTCTGCTGTTTGTCTGTGTCAGGTTGTTCTCTCTCCTTTTTTTTAAAAAAAAGTGTTAGGATGTTCTGTTTTCAGCAATTTGTGGGTTCCAAGTTACTAGGGACATATTTTCAATAATGTTGGTTAGGGGAAGTTTTTTTTGTTTTTTTCGGTTGCAGGTTTTATAGCTCTTGTAAGGGTGCCTGCTTATGTTCTCTTGTAATTCTTTTTGCGCGCCGAGCCCATCTTCTGTTTGGTTTTATGCCATTTCAATATTTAGCTCTCCAAGATATCTTCGACGAAAACAATTTAACATTGTTTACTTAATGCCATACACAAGATTTCAGCATTTAATAACTCACATTAGTTTAGTGACTTACTTCTCGTGGTAACTGAGTTGTTCAATAGTGACTTTAGTAAGTTCAATAGTTACTATTGTGTAATTAACTAGTTGAATTTTTACGAGTTTATGGTATTAGAAGTCTGTTTTTTGTGACAAGTTTATTGGCTTTCTATAGTATGCCATGGCTTTCCAGCAAGAGCATGTGTCATAGTGGGTCTAGAACCTACAAGGGTTAAAGCTCTGAATTTATTTCCTATATGATAATTGTTTTTTTGATGTTCATTGATGTGATGATAAACCATACTTTTTACAGGTTGTGGAAATCCTGAAGGATCGATTTTCGTGATATTGTGATAGCCGAGCTGTGGATATTCTGAATGTGCTTCACACAACAAGTGGTAGAACCATAGAGCTGCTTTACGTGTAGGTAAAACAACTCAAACTCAACATGTATGAATATTGACTCTGTAACTTAACAGACTAAGTCTGTTAGTTGCATATTTTTTTATGAATATATGACATTGGCTTTGCACTACACATTTTCAATGGTACTATAGTAAAATATGCTCTTTTGGTCATTTATCTTTATAAAAAGTTGCAATTTTAGCGCCCTATTTGGGGACACGTGACATTTTTTCAGCCCCTTTAATTTAGTTTGAGGACAATAATTTTTTTTAATATTATTGTATATTTTATTTTAAACACTCCCGCACTTCATTCTACTCTTTCCCATCCTCACACTCACACTTTCTATTTTGAGGATTGTACTCTTTAATCTATGAATTATTTCTGTCGGCAAATATTGAACACGAATTCTTAAGTGTCGGTTAAAAATAAAAAAAAAACTTGTAAGACTGTGTGGGTGCTACTGTTAATTATTGAGGTTTTTCAATTTTAAATCTAGGGGATGAAATTACAGCTTTTAAAACATTTATAGTTACTAGAATCACTGTAGATTCATTTTATTCTATTTTAAAAAAAAGATTATCTTTTTTTTCAAGGAAAAGTGCTTTTAGCATTTTATTAGTAATCAAAGTATCAATACAATTGGGTATATAAAAATAAATAGCGGGACTAGCGTAAAATGTGGTCTCCCCTACGAGAGTATGAGCCACCAGATTAGCTTGTCGTTAGGGTTGGGAATAGGCCAGGTCGGCCTACAGGGACCTACGACCTATGGCCTATTATGGCCTGGCCTGTTTAGTAGAGAGGTCCGGGCTTAGGCTTTGTGAAAAGTCTGTTTAATTAAGTAGGCCAGACTTAGGCCTCCAGAAAAGCCTTTTAGACCTGATAGGCCGGCCTATTAATATCTATCTATTAAAAAATATTTCATTTATATTAAAATAATTGCATACATTAAAAATAAAACACACTTTTTTCTCTACCGATCAGTCCCATGATAGGCTTTGTTGTAAAAGACTTTTAAGTATGCTTTAATGTTGTTATAATTTGCTTGGAGTGAAATAAGCTTTTAAGTAGGCTATAAGGCCTGTTTAGCCTATTTAGAGGGTCAAATGAACTATTTGATGACCTTCATGTAGAATAGGCCTGGAAATATGCTTCCAGGCCAGTCCAGGCTTTTAAATAGGGCAGGCCAGGCCAAGAAAAGGTCACAGGCCTAGGCTTGTAAATTTTTTCGTAGGCCAGGATAAGGCCTATCAAAGTCTGACCTGGCCTGGCCTATTGCCACCCCTACTTGTCGCGAACAAACTCCACCTGAGATTTGGTAAACTTGGACAAGAGCAAAGACCGGGGAAGCAGTGATAATGTTACCGACTTCAGTTATGTCTTCCCGACCCAAGTAAAGAACATCTTTTATGATTTTAGAGTCGGGAAAAAAAAATGCTAGTTCTTTTATGATAATGTTACCGACTTCAGTTATGTCTTCCCGACCCGAGTAAAGAACACCTTTTATAATTTTTCTACAAAGTGCAGGGACCAAAACAAAAAAAAGTACAATGACCAATACTAAACATCGGTGAAAGTGCAGAGACTAATAACTTATTTAAGCCTAAACTAAATTATTTGAATTGCCACAACTTTATATTTTTTTTTAAGGTGCTTATTATTCCATACTCCCAAAACTCCCAAAAGCTTATCTTAATTTTAAGAGATAATTGTTATGATGGTTTATGAATGTGTAACGAGCAGTGACAATTGTTTTTAATGTATGAAAATTTTAACATAAAAAAATATCTTGACCAACGAAATGTATAATTAGAGATTATTGTAAATATTAGTTAAAGATCAAAATGACTATTATCCTTAAATTTAAAGCAATTAAAATTGTGAAATATAAATATGGTCTTGTTAACGAGTGTCTCGAAACACTCTTTTAACCTTCCTAAATTAAAGTAATTACAGTATTTTTTTTTTTTTTAAATGTCAAACTTTTCAATTTCTAATGATTAGGTTAATTTTCATAAAAGTTTATCGTGTAAATAATATAAATAATAAATAATATAAATATTCCCTCCCGCCCACTACACACAAACTCACTCCCGCGAACCAATTACATTTCCGCCGTAGAAGATGGAATCACCACCCAAAATCCAACGCCTAGCGGAATCAGTCGTCAACCGAATCGCGGCCGGCGAAGTAATCCAACGCCCAGTCTCCGCCGTAAAAGAACTCATCGAAAACAGCCTTGACGCCGCATCAACTTCCATAAACCTTACAATCAAAGACGGCGGTCTGAAACTGATTCAAGTCTCCGATGACGGTCACGGTATTCGATGCGAAGATCTTCCTATTTTGTGTGAACGGCATACGACTTCGAAGTTGTCTGCGTTTGAGGATTTGCAGAGGATTACGTCTATGGGGTTTAGAGGTGAAGCACTTGCTAGTATGACTTATGTGGCGCATGTTACTGTTACTACTATTACTAAAGGCCAATTGCATGGTTACAGGTTAGGTTTCTTTCTCTCTTTCAATTCAATTTCTGTAGCATCCACACCTCTGATGAAATGTGTGTCCGGTGTCTGACACAGACACCGAGGCATTTGATTAAGTTTGAATAATCTATTTTCTCAAATTATTACCTGTATGTACAAGCGCCTATCATGATAAGCGATTATGTATAAGCTATTTCTATAGAAAAAGATAAAATAAATTTAAATTGTTTTCGTATAAGTTATAAGCTGTTTTTACAATCTATCTTGAAGAACTTATGAAAATAAGCTGAAAACAGCTTATGAACAATGTCATAAGCTGTTTTCATATGTTCTCCCAAACAGTCTTGCAAAACTTATGTTAGTAGATAAACTCAAATAGATCAATCCAAACAGGCCTAAACTAAAGTAAGTCAATCCAAATATGCCCTATGTCATAATGTGTAGGACTGATGATATTGAGCATTAATTTTTTATTTTAATTTTGTTTATGACTGTTTAGGGTATCCTATAGAGATGGTGTCATGGAGCAGGAACCTAGGCCCTGTGCTGTTGTAAAAGGAACACAGATAATGGTATGCTATAGGTTATCTTTATACTATACTGTCATTAATGTTTGATTTTAATTAATGGTCTATATAACGAAGACAATTTGAAGGTTATTATTAGGATGTTCTATTTTGATTAGTAATTGATAGAAATGCTAGTACTCTTTTTGGAACTATGTTGTGAATTGTGATTAAATGTTTATGCCCTTCTAAATAAACAATTGAAATCGGAACATTAATTCAGTCTCTGAAATTGTAGGTGACATGCAATTTGGTTATTGAAATTAACAAATCTCGATATTAATAGTCTCTTTAGATTCGTCAATTTGGTTCCTGATAATGTGATTGTGAAATTTTTAATTTTGAGGATCATTTTGAAATTTCGTTAATTTCAGAGACTGAATTGCTTGACTCTTACATTTTCAAGGACTTGATTAGTGATTCACCCAATTGGAATCAAATGTTTACATGTAATTGATTGAGATTCTTGTGCCTGCCTGCGCATGTGCTGTCAGGTTGAGAATCTATTCTATAATATGGCTGCAAGGAAGAAGACATTACAAAATTCTTCGGATGATTACTCAAAGATAGTGGATGTTGTCAGTCGGTTTGCCATACATCATACCAATGTCAGTTTCTCTTGCAGAAAGGTTGGTTTTTGTAACTTGAACGATTAAACTAAGCTTATTTATCACTACATTCTTATAGCTGCATGCGTTGTGAGTTATGTATGTTAATTAATTTCCATTGATCATTTGGGACTCTACTATTACTATTAGCACGGAGCTGTTAAAGCAGATGTTCATACAGTAGCCACATCATCAAGGCTTGATGCCATCAGAACGGTTTATGGGGTCTCAGCTGCTCACAATCTGATTGAAATTGAAGCTTCAGACAATGATCCATCTTCTTCAATTTTTGAGATGCATGGTTATGTGTCTAATGCTAACTATGCTGCCAAGAAAATCACGATGGTGCTTTTCATCAATGGTATACATTATATTAGCTATATAAACATAAACTATGATGCGTTTTGAAATGTTTAGAGGTGTTTATAGTTATTAGATGAAGTCTCTGCCGGTGTTAGTTTATTCCATCAGATAATATGTTTTGGCACATAGAAACTCTTATCGTGAATGCTACTATGCATAACATGTAAAGGCTTCTGTCTGTGTGTCTCTCTAAGCCACTTTTCATTTTCCTCATCACAGTGCATGATCTTCACCCTCACACAACTTTATGGGTGGAGCGTAGAGTAACTCTAAAACGTTTTTGTTAATTATATATATATTTTTCTTTATTTCTTTTATACCCTTTTCAGCATCAAACAAGGTTACGTGCTATTCTGGTCAAGTACTTAATTTTATTTACATCAAATTTTTTTATAAAATGATGTTGAATATTTATATCTGAAATCTGACATGAGCTAATGACTTATTGCTTACAACTTCTCATGAAAATCTTCTTTATGTTCCTCAGATAGACTGGTTGAGTGGTCTGCATTGAAGAGAGCTATTGAAATTGTTTACGCAGCAACATTTCCTAAAGCATCTAAGCCTTTTATATATATTTCAATTGTTTTACCTCCTGAGAATATTGATGTCAATGTGCATCCAACAAAGAGAGAGGTACGAACCTAATGAAGAATATGAATGCGTATAATGTGCATTCTTTCTTTGTCATAATTAGTTAATTATTTGTAAACTCACTTTCTTGCTCAAATGAAGTTCCATGTAGCTGGCAATGACCTTCAATTTTTATGACGTTGATCTGAAAAGGCTTCTAAACTTCATAATTTTTATTATAGAATATCCTTTGTGTGCAGTGTTACTGTCAAGTTGGTTAAACCTTTTCTTTTTTTACTTTCTTTTTTGTTTGCTGTAATTTTGAACAAATGGTTGGTTTAGTCTTTTCAAAACATAATTACTTATATTTTATACTCATTTGAATGATATTTTTTTTTCTCCTGACTTTTATTTATTTATGTTGCAAGCCAGCAAATAAAACTTTAGGCAGTCTTTGTTTGTTTTCTGATATCATGTCATGAATCAACTCCCAGCTTAGTCTGTCAGACAAAGGCTCATGAATTTACTAGTTCTTTCTTCCTTGTTATTGAAAACAGTGTGTTTGTTTTCATATAGGTGAGCCTCTTAAATCAGGAAGTTATCATTGAGAAGATACAATCGGTGATTGAATCAACATTGAGGAATTCCAATGATGCACGTACATTTCAAGAACAAGTATGTCTAAGACATAATACTCAACGCTTTCTAAATTTTAGTGTATAGTTAGAAATATTACTAATTTTGAGCACATTACTTTTTCCTCCATCAATTGAATGCATTGATGGAAAAACAGGTGCCAAATTGTTGTTTTATAAACTGACATTGAGTGAACCTTTCCTAGAACTGTTTGCAAATCAACTTTTACAATTTCCACGTCTTGCTTTTACCAAAGTTTCATCACCAGAACTTACTCCATACGACACCATGGCTGTACACTGTACAGTCTCTTTTTAGAAACTTTGCAGATGCCTTATAATTACTACTTACTAGAATGCAAAAGCATTTTCATCTGCACTACTGCAGCCTGCAGCATAGCAATATGACTAGTTAGGTCTAGATTTGGTTGTTAAAGAATACTGGCCAATTCCTAGGCATGATTAATTAGAATACTGATGTATCTAACATTGCCTTGCTTCACAAATTAGGTTAATTCTCTCTCTTTATAATGAAGCGAAACTTTATAAAAAGTTTTACTTGAAATGATTTGCTCCAGGATCTAGTGCATTTAACCTTTATTATCTATTCCTATTTCCTACTCAAATCCCATGAAATATGTCCTGGATCACGTTTTTTAATTTCTAAAATATGTCTTCATTTTTAATTATTAACAAATTCTTGGACAACATGAATGCGGATTCTGCTTTATTTCATGTTTTATTAAATTATAGTCTTACTCAGTACCTGTATTTACTGTATTTTGTCTCATGCTTGTGGCAGACAGCTGGACAATCTTCTACCTCTCGTACTAATAAGAGCAAGGAAGTTAACCTCAGCCCTACCCCACCGGGTGTGGGAAATGTTTTTGTCATTTTGTGTTGCATACCTTTTGTTTGTTTTTGGTTTATACTCTTAATTAATGTGTTTCATCTTTTATTAATGATAGGCTCGAGGTCACAGAAAGTGCCAGTAAATAAGTTGGTTAGAACAGATTCATTAGATCCTGCAGGAAGATTACACGCCTACATGCAAGTTATACCTGGTGGACATCTAGAAAAGAGTGTCACTTTGAATGCAGTAAGGTGACTACCATTTTCTTCTTGTACAGTTTTGTAGCTAACAAGCTAATATTCATTTTTAAATTGATTTTTGTTTGCGGTAATTTCTTACTCCTTCAAGCCTGTTTAAGTTTCTCCAAGTGCTTTTTACTATACTGTTTATGAAATTTTTACATATTTCATGTGTTCTTCACAGTGTTTATGCATCTCAACGTTTCTTTATACAGATCCCTGCAATTACTATCATTTTTAAGCATAAAATCTACAAATTATACAAATCATATAAACTTGAAGCAAACAAACCATTTAAGACAAGAATGGAAATGGGAGAGGTACAATAGAAGAATTGAAAACTGGCTGAATTGCTTTATTCCATATAGCTCGGGAATATTTATACGGAGTACAGGCTTGGGTGTTCTAGGAAAGGCAACTATACAATCAAGCTATTGATTAATACATTGATTCTAGTTAACTCCTAGCCATATGAGTTAATAAAGTAAATGGTATATATGTAGCTGTACGCATTAACTAAAAGAACAATAAAATTATGAAACTAAATTTCTTCCCCTTAATTGGGTTATATTTGATGTTAAACTAGTAGACTTATGTTTGGACTCATAAAATGATAAAACTTCTACCTATAATTGGAATGAGGAGCATATATGAAGTATGAACCATGGTATTTTGTATGTGCTCTCTCTCTCTCTCTCTCCCTCTCTCATATACTACACACATCCTTCTGTAATTAGTTGGTTGGTTCTAAATATTTGTGATAAATAATTATGATTTGATATGTATATTTTGTTAATTAATTCTGTTTCCATCGGTTCTTAAAATCAGAGATTGTATTCATGTTTGATTTTATGTACTCAATCATGCTAAGGATTTTGTCATGCAATATAGAAATCTTCTATCCCTTTTCGAGTATAGTTGGCTGCTAGAAATATGTAAATATCATACTCCTATGTAACGATTGGAATATATGTATTTTTAATTTTATTTTTACATTGCCAGATCCTCAGTTAGACAACGAAGGAGACTACAAGATTCTATAGAACTCACTAGCGTAGAAGAGCTTCTTGTTGAGATCAATAACAACTATGACCCTGGTATGCTTCTAGATTAATCATAATGATGATTCTTGAATTTGATGCAGCATGTGACCGATAATTTATAGGCTTACTAGCAGTTTTTGCCCCCTAACTTTCACGAAGTTGCAATTTTGGCCCCTTAAGAAAAAAAACTACGAAACCGCCCCCTAAGTTTTGCAACTGTAGCAGTTTTGGCCCCCCAAGGCAAAAAAAAAAAAAAAAAATAACATGTGGCACCTCACTTAGGGTGCCACGTTAGCATAAACCGAGTCAAAATTGGCCTTGGGGGCCAAAACTGCCACAGGTGCAAAACTTAGGGGGCGGTTTTGTAGTTTTTTTTCTTAGGGGGCCAAAATCGCAACTTTGGGAAAGTCAGGGGGCAAAAAATGCTATTAAGCCTAATTTATATTATGTTATGGGATAATTTGTTTCCTAGTTTCCTATTAGTTTCGGTTTTGTTTATTGATAAGAGTCCAAAATTAGATGAGATATGACTTGAAAATAAATTTGATGCAGCATATTATTATGCATTCTATTTAAAACTGAGGTGTTATTGTTTGAGAACAATCTGAATAAAATATTGTCTGGTTTACGATTAAATCTCTCCTTCCACTGCAACAACTTCTGTGATGTAGGTTGATTTGGAAAACGTTACCTACTGACATCTATCCTGTAGGAATGATGGACATTGTAAAGCACTGCACATATGTTGGAATGGCAGATGATGTTTTCGCTTTGCTTCAGCATAAAACTCATCTTTATCTTGCAAATGTTGTAAACTTGAGGTGGACATTTTGCTTTTGTTAATTTAATCTCTGTTGTGGGCAGTCTTTGTTATTAGTTTGAAAGTTAACAAAGGTTAATCAGGCCTTTCGCTATTCAGACTTCAAGCTCAATGAGTTATTGTACGATGCAGCATGCTAGAGACATACAATATTTGTTGCCATCTATCTAAAAGCTTTTGAGAATGGATCATTGACAGTCTGTCCTTAATTTATATGCAGCAAAGAGCTTATGTATCAGCAAGTTCTCAGCCATTTTGGCCATTTCAATGCCATTCAGCTAAGTGATCCAGCCCCCGTGAAAGACTTGATTATATTGGCACTGAAGGAAGAGGATCTAGATTCAGAATGTAATGATGATGACACATTTAAAGAGAAGATTGCAGACGTAATCTCACTTTGGCTTTCTATTACTTCTAATTTTATAAATAATATATATCTCCTGTAATTGTAGCTTTTGTTTACCCTGTAGCTTAGGATATTGATAGGTAAACCTTCTATTAATTTAGTTTGTTAGGTTAGGCTGTGATGAGTTTAAAATAAGCAGAATGGATTATAGTGGAAAGGGGGTTGTTTGAGAGAATTAGGGCCCTTGGGTAATTAGGAGGTTTGCAGACCCTTGAATTTCTGCAGAGTTTTAGCTTCAGTGTTTTCCGTTGAGATTGTAGATTCTTTAAAGTTCAACAATAATGTAATACTTAGGATCAATAGATATCAAATGAACACTGCACAGCTGGTGGTTAATAGTTAGAATGTCAAATGCTTCTTCATACCAGGGGGTGGATCCAAACAAGATATTTTGGAGTGGCTAAATTATGAAAGAAACTATGAACTAAATTATTCTAAAAATAAGAAATAACATTGTTTGATACAATACATTTACGATGAAAATTGTCTATCATCCATTTGTTGAAAATGAGCTAAAATAACATCATTATGATAGTCGACATTCATTTGCTTAGTTTGATTAACAAACGCAGCCTTAATACTTTGGTTTGGATTCATGAGAGCATAACCCATATGCACACAATCAACATGAGAACTATTGGAAGAAGTAGCGTGATTAGCCAATTTTTTAAGATTCTTCCAATCACCAAAACCATCTCCCACAAAGTGATCCCCACGATAATTACACAATTTTTAACATGCAAACAAAATGCCAGGTCCTTAGATTCACTATAATCAAGCCGACATACAGATCAAACCAAGACGTCGATTTTGCAAGAATTGGTTTTCTCTTTATTTATATTTATGATTTATGATTATCTCTTTATGTATATTTATGGTTATCTCTTTTCCTATTCTCCAGATGAACACAGATCTGCTGAAAACAAAGGCTGGTATGCTGGAGGAGTATTTTGGCATTCATATTGATGATCAGGGAAATATCTCTAGACTTCCTGTGATACTTGACCAGTATACTCCGGACATGGATCGCATCCCTGAGTTTGTGCTTAGTTTAGGGAATGATGTTAGTTATAAAACTCTCCGTTCTCCGTCTCTTAATCTCAGCAATTTCTTTTTTATTTTCTCTCCTGTGTTTGTCTGACTGACTCACTGGTAATAAATCAGCTATTTATACGATGCCTGAACCTGAACTCAGTTATGCTCCACAATTATAAATACTGTCATATTATCTGCATTGTTTTCCTGTATTTTGATTGCACTTTTTGGGAGCAAACATTACGCTAATCTAGTTTTTATTCCATTGAATTGCTTACCTACTAAACATTCAAATGGATGCCTTTTGATAATGATGAAGGTGCATAATTTTTTCCAATCACATTTTTTTCCTTCTCATGTTGAACATTGTGGTATGCATTTTGATGATAGGTTGATTGGGATGATGAAAGGAACTGCATTCAAACAGTTTCAGCTGCTCTGGGAAATTTCTATGCTATGCATCCACCGATGTTGCCCAATCCATCTGGTGAGGGATTGCTTTTCTACAAGAAGAGAAAACTTTTAGACAGTTGTGCCATGGAGAATGCCTGTGATAATACTGGTATGGACTTGATGCTTGTTACTTTCTAAATCACTCGCACTCATACTTGTGCATATATATCCACACTTATTAATTATCATTGAAATGTGTACACTTTTAGAGTGGAGAAAAATAAAAATCTACATAACTAGGTCTTGTGGGAGATAAGTTTTGGAACTATTCTTGTTAAGTGTTGGATGTGGTGTCACATGGTAATTGTTAAAAATTCATACAAACCCACAGATGTTTTATGCCATATCACAATAGTTTGCTTCTGATAGATACCGGTATTAAGGGGATAGATTATATGGATAGAAGACTTGTTTATTGATGGATAGTGATGATAACCTCTTGGAATAAATTCCAAAAGTGGTGGTCACATAAAAGCAGAAATTGGCAACTGCCGCAACAAGCAGAAACCGTGAGACACAGCCAACCACTAAGAATTAGAGATCCTAGTATCTCCCTTCCCTAACCAATAATAAAAATAACCTGATGGTTTACATGTGCCATCCTTTTTCCATTTATAGCCACACAACACACTAACAAATACATATGGGCCTACTAACAGCTTCCACTTTAGAACTCGCCTTGCAAATACATCTGCCTTTTGATTTTGCATAAAACCTGGCTTCCTCAACAAAGGCAGAATACTTACTGATGTGGCTCCAGTCTAAAGGAGATGCAGTACATATACAAGCGCCACAATCTGTCTACATCCATGATTCTCATGCCAAAACATACACTCCTTTCTTTTGAGCCTTTTAAACTTCAAATCAATCTTGCTATATTGAGGGGCCGGCAGCTCTTTTCCCCAATGATTTTCTCTTTTCTTTGTTGATTGCTATCTTGTTCTTTGATTACGGAGGATTCCTTACATTATCATCTCTCTGATTGTTTTCTCTTTCTATTTGTCTTAAATAAATTTCTTATATTTTATCAAAAAAAAATTCATGAAGAAAAATTAGGAGCACACTGTGTTCACTCTCGATCCTTTTTAACCTTGTATTCAGCTTATTACATATATTTATAGAAATATGCTCTATATTCATATATCTGTAAAACAGTACATAGGAGGTATTTATAGAATAGGCAGTGTGCTAGTCTTGCCAGAAAATAGGAGAAATTATTCTATCTATAAATGCTACTTATTCTCCCTTTAAATGCTAATTCTAATACAGCTAATTACAATTAATTAGTATTTACAATAAGTCAAACAAGACAGAATCTGATTGATTCTGTGATAATATTCAACAATATTTTTCTTTCATTACTGCATGATGCGATTTAATGTTCATTTACTACTGTGTTTGTTGGATTGTAAAAGTTTGAACAATTCAACTTAGTTCAAACTTTCATCACTTGACTTGCAAACTTGTTGATTTTTAATTGGGAAAAAAAATACGGAAACTTTTATTGAGAATACATCATTAAGGGGATGCAGTAAAATAGACTTGGCTTGGAATTTTATTCTTCCATTTAAGTTTTTGGTGGATGTTATTGGGTTCTGACGTTAGTGAATTTTGTGTACAGGGAGTGATGTTATTGGCAACAGTATTGAACAAGAACTGCTTTCTGAAGCTGAGATTGCATGGGCCCAGCGTGAATGGTCAATACAACATGTGCTTTTTCCATCCATGAGACTTTTTTTCAAACCACCTCCTTCTATGGCTACTAATGGAACCTTTGTTAAGGTAATGTTTGCGTGAGTAAATTATTACTAAAATATTTTTTGACCATATTTTTTGAATACATGTTGCAGTTTGACAATGTGCACTATTCACATAACTTAATTTGACATGTATTTAGGAATGGAGGGAGTATAATGGAACCTTTCCATATAGCCTATTCATCTATGTCATGCAAATCTCATCCTTCATATAACCATATGCCCTTTCCCAATAATGCATGACCAAAATCCTTATTGTTTCAGTCTTTTGATTGTATGTGTTAGCCCCAGCTATTTAAGAACACATTAAAATGATTGTGTGTTTGCACCCCATTAAAAAGCCAGTCAATTCTTCCCGGCTTAACTTTTTTATCTGTTGTGATTAACCTGGTAGACGCCGACTGTTGTTGTCTCCCTCAATTGATATGATGTTGCAACATGTTCTCTAGTGTTTTCATGTCTTGATGACGACTTAGCTACTCATTTGATTATTTCTTTGGTTGTGTGAAAATTTGGGTTTTATTGTTTTATTAATCGTGTAAAAATGTTTACACATATCACTAATTTTATCTTTTCATGATACCACTTTATTATACTACTTTGTAGTAGAAACTTTTGTTTATGGTTTATCTTCATGCATAAAACACACACCAGGACACATACCATTTTTTTTTATTTTTTTTCATTTTGAAGAGATCTACTCATTTATTCAAGAAAACAGATTTTGATATTTAGTTTGATTGGTTTTGTTCTAAATTTTAATTATAGGGCAGGTTCAATTATGTTATTGAAAATTACAATTGAGTCAATGTGTTTGTTGTGGTTAAATTAAGTCATGAAACATCAAATAATCTCAGTGATAGAGATAGCATAGCTGTAGACAAGGAGAGGGCCCAAATTACCTTTTCTATTAGAATAAGGAAGGGAATCGCTTTGATTACTTGCGACAGCTTATCGATGCTTGGCAGCTCAAACCAGAAGTTTCAAAAGCTGGCCTACAACCTCGTTATGTTTCACTGAAGTTGGATACATTTATATTTATTTATATATGTAACCTATTATCGATCTCTTATTTCATGAGTTGCTAGCTATGAGTTTCTGATTTATAATCATAGTGAAGTAGGGTGTGGAAGCATGCAATCATCGAGAGGGAATTTTGCTAGAACCATCATTGATTTGTTTCATTTTCTACTTCCTATTTTTTACAGGTAGCTTCATTGGAAAAACTGTACAAGATTTTCGAAAGATGCTAGCTAACCAAGTGGATTTGGAGACGACGAACATCATTTTTGCGCTAGGAATTATGGTTTTGGCATTGTGTTCGGTGTTACTACTTTCACTGCTCACACATGTGAATATGTATCTACTATCTAGAATCTAGATGATTCAATCACCCTTTAGAGAATTCCTTGGCTCAGTGATCTGTCATGTTTTTTTTGTTGAGCAGTTTCAAATGTATAGGCATCATCTCAATGATGCAGTTGGTTTAGTGAAAATCAATGAATTCTAGTTTATGCAATCTTCACCATCGGCTTAGACTAAATATAAAAGTGTGTTTGGTTTCAAAAATTTGTGTAAAAAGTTGTTTTCATATTGGATCAATAAGTCTCCCCCTATTGGATCAAATGAGATGTGATGTGATTTATTGATCCAATTGTGAAAAACAAACTTGTGTATGGTACAAGATCAATTTACTTGTACACATTAGACAAAATCATTGTTAAGTGGTTTTTAATTTTGAATGACACAGAACATTGAAATAGTCTTCGTTTCTTAGATGATTCATTGACATTTAGAATACTATATCAAATGTATCTTGTTTTACACATACTTAGATTAGATAGTTAGACGAGGTTCCAATGGATTACACATGGAAAGATGCAGTCACACAGTCAAATAAAACGAACCCATTTGATTAAATCAAGGGTGCATATTTACCTTCTCCAATCTTTCCACTTTAAGCCACAAACACACAATAAAAAAAATAAAAAAAAAAAAAAAAAGGCTAAAACCATTGTTCATCCCTTCCCCTCGTAAGATTCGCCTTCTCTAATATGCAGCTTCAACCACAATCTTTTCTATTCCTTCAACATGTTAGAGCACTCACGATTTCAAATCAAATGAGTTTTGGGTTTCACATAATTGATTTCTCTCGATCGTAAATTGAACCCCAAACAGAAGATCTTGTCGAAAACATCCCAGAAAGCAAAAATAATCTGTAAATTTAATCCCTAACACTAGATGTTGTCGAAAACATCCCACAGAAATAGAACCCAATGTTCCAGGAACTGATCAATAGGGGTGTGCAAATTCATTAACCAAACCGAACCAGATTTTATGGTTCGGTTCGGTTTAGGAAACTGCTTTCACAAAAAACCATTTTTATCCATAAAACCGGTCCAGTCTGGTTCAAAACCGATTCGAAATTGGTTCTTCATATTTGAACCAGTTTTCTGTCCAATAGCGTTTTTTTTTTTTCTTGAATTGGTTTTTTTAAGTGCCAACAACCCTATTAGATTAGATTACTGATGGAAAAAAAAAAAAAAAAAAAAAACATTACCACTAAAAATTTCACCATAATCATGTTCATTCATGGTGTACAGAAAGAACACCAACCCCTCACCGTTGTTGCCCACTGTCTTGTTTCTAACCCCTCCGCCACCGCCACCGCGTTTCTCTCCCTCTCCTCCACCGGCGTTTCTCTCCCCTCTGGTACTGCCACTTCTTTCTTCTCTTGCACAAACGCTTAAACGTGTTGGAGAAAATGACGAAAACAATCACTCTTGTTCTGCTGCTGATATTATTCCTTTCAATTTTACATTTCTCAAACGCTGAAGAAGAACAAGTTTTCGATGTTCGCAAACATCTCTCCACCGTCTCCAGGTTATTTACATTGTTTGTTGTGTCTCATTTTTATCACAATTTTGCATTTTTTTTTTTGTGTATTGTGATTGATTTAATTTTCTTCGTAGGTACGGAGTTGTGAAAGACATTACAGACAAGAACTTCGTTCCTTCTAAAATTCCTCAAGGATGTACTCCAATTCATTTAAACCTTGTGGTAATTTTCTCAACAACAATTGAAGGATAGTTATTTATTTAGTTAATTAATTATGAAATATGTTGGTTATATATATAATACTAGGTTTTATTTATATTTTTGAATTGATACAGCTAAGTTTGCATTGCTAATGCAAATGGAAATTAATGTTTGCCAACACTTTGAAATGATTATATTGTTGAGTTACTTACTTGTTTGGTTGCTTCAGTGAGCCTAAACTGTAAGCAGAAAATGAAAAGTATTTAAGAGATTGAATCACAACATCATAGTGTTGATGCAGCCTCGCTGACTTGTGTTAATAGATGTCACGACCCAAAAACACTATTCGTGACCAGCGCACGAACTAGAATATTCTAGCCCGGCAAGCCTATTGATTCATCTTGACAACTATAACATAAAAACAATTCCAATTCGGTTTTCACTTTAAAAAAATATTTACTGAAATTTCGACAGAGTTTCCTCTGTAAATTCAACATTTCCAAGATGTAAATCCTGTTTTAAAAACCTGTTCTATCAGCCAGAATCTCCAAATAACGTTTTTATTTTCATACTACTTGTACAACTCAAAATAAAACATCATAAACATCCAAATAGCTGCAAATACATCAATTGACACTAGAATATACATCAATAAAAGAGTCGGCCATCATTCACTTAATAATCATCATCTTAAGGTCACAATCAACCTTAGTTACAACTCAACTTATAGAATCCAAAAGTTAAGATACTTAATCACAATTACAATTCACATCAATACTAATTATATTCTCCAATCCTATTTCAACCTCAATGATATTGATTCAAAATTCGATTTGAAATCATATAAAAAAAACACTTCAAAGGAAAAATTAAACTAAATGCATCAACACCATAATAATTCCAAAAGTTCTTACTTGATCTAGAACATCATCAGCAACACTAAGACAATCATTCAAGGAAATAAGATAAATCAACCGACTCATAGTATATCATATCAAAGTTTAAGTCCTAATTTTGATTATCATCCCTTAGTCTCTAATCCTTCTCACTATTTAAATGTCTTTAGTCACAACTCATATCCACGCTAATTCGTAACCACTTAATTTCTCGTGTCCGTTGGAATAGTAATACGAGAAACTTACCAAATATCGTCGATTTTCTCAATAAATAATTAATCCTTTGAAAATTATTTTCGTTCTGACATGTACTGATACGACAATTTATTTAAAATTACGCGGGATATTACAATCTACCCCCCTTAAAGAAATTTCGTCCTCGAAATTTAAGAATTTACTTGTTAATAAGCACAAATAATTTCTCCAACTTTCAACTTTAGATTGTTTGAGCTGCTTGTGAGCTTTGAGCTTGAGGGTGCTGTTGTGGGTTCACAAGGAACAAATGATGGTGTTAAGTCATGTACATGTAAGCTTGTTGATCTTTGGTGTTTTGATTTGGTACTTAGAAGCTTCAAATGGGGATTTCTTCCTGCGTGATAGAAGTGTAGCTATGCATGTTGAAGAAGCAAAAGCCAAGTTAGAACCAAGAATCAAAGACTGAGGTATGAATTGCTAAGTTGTTGGGACATGTTCTGGTTTTTGATCCGTATCTTTTGCTGTGTAGTTTGGAATTGAATTATTATTGCAGTTTTGGATTCTCCTTTCAATTCCCTTCAGTTTAGACATAAATTTCACATGATTTGGATTAAAAATGAACTCAGAAAACACGTTTGAACTTTGGAAAATCCTGCTGAAAGTCACTTACGGGTTTTGACATAATTTTGCGGAATAAGTTGAATTGCGAAGTTAAGTTGGTGGAATCGCTCCAGAATTGAATATTTATTTCTTGATAGACTTAGTAAGAGTTTGGATTGAAGTTTGAGTCGAAATTGGAACGTTCATAAGTCATAAGCTGCAAATAAGCTGTTTTGGGAAATCTGT